>NW_024061892.1:1200000-1610646 GCF_006381635.1 Hibiscus syriacus
ATTGGACTTAAAATCCTGTTAATTCAATGCATAATCCTGAATACCCCTAATTGTTTGAGTAATGAAATCACTCTCTATGAATCTGAATCTAGAATTTATTCTGTATAAAGGTTCCTGAACACCTTCATGATGCTCCTGAATTATTGTGGGATTATATAGTATCAACTTTAAATGTATGATTAGATCCATTAGTAATTGATCCCTTTCAATAGGACTTCGTTTTTGGAATCTGATCGAAATATATAAGTTTCACGTTTTCCTAACAACTGTTCAGTGCTTCTGAAAAATACTTGGATCCTCTAGTGTGTTCCCATGTATTACATGATAGTTTTATATGTTTTGAAATGAGTTTTACCAAAATTATTGATGTACTGGTTTATGAACCATGATAACATGGTATGTGTTCTCTGAAAAAATATGATTGCTCCTGATTTATGGAATCATGGAAATTACTGGTTTATGAACTATAGTTTCATATTTTCATTGGTTACTACTTGAACTATTTTATTGGGACATTATCTGGGTAGTTGAAGGTTCAGCTCTGATCAAGCTGGTAAATCCTTACGAACCTAAGGTGATCTTTGGGTAGGCTCTGAGGCCACGAAAACTTTATTGGGTATGCTCTCAGGCCCCAAGGCACTCCTTGGGTTAATCATGGGACTACTTATGGTGTACATGTGGAGATCAGTTATATGGTTTATCTCATTATCACGTTTATGAGATATTACTAGATCACAATCCAAATATTATGGTTTATTATTAAAACTGATTTCTATTGGATTTTTATATGGGTAGAATTCTGGAGTATGGAGGTTCAGACTTGGTCCAGCTGGTAAATCCTTACGGCACTAATGTAACCCTTGGGTAGGCTCTCGGGCCCCAAGGCATTCCCTTAGGATGGCTCCCTTTGCTGTGTGCTTAGAGTAAGCCCTTATGGATGTAGTTATGGGGAATTTCATAACGGTGTTCGGTTGGAGGGTTCTACTAAGGTTTTGAAAACATGTTTTAAAAGGTCACTGTTTTAAAGAGATATATATTTTTTCATTGGTTTTGGTTGGAACACACTAGACACCCTATTTCAATCTCCTAAAAAAATTGTACTCTAATGTTTTCTATGAACTGATATATTCATGGCTTTTATTCAATGATCTATTAGTGGAACTCCATTATATTCCGAAAACCTGTATACTTCTGATTTAATAATGATATTTTATTGTTCTACATTTATCTGCATGTCATGTAACATCAAATGGTAGTATTGTATTACTGAGCTTCCCAAAGGTCACTCTTTGACTAACTATTTCAGGTTAAAAGAATCAAACCTATGCAGCTATCGATATCAGTAAGGGAGTTCCACCAGCGTTGCTTGCGGAGTACGGTGCATGTGATTAGGGGGCATGTGGTTGTATTTTTTTATATACGAGTTTGAAAATCTATTTTATTTCTGAATACTAGTAAATTGTATTTATAAATTGATTTTATAATTTTACATGTTTTTATAAACAAATTATTTTTTCTGAGATTTCTACGGTGGGTCACTCCGGTGGCCCTAATGTGACACCCCAGATCAGATTGGGCCACTCACATCGGTCTGAGGGGGTTACATGGGTATGAGGTATTTTTTATTCTCACGATTCAGAATTGAGTTATCACTTTAGACTTTGGCTATGGATAACTTAGCTAAATATGATATAAATCATAGTTAGCATTTTAAAAAAGAAATCTTTTAAAAAAAAGTAAAACTTTATAAAACTAAAGAAAGAAACAAGAGAATTCAAGAATGAATGATCTCAAATGATGACATGAGGCTTGCCCCAATAGGGTATTTATAGTCCTTAAAAACCCTAAAAGATACATTTAAGATAAAAAAGATAATTCCTAAAATAAAAATAAAAATAAAATAAATTCTAATTTGAATTCAAAAATTCTGTTGAGTCTTTGGTCTTTACGCCACTGCTGATTGGACCTTCAAGAAACTGCTGACTGGATGCCACGTTAGTCATTCCCCAAGTCATGCCCACTAATCCAGTCATGATTCCAAAAAATCAAAAATTGCACAATTTCATCAGTTTTATCAATGTTTCTGAAATCTACTGCCATGTATTGAAAATGAATAAAAAGGTCCAAGTTAGCAACTCAAATTAGCTAATCAGGAGTAATTAATCACAAAATAATGTATAATTTAAGCTCTAATCAAATTCCCCCGCACTTATTCAATGCTTGTCCTAAAGCATTTCTCAATTATCATGCTAAAAATCTCAAGTTGCCAACTCCTATTTCACAGAATTTCCAAGATTGCTAAGCAAACTGAAGCAAGTAAATGTTGAAATTTAAGATTAATCAAGCAAGGCATAATCAATTAAGTGTAAATCAACCATGTCATTTCAATCATCCATCAATTTCAAAGAATACAAGACTTAGCTCCTCATATTGGTTCACTCATTTCGCTCATGTGTTTCGGGTGAAAGAATCGCTGAAGCCTAAACTAACCATCCTTTTAATTTTGATTTTTAGACAAATATAAACAGAGTCTATTGGAGTTATGGCTATACCAAAATAATTCTTGTTAAAATTCTCAAGAATCTTATCCAAATGTTGGACTAAGTTAGTATGAGGCCTTCAAATGGCCTTTTAATTTGGATTCTCAGAATCGTATCGACCAATCCCATATCTTTCATTTAAAATCAACATGTCTTGGGTACATTGTACCATTTTATTGTTACTTCCAATAATGAGTATGTTGTCAACATACAAGTATAAAATAACACAAATATTTGAAGTTGTTCCATGTATATTTATTCATCATATACCCCATTTAGGAAAGTTGTTTTAACATCCATTTGATGTCCTTCTAGATTTTGCAAAGCAATAGTTACGAGTATCATTCTTATGGATGTTATTCTTGATACATGAAAACATGTATCAAAGTAGTCAAGGTCTTCATTTTGTTGGTATATTTTTATTACCAATCTAGCCTTATACGTATCAATTGTTCCATATGATTTTATTTTCAATTTTGAAAATTCATTTAGAATTTAGTGGTTTAAGCCCTAGAGAAAGATCCACTAATTCCCCTTTATGGTTTTGTATGATGGAATCTATTTTGCTCTTAATGGCTTTCTTCCATAAGGTGTTTTAAGAGGATTGTATAGTATCACTATATGTTTGAGGTTCAACCTCCAACATAAAGTGTTGAGTTAATCGATTGACGGAATCGGCCAAGAGGGGGTGAATTGGCAATAAAAATTTTGGTGGAAGCTTTTGCAGAAAATTGAAAATAATTGCACATCGATTTAGAGTGGTTTGACTTTCTCAACCAAAGTCTACGTCCACTACCTTAGCTATCCACACTAAGGATTTTCCACAAATTCACTAATTTGTCTTTCTTTTGTGGACAAAGAGTAATCTTACAAACCCTCAAGAATTATACCCCAAATTCTTGAGAACACTCTCTCCCAAAGAGAACAATACAAATTTTGCAAACTTACAAGGAAATCTCACAAGGTAGATTGTTTGCACAATTCTAGAACAAAGAAAAGAACACTCAAAAATGAATACAATTGAGCACAATAAGTGTTCTTGAAAGCAAGATGAATATTGAATGAAAAATAGGCTTGAAATGCTCAAACTTGAGGTTTGATGTTTTCTCTTTGATTATCTCTTGATTCTAGTTGCTTGATGTTTCTTATTGTTGATCAATGGCTTCTAAGCTTGCTTAAATACACCTTGAAATGATTCTAACGTTGGGGATACTTAATGGAGTCAATATAGCCATTTAAGTGTGAAAACAATTAATTAAAACAGTTGGGAGCGTCAGTGCATCGATGCAAACCCATGGTGCATCGGTGCATCAGTGTAAAATTCAAATATTTTGACCGTTGGACCCTTAGTGCATTGATGCATCAAGTGCATTCGATGTTTCAAAATAGCCAGAGTGCATCGATGCATGGCTGGTGCATCGATGCATCAAATGCATTCGATGTTTTCATAAAATCCTCAGTGCATCGGTGCATGGTATATGCATTGATGCATGAAATGCATTCGATGTTCAATTTAATTCATGGTGCATCGATGCATAGATTGGTGCATCGGTGCATCACTCTGAAAATTTGATTTTAGGCTTGATTTTGGTTCAAAATACTTTGTGAAAATTGTTTCAAAAATATATTAAGTATAAAACACAAATTTACACATTTAGTAAGGTTTAAAATTGATCTTAAAAGACTTGGAGTAATAATTTGATATTCAATTAATTAAATCGAATATACTTAGAAAATCATTTGTAAAATCTTAAAATTCATTTAAATTTAATTTGTTATATCGAAACACAAAATGTTTTCAACAATCTCCCCCTTTTTGATATAACAAAACATTTGTGTTATTTTAAGATTTTCTAAAAATTTGAAAACAATTTCAATTTAGAAAAATTACTCCCCCTTACTATAATACTTCTCCCTTAAAAACATTTTAACACTTAACATTTTCTCCCCCTTTTTGTTAAATCAAAAAGTAAAAATTGATTTGAACAAGGTTTTGAAAAACATAGCCAATTGATTAAATATCTATATATATATAGCTTAAGCTGCTAAGATCACAATCAAAAGAGAGTTAGCCATTAGTTTCATGATCAATATTCATAAAAATGTGAAATGGTAAATTGGTCATATTGCAACTAAAAAATAACTGATGCATATGTTGTAACAAACCAAAATATATATAATATCTAATAGTCATCCAACAATCAAAGAAAGATAACCCAAAATGTTTTAACAATTCAAGTTCATCCCAAAAAAAATAAGTCTATTCATCCATTGAAGGATCGGGAGGAGGAGGAGGGTAACGTGCTCTCATCTCAAGTGAGAGTGCATCCAAACGATCATTATATCTTGTTATCGAGCTCCCAAGGTAGAGAGCTGGGACTCAATGAATGTGAAGCGCGAATCCATGGGCGCATACCGTAAATCAAATGTCTCCAAAAATGAACGAAAATACAAAGGCATTTGTTCTTCTTGTGGAGCAGGTTCCGGTGCAGGCTCGTCATCAGGTACGTGATCATCGATGTCTTGCATAAGTTGTTGAAATTCAAGATCATCTTCATCAGCCGGAGCTGGAGGAGGAGGAGCACGAGAAGAGCTAAGAGCAGCTCGTGAGGAACTAGCTCCCGGAGTTTGCTTTCCGGGTCTAAAAACCCATTAACCGGTAACCTCGTCTTGTTTCCAATCCGTTTTTTTCAAGAATGTGAGATTGATTTGATTTTTAAGTGGGATAGGATTGTTAAGAGAAACGTCTAGACCAAGTTTGATAAAGAGGTTACTAAGAAGACATTCATAAACTAATGTTTCGACATGTTTTGAAGGAACAATGTTTATGACATCAACTAGTTGACTGAGGATAATGTGGGGTAGATTGATTTTGATTTTATTTTTAAGAAATACATCCACCTTAAATCCCTAGCACGAAGTGTGGAGTACCTACCTCCGGATGGTCTAAACCACCAAGAGATCATCAAATGGAGAAAACGATCGTGATGAGATCGTAGAGTACTAACACTTGAGTTTGGAACATAGGAATATTCCACATTTTCACTTTCATTATATACACCATTATCATTTAACCCAAAATGGAGAGCTATAGTCTCGGGGTCAGTATTAATATATTGGCCTAAAAGATAGGATCTAATGGCTATAGTTTCACATTGAGTTTCATTTTGAATACATACCGCATTGGAATAGAAAATGCAGACCAATTGTTGATAGACGATGGGTTTAAGTTTAAACAATTTATCAAACTTCCAAGCTTTAAGAATTGGAAGGTATTCGAAATCGATGTCAACCATAGCTTGAAGCGAAGGAATACGCTCTTCACGGATTCTATAAGTTTGGAAAGAGTTTCTGTACCTAGAGTACAATTCGTCTCTACGACTCTCAGCATATTAAAACAAGATCCTAATAGAGATGAAAGTGGAGGAGGAACGGGATTAGGAGGTTGAGGAACGGGTGGACGGTTTTGGTTTGATCGACTCAAAGATGACCTAGGTCGTTTAGGATTTGACATGATTAAATGAAATTGGAATAAGGAATGTCACCTGCAATTTTGAAACACATGTATGCATAATCAATCCCAAAACTCAAATGAGTCCACAATAATTCAAGGTTCTCTAAACCATATCCTAATGGGCATGTTTTGAAAACTATTTTGATAATATAGTTTTCATGAAAACAAAACAAAAAATCTTATTAATTTTCGAAATCATATATATATTTTAAAAATTTCGAAATTCAAAATTTTTTGAAAATTTGTTTGTTTTTGACGAAATTGGTAGTAAAATCTAGTTTAGAACCAACGAACAATCAATGCCCGATATAATGTACCTTCTAGAACTAATCAAAACTAGTTCTAAAATCAAAGTTTGTAAAATAGAGGTTTTTAGAAAAATACCTTGAAAATTCGGATTGAGAGGGATAAGGAGTTGTTTTGCACGATTTAATGATTGAAGCAGGTTTGCAAGTTGAAAATCTTGAAGATTCCGACGAAAAATCGTTGATTTTGAGCAAGAATGGAGATTTTAGAGAGAGAGGGACGAACGGTTTGGAGATAGGGGTTTTTAGGTTTTGAGAAAATGAAGAAAATAAGGCATTTTATCCCAAAACCCGACGGATGCATCGATGCATGACCATGTGCATCGATGCACATTCAAGGCGTGCATCGGTGCATAACATGATGAATCGATGCACATTCAAAGGGATGCATTGATGCACTGTTAAGTGTATCGATGCACCAGGCATAGAAATGTCAAAAATCCATTTTAAAACACTCAGAATGCTAAATTAATTAGCTCTAGTGGTATTGGCAACTCAAATATTGAAAATTAATCATGTTCAATCAATCAATTTAATCTTTAAACAACAATTGAACATAAAATTAATTTTCACCAAATAACATAAACTCCCCCTAACTAATAGCAAGAATGCAATCAAAAATTATCATTATAAGCATTTTTCATTTATTCTTAAAAGTGCTAAAAACTATTTTAAACACTAAGTGAAGCTAGGTCAGTTAAACCTAATTCTCTCCTAAGTGTCCAAAATCTTTCTTTGTCTAAAGGTTTTGTAAAGATATCCGCTAATTAGTGCAAAGTATCAACAAATTCTAGAACTACATATTCCTTAGTGACATGGTCTCTAATGAAGTGATGTCTTATTTCAATGTGCTTAGTTCTAGAGTGTTGGATGGGATTTTTAGTGAGACAAATAGCACTAGTATTGTCACACTTTATAGGAATAATACCTACTTCAATTCCATAATCAAAAAGTTGTTGTTTCATCCATAAAACTTGTGCACAACAACTACCGGCTGAAATGTATTCTGCTTCAGTGGTAGATAATGCAACACAATTTTGTTTCTTTGAAAACCAAGAAATCAGTATATTTCCAAGGAATTGGCAAGTACTGGAGGTGCTTTTCCTATCTAATTTGCATCCTCCATAATCCGCATCAGAAAAAGCATGCAAGCTAAAGTTAGAGTCTCTAGGATACCAAAGTCCTAAACTAGGAGTGTCCTTAAGGTATCTAAAGATTCTCTTAACAGCTAGTAAATGTGATTCCTTAGGACATGATTGAAATCTAGCACATAAGCAAACACTAAACATAATGTCCGGTCTACTTGCAGTTAGATAAAGTAGAGATCAATAATTGACCTATATAATTTAACATCTACACATTTACCTCCTTCATCTAAGTCAAGCTTTGTTGAAGAGCTCATTGGAGTGTCATAAGGTTTACCATTTTCCAGTCCAAACTTCTTGAGCATATCTTTGACGTACTTAGCTTGATTGATGAAGATGCCATCTTTTCTTTGTTTGATTTGGAGTCCCAAGAAAAATGAGAGCTCCCCCATCATGCTCATCTCAAACTCACTTTGCATTAGCTTAGAAAATTCTTGGCAAAGAACATCATTAGTAGAACCAAATATTATATCATCAACATAGATTTGAACTACTAATAAATATTTACCTTTATGTTTTAAAACAATGTAGTGTCAACCTTCCCTTTTGAAAAACCTTTTTCAATTAAAAAATTTGACAATCTTTCATACCAAGCTCTAGGAGCTTGATTTAAACCATAAAGAGCTTTTGTCAATTTAAGAACATGATCCGGAAATTTTGAATCTTTAAAACCTGGAGGTTGTTCCACATACACTTCTTCCTTATAAAACCATTTAAAATGCACTTTTAACATCCATTTGATATAATTTAAATTCATGAAAACATGCAAATACTAATAACATTCTAATTGCTTCCATTCTAGCTACGAGAGCGTATGTTTCATCATAGTCTATACCCTCTTCTTGAGTATACCCTTGAGCAACAAGTCTAGCCTTGTTTCTCACTATATTACCACTCTCATCAAGCTTATTTCTAAATACCCATCTAGTACCTACAGTAGATTTATTACTAGGCCTTTCAACTAATGTCCATACTTTACTTCTGTCAAATTGATTTAACTCTTCTTGCATAGCCATAATCCAATGTTCATCATTTAATGCTTCTTTAATATTCTTAGGCTCTATGCCTGAGATAAATGCAACATAATTACAAATATTTCTAAGAGAAGATTGAGTTGTTACCTCTTTTGATGGATCACCTATAATTTCACCATCCTTGACATAATTGTACTCTCTTGGATAAGATACTTCCCTTTCTTCAATGGTTGGATTCTCAAGAGGATCATGAGTTTCTTCATTTTTTGTTTCTTCCTTTGATGATGGTTCTCCAACGTCATGTCTAACGTCATTTGTATTTATAACACCTACATCATCATTCACACAAGAATCCTTCCTCGGAAGGGGATTATCATCGAAAACAACATGTATAGACTCTTATACAACTAAAGTTCTTTTATTAAATACTCGATAAGCTTTAGAATTTAAGGAATAACCCAGAAAAATTCCTTCATCACTTTTAGCATCAAATTTGCCAAGGTTCTCTTTACTGTTGTTTAAAACAAAACATTTACATCCAAAAGGATGAAAATAGCTAATGTTAGGCTTTTTATTTTTGAAAATTTCATATGGAGTTTTCTTTAAAATTGGCCTAATCATTACTCGATTTATAACATAACAAGCGGTATTTTGTGGCTTCTGCCCAAAAATATTTTGGCAAATTATTTTCACAAAGCATGGTTCTAGCCATTTATTCTAAAGTTCGATTTTCCTCTCAACAACTCCATTTTATTGAGGGGTTCTAGGTACTGAAAAATTATGGCTAATACCATTAGAATTACAAAACTCAATAAATCCAAGATTTTCAAATTCAGTGGCATTATCACTCCTAACACTAGTTATAGAGTAACCTTTTTCATTTTGGATTATTTTTGAAAATGTGATGAAATGTTCTAATGCTTCATCTTTATTTACTTAAAAATAAAACCCAAGTATATCTAGAATAGTCATCTACCAAGACAAATGCATATTGTTTTCCACCCAAGCTAGTAGTCCTAGTTGGCCCAAAAAGATCTATATGGATCAATTGTAATACTCTACTAGTTGATACGTCATTAATGGATTTAAAAGAAACTCGTTTTTATTTTCCTTTAGCACAAGCATAACAGATTTTATCATTATCAAATTTAAACTTAGGCAACCCTCGAACTAAATCACCTTGAATTAGCCGTTGCAAAACACTCATACTAGCATGTCCTAGTCTCCTATGCCAACCAACTATCATGTTTATCCTTAGACACTAGGAACAAATTAGTCATATCAATAGAATCTAAATGCACCATGTATATGTTTCCTATTCTATGACCAACAAGCATAATCTGATTAGATGCAATGTCGATGACTTTACAACCATTAATATCAAACATGACATTGAATCATTTATCACAAAATTGACTAATACTCAATAGATTATGCTTTAATCCATTCACATATAAAATATTCTTAATTTGTATGGAAGAGGTATTATCGATAGTACCAATACCTTCAATGTGACCTTTTGAATCATCACCAAAAGTCACTTCTCCTCCATTTTTGGCGTTAAGCTTAATGAACCGGCTTTTGTCTCCGGTCATGTGTCTTGAGCATCCACTATCAAGGTACCATGAGTTTGAATTTGTTTCCCGTGCCTTGTAGCAATGCTCATTTTCCTACAAACATAGATTAATTTCTAATTTTTGGTACCCAAATTCTTTTGGGTCCATATTCATTAGTTTCCAAAATCCTAGTCCCCTTAGGTATCCATTTTTGTAGGATATCCTTATCTTTAGTAGTAATGAGCTCCTTAGGAACCCATATACTTCTAACGATTTTTCCATTAGATGTTCTTTGGGGACCTCTATGATTGTAGTTTTTAAAACTTTTTCTAACAAAGTTGGATTTTGAATTTTCTTCACTTTCAAAACGTTTTGTTCCAACTTTATTAAAAGAAGCTTTAAGATCCTCAATTTTCTTTTGATAATCATCATTGACCTTTGAAAGTAAATTTTGCAAATCTAAATTTTTCTTTTCAAACTCTTCTAGTTTGATTTGCAAATCTTTGATTTTACTTTCAAGATCGTTGTTGGTTTTGGATATGAGTTTATTTTCATTTTTCAATTTTGAAACATCATTTTTATATTTTAAAAACAATTTCTCATAATCCGAAGCCAACCCATTATATTCCTCTAATAGCTCATCATAGGATAAATCATCAAAATCAGATGAGTTATAGGTTACCTTAGAATCTTCCCCGAATGCCATCAAGCACAAGTTTGCTACTTCTTGTTCCTCTTCATCGGAACCTTCTTCATCGCTCCATGTAGCCACATGAGCCTTGTGCTTATTCTTTGAATGACCCTTCCTCTTTAATTGTGGGCAATCATATTTGACATGCCCTAGTTTTTTGCATTCATAGCAAATGATCGGGTCTTTTTCTTTTGGTTCATTTTTTAGGCCTTCATTTCGTTTGAATTTTCTTCCTCGGTAAGGTCTCATCATTTTTCTGAACCGTTTGGTAAACAATGCCATTTCCTCGTCATTTCATCCGAATCACTCTCATTTTTTGTGGATTTGAGAGCAACTCCAATGTTTTTCTTCTTCTCCTTCTCATTTGGTGTCTCTTTAATCTTATCAAGGTCCACCTCATCTTCAAGCATCATTTCATGAGTGAGGAGTGAACCGATTAGCTCTTCAAGAGTTAAGGATGTTAGATCCTTAGACTCGATGATTGACGTCTTCTTTGATTGCCACGATTTTGGGAGGGAGTAGACTAACTTCCTCACAATTTTTTCATTTGAAATGATCTCTCCATATGATTTGAGACCATTGACAATCGTTGAAAATCTATCCGTCATAGCTTTGATATCTTCATTTGGTTTCATCCTGAAATTTTCATAGCTATGCGTTAGAATACTAATTTTAGATTTCTTTACCTCATCGGCACCTTCATGAGTGACTTGAAGTTTGTCTCATATTTCTTTGGAGGTTGTACAAGATGAAAATCTTCTGTATTCATCTGGTCCAAGAGCACAAAATATGATATGGATGGCTTTGGAGTTGAACTGGAACATTTTTGTCTCTCATTCACTTTATAATCTTGGATGAGTGAGAGGCTTGAAGTATCTTTCTTCTACGACATTCCATGCTCCCATGTCACTTGCTTGAATGAAGTACATCATTCTATTGTTCCAATAGGCATAGTTAGCCCCATTGAAGAAAGGAGACTTGTTGACGGGCATCGAACGAGACCGGAGTCGAAGTTTGAAGCGGAGGCCATTGATGACTTTGATTATCGATATAACTCTTCCCGAATCGACTCAAGAGGCGATTAAACCTTCAAATGAGTTAGGCTCTGATACCAATTGTTGAGTTAATCGATTGACAGAATCGGCCAAGAGGGGGTGAATTGGCAATAAAAATTTTGGTGGAAGCTTTTGCAGAAAATTGAAAATAATTGCACAGCGATTTAGAGTGGTTCGACTTTCTCAACCAAAGTCTACGTCCACTACCTTAGCTATCCACACTAAGGATTTTCCATAAATTCACTAATTTGTCTTTCTTTTGAGGACAAAGAGTAACCTTACAAACCCTCAAGAATTATACCCCAAATTCTTGAGAACACTCTCTCCCAAAGTGAACAATACAAATTTTACAAACTTACAAGGAAATCCTCACAAGGTAGATTGTTTGCACAATTCTAGAAAAAAGAAAAGAACACTAAAAATGAATACAATTGAGCATAATAAGTGTTCTTGAAAGGAAGATGAATATTGAATGAAAAATAGGCTTGAAATGCTCAAACTTGAGGTTTGATGCTTTCTCTTTGATTATCTCTTGATTCTAGTTGCTTGATGTTTCTTGTTGTTGATCAATGGCTTCTAAGCTTGCTTAAATACACCTTCAAATGATTCTGAACGTTGGGGATACTTAATGGAGTCAATATAGTTGTTTAAGTGAAAAATTAATTAAAACAGTTGGGAGCGTCAGTGCATCGATGCATACCCATGGTGAATCGGTGCATCAGTGTAAAATTCAAATATTTTGACCATTGGACCCTTAGTGCATCGGTGCACTAAGAGTGCATCGATGCATCAAGTGCATTCGATGTTTCAAAATAGCCAGAGTGCATCGATGCATGGCTGGTGCATCGATGCATCAAACACATTCGATGTTTTCATAAAATCCTCAGTGCATCGGTGCATGGTATGTGCATCGATGCATGAAATGCATTCGATGTTCAATTTAATTCATGGTGCATCGATGCATAGATTGGTGCATCGGTGCATCACTATGAAAATTTGATTTTAGGCTTGATTTTGGTTCAAAATACTTTGTGAAAATTGTTTCAAAAATATATTAAGTATAAAACACAATTTTACACATTTAGTAAGGTTTGAAATTGATCTTAAAAGACTTGGAGTAATAATTTGATATTCAATTAATTAAATCGAATATACTTAGAAAATCATTTGTAAAATCTTAAAATTCATTTAAATTTAATTTGTTATATCGAAACACAAAATGTTTTCAACATAAAGGTTAGGAAGTTTGGTCCAAAGGATTTTTCTACCCTTGCTCTTTTTCTCCTTCTCGGCTCTATTTCAGTTTTGGCCTCTTATTAATATCTAGATTTTCTTCATTATTAGTCTCTAAAGTTTTTTTTACTGAACTTTGATCAACCTCCTTAGATTTATAAAGAAAAATATTTTCAAAGAATAATGCATTCTTTGATTCCATTATTGTGTACTTGTGCATCTTAGAATTCTTTGATTCATACACAAGAAATCGATACACATTGCTATGTTTTGCATAGCTAATGAAAATGCAATCCACAATTTTAGAATCTATTTTTATTTGCTTTGGTAATTGGACCATTAACTTGGTATGACACCATTACATTTTCAAATGTTTGTAGGAAGGTTTCTGACCTTTCCTTATTATGTATTGTGTCTTGTCTTTTTCCTTTCGGGGTACCTTATTTAAAAGGTAATTAGTTGAAAGGACAACTTCTCCCTACATGTTTTGTAATAACTCAAAACTTCTAACAAGACATTCATCATTTCATTTAGAGTTTATTTTTCTGCTCAACTACTCCATTTGATTAAGGAGAATATGGTGGTGTTACTTCATGAATAATACCATGTTGTGAACAAAATTCACTGAATGGTTAAACATATTCACCACCACGATCATGTCTTACCATCTTAATGATTTTATTAAGTTGGTTTCTAACTTCCTTCTTATAGAGTACAAATTTCTTTATTGTTTATCTTTGCTCTTAAGCAAATAAACATAGTAATACTTTGTACTATCGTCAATGAAGGTAATAAAAGATTTATTCCTCGTCGTTTGTACTAAGAATTTAATAACTATGTCACTAAAATTTCCTTAGTGCTAGTATTTTTTTTATATTTACGGTTCAATATCATTCATAATTCTTTAGCCATTTTAAACAATGTACACTTCATAACGTGCGTCATATAAGGCTTTGAGAATGTGATTACATCATAGAAGACATAGTTTGTCTATGGTTTAAAAATGACCTCGGTTGAAATCAACACTTTAAATTATGTTGAACAGAATCAGTAACCAATGTTACTTCTAGTAACAATTTATGTTGAATACATTTCTTCATAGAAAATTGAATAAAAATTAGTTATTCATATTTCTTCTTGTTTGGAAAATGTAGATCAAGTAAACTCGTTAAACCGGCTGGAATTAAATGTCTGAAACCATATTTATTTTCAAGATCTCACTTTAAAAACCTATCAAAATTTCCAAGAAATAAATTCAATTATTTATTTCTTTTTACAAAATAGAATCATACTTGATTCTTAAGAAATAAATTCAACGATTTAATTTCTTTTACAAAACAGAATCATACAAGATTATACGTAAATAAATTCAACAATTTATTTACTTTTACAAAATAGAATCGTCCATGATTTCTAAGAAAATAAATTTGAAGATTTATTTCCTTTTACAAACCAAAATCATATAAGATTCACAGGAAAATAAATTTAAAGATTTATTTTCTTAAAGAGTTAGAATCAATGCAAGATTTAAGGTAAAATAAATTCAATAATTATTTTTCCTTTTCCAATGTTATATCTTCTATTAAACGACGAAATTAGTAATACTAAAACCCGAAACATATATATCAAAGCAACCCAATTCTGCTTAACAACCATAAATAAAAGGAACTAATCATCTAATTTTGGCAACCCAATATTCAAGAGTCTTTGATTAAACTCTAAATTTGTTTGTATCTATAAAATTTCTCAAAAGAAATTAATAGTATGAGAATGGAATCCACAGTATTTCAAAACACAAACCATAATTATTATAATATTTAATAATAATTATAAATATCAAAAGATATTCTTTATTCATGTCATATTTAATATTATGTATTAAAAGGCCATGATCAATGCTTTCTTACATGCATTTTCTATGGGCAACATTTTGCTATAATGATATTGCAAATAATATCATACCATAAAAGAATCACATTGATCCTTTAGCTACCCGACATTAGTAAAGTTTTAGGCAACAATCACATATGGAAAAAACTCCATAATAAAATAATCACATTAATTCTTTATTTTTCGATTTTATTATATTGTAGAATTAATGCTCTGAAGAAAAAAAATCAGTAACCAAAGTTTTTTTATGACAATTTCTTTTATATACATTTGTCCAGTTTGAGATTTTAGCAAATCCGTTAAGATGACAAGATAAATCCTAAAACAAATTTGTTTTCTATCTCGATATTCTCACAATTTTTGAATCATCTCAGAATAAGAAATGTAGAAGAATGAGATAAAATTTTGTCTTAATATTGTTATAAAAAATAACAATTCGAAATTGTTTTGCTAAGGGGGAGCCCAAAAACTATTTTTAAAAGGTTTTGTTATATCAAAAAGGGGAGATTGTTGAAACTATATTTTGATATAATAAATAAGGGCAAAATGTTTTTGGACTTAATTGAATATTTTCAAATGATTCAAAAATAATTCAAAGTCGAAATTAATTTGAAAAATATTTTTAAATGTTTTCTAACTTTGTCAAACTTTTTCAAATACTTACTCGATCATTTGTATGCTTAAAAATAGTTTTGAAACAAAAATCATTACAAATTTTAAAAAATTTGGAGCATGGTTTCTGAACCCCCATGAAGGTTTCGAAACCTCTGAGGAAGAATACTCAAAGTTTCAAAATTTTCTGCCTAGTTTAGAAACCCCCTTGCCTAGTTTCAAAATTCCCCCACCTGGTTTTTAAACCCATATTCTAACGATCATATTTTTCAAGAGGGTTTCAAGACCGTCTTGAGTGGTTTTTAAACCACTGTGCAAAAAAGTAGGAATTGAGGGGAATAAAGGCTTTCAACGGCTATAATTCATCCCTAAATGGTCATAAATGACTAGAAATGTATTCCACACAATAACAATACTCCAAGGAAACTTGAAGAAGGTTACTACACCTATCTAAGCTTAAATATCAAGATAAAATAGTTTTTTATTATTATTTTCCTTTTCTCTTGTACATAGTGTATTAGAGCCTTATTGAATATCTTTTGTAATTATTTTTTGTGGGCTAAATCTCTGTAAACACCTACCTTTTGAGGTATTCTTGTTTACCCAAACATCCTTTGTAAAGGGGAGAGGTTTTAGTTGAGCCTTAGAAAAACTAGAGTTGTAAAGGTCACACCTTAGCCAAGAAAAGGTAAAAACAAATTAGTGAATTTGTTAGAAAACCTTAGCGTGAAACTAAGGTAGTGGATGTAGAATTCATTAAGGAAGTTGAACCACTATAAATCCTTGTGTAAATTGTCTATCTTTCTTTGCTTTAACACCAAAATATTTAAAGGCCAATTCACCCACTTTTGGTGTTTTTCGGTTGATCGATTGAGCCTAAAATTGGTATAATAGCCTCATCTCCATTGAAAGTTTCATGATCGGGAGTAAAGATCATCAAGCTTGAAGTCCACCGATCTAAGAAAAATGATTATCGAGTCTACATTGACAAATTTCGAAAAATGTTTCTCTATCACTTGTCCTTCATTCTTCAAAGGAGATTTTTACTTCCAATGGAGAAATATGATGAATTTTTTCATCCAAGCGTTCGATTTTGTTGTTTGGAAAATCATTGAATATGGTATCTTGGAAGTACCTAAGAGGAACAAGAAAATGAGAGCAAATAATTCAAATAAGACTCAACTAAATGCCGAAGCATGCACACTCTTCTTTGTGACTTGACTGAAGAAGTCTCCAACAAAGTTCTCTCATGTAGAAATTTTAAAGAATATGGGAGAAGCTTAATAAACTTTATAGTGACAAGGAAAAAGAGAATGGAATCAAATTGCCTTGTGAAAAACAATGTTTAAATTGTGGCAAGGAAAGTGATATACCACCAAGTGTAAATCTCCTCTCAAATTCAAAAGTGGCATGCTTAATGTCTCTTGAAGAGCCCAATGTACCATCTAACTCTAGTGAATTTAAATCATATTCTTTTAATGAGTTCCAAGATGCTTATGATTAATTATTTTTGGAACTTGAGATAATGTATTTCAAATATAAGAAACTAATTTTCAAATTTAAAGTTGAAAATGATTTTCTTTTGAAATAAAAATTGGATTTTCAAAATCAAAATGAAATTTTAAGATAAGATTTAGAGTTTTCAAAAATCAAACTTGAAAGTTTTGAAAAAGAAAATCTTGAATTAAAAATTAAGCTTAAATGTTTAAGCAAAAGAAATCATTTTAAATAGTTCATATAGCTCAATGATGGCAAAATGTTCACATTGTGCTATTAAATATAGAAAATAATTTAAAATTAGACAAGTATGGGTTCCAAAGGGAACTAGAGATATTGGAACTAACCTTCAAGGACCCAAAGCAATTTGGGTATCAAAAATCAAATAAATGTCTATTATAGGTGTGTTGTAGCAATGAAGTGAAATGCCAATATATTGAAATGCTCGAGTCACAAAAAGAAGGATGAGTAACCTATAAAATCAACTTGTATTAATTTTGTATGTTGGTTGCCTATTTTGATGTTTTTTAGTAGTATGAGATTTTAAGAATGATTGTTTATGCCATATGTTATCTCATGTATGTTGAAATTGTATTATAATAGACATGTTTTAAAATTAAATGTTTTTATCAACTTTAGTTCATCATAATATTTTTGGTCAAATTAAACTTTTATATTTTAATGATTTCTTCAAAATACATTGACCTTAATTTATGCTTTTATCAAAAACTATTTTCAAAAAAGTTATGTCCTTATTCAAAATGACATCAATTGAAAAAAAAAATTAAAACATTACCAAGCTTCATATCATAAGCTTAAAGTGATTCTCAACCTGGCGTTGGGGGCAGCCTACTACCCTACCTCCCCCTTACCCCATTGCATATGAGAATAAGGTTTTGTTGTTGTTGTTGTTGTTGTCATTTTGAATGTTCATGCATGTGTTCTTACTTGCAAATGATATCTCTTTAACAATTGATATCTATATCAAATGCATGACATTATGTAGTGTTTTGTGCATATGCAATTTATTAAGATATTTCTTGATATTGCATAAAGTATGATAGTCTTGGATTTATTGAATTTCATGTGTTGCTAACATGTTTTCTTATTTTATTGAAATTAAATATTTTTCCAAGTGCCTAAGTGTTTTTAAGCCAAAACTTTTCATGAAATGCTTTTATTAAGGGGAAGTTTAGTTTTCAAATGATTTTTGTGCTAAAATTTTATTTTTGTTTTTAACTTACTCACCATTATTATTTTGAACTAGTAAAGTTTGAATTATTTTTTATAGAAGAAAAATGGGAGAAGTGAGGATTTGAAAAATTCTATTTCTCAAAGAAGAAAGATGAGCTTAAAATATTTCCAAATATTTTCTCTTTTTCAAGAAATGTTTTTCTATGGAGTAGCTTTTACCCAAAAAAACTATTTTCAAAAGGCATTGTTATATAAAAAGGGAGATTATTGAAACTATATTTTGATATAACAAAAATAGCAAAATGTGTTTGGACTTAATTGAATTTTTTCAAATGATTTAAAAATATTTCAAAGTCCAAATTAATTTGAAAAATATGTTTTAAATTTTTTCTAACTTTTCCAAACTTTTTCAAATACTTATTCAATTATTTTAATGCTTAAAAATATTTTTGAAACACAAAATATGATAAATTTTAGAATATTTAGAGCATGGTTTCGAAACCCCCATGAAGGTTTGAAACCTCTGAGGCAAAATGCTCAAAGTTTCAAAATTTATGTCCGTTAGAAACCCCATTGCTTGGTTTCAAAACCCATTATCTAATTTCTAAATCACCTTGCTTGGTTTCTAAACCCTATGTTCCAACAATCATATATTTTTCAAAAGAGTTTCGAAAACTCATTCTAGTCATTTTGAAACCATTGTACATTAAAATAGAAATTGACAGAAATAAAGGCTTCCAAAGGCTATAATTCATTTCTAACGGTCATAAACGATTAGAAACTCATTCAACACAATAAAAACACTTCAAGGACACTTGAAAAATGTTATTATACCTATCCAAACTTAATTATCAAGAGATGTCTTTCATTCTTATTTTCCTTTTTTTTATTGTACATAGTATATTTGAGCTCATTGCATATCTTTTGTATTCATTCTTCTTAGTTTAATTTTTGTAAACACCTACCTACCTTGAGATTTTCTTGTTTACATAAAAGTTATCATTGGTAAAAGATGAGTAATTATAGTTTAAACTTTGAAAAACTAGAGAATTGTAATATTATTCTTTGTCCTTAAAACAAATACCAAATTAATGAATTTGTTAGAAAATTTTAATGTGAAGTTAAGGTAGTTGATGTAGATTTTGATTGATAAAGTCAAACCATTATAAATCATGTGTCAATTTTTTATCTTTTATACCAAGATTTTTAAAAATCAATTCACCCCTCTTAATGATTTTCGATTGATCGATCGAACTTAACACGCTTCATATAAAAAGCGCTTTCACTCAAATTATTAATGCGAATGTCATGCTTATGGAAGACGCTTCTTCCGGCATGACGTTTTGTCTGCAGTAGATGACATTTCGTATAAGTAATTTTACTTTACGTAATAAAAATAGATGTTTTATTAAGAATTTGAGTAAATTAAAAGATTGATAGCTTTTATTTATGTTTTATACACTTATTTATTAAATTAAAAAAAACATAATATTCAAACACTTTTATTTTTATTTAATTAAGATATAGTCATTGAGGGTTAATTGTTATTAAACTTTTAACGGATTGTTAATGTATTATAATAAATATATAAAATTAAAAATAATAATTACACAAATGATCACTAACATTTAAATAAATTTTAGTTTTCCTACTGAATTTCACCAAGTGCCATCCTTAGGACCAAAAGTTCATCTTTCGAAATCCCTATATATGACTAGCTTCTCTTGTTCATGGAGGAAAGCTAGGCTTTTTGCAGTTCCGGCAACAATTTTCAGTCTCGTTAGACAAGACAATGGTGGACCATATCCTGCATTAAAGACAAGAATTATACTGTTTATCAGTTCTAGAACAGGATTATATTGATTCAAATGTTAAAAAAGTTGAAGAACAAAACTAACTTTTAAATAGTTGATTTTCCAAGCTACCACAGTCCATGCATTCATATTCCAGAAGCCTGTGTTCATCCTCGTAGCAATATCCAATTAAGTTCACCAGGTGGGGTGCTTTAATTGGCCCAAGAAAATTACTTCAGCCTGTGAAAAAAAAAGAATATCAGAATTAGTAGTCATATTTTACTATATTCAACACAAATTCACCAAGAACAGCATTGAAATGGTAACTTATAAAAGCTCAACAGCTGTTCCCTTTGCCCGTGTACCATCCAAATTAAGGATCTTCACAGCAGCGGATTGAGCCTTCAAACCAGGTCTGAGATGTCATCGATGAATACTTTGTAAACAGGTCCAAATCCACCCTCACCCATAAGATTACTTTTGGAGAACTAATAAGTTACCATCTCGAGCTCCTTCTGAGGGTAAACACAGGAAGAATGACCTTTTGGTCCTGAGGATGTCACCTGGGGTTTGATGCAATTCGAGAGGATACAATTTAGGTGAAAAATAAAATTTACTCAAATATTAATAATCATTTATGTAGTTTATACTTTTTAATTTTATGTGTTCATTCTGTTACATTAATAATATGTTAAAAGTCTAATAACAGTTAACCCTTCAATGACCGTATCTTAATTAAATAAAAACAAAAGTGACTAAATATTATATTTTTTTAATTCAATAAAAAAAATTGTACAAAACTTAGATGAAAGTAATTATTCATGTAATTTACCCTAAGAATTAATATGAAATGATATTGAAAATTAAAATTTTCCTAGAAGTAAAGACCTTAAAAAATAGGATAAATTATAGAAATGATCATTTACGTTTCATTTTTTATATTTTTGCTCACCAAATTTAAAAATGTTAAATTGTGGTTACTTGCATTGTCATTTTTATTAAGTTTTGATAACTGAATCATTAAATGTCTTTAAATTGATAACGTTACACATATTCATCATTTCTCTATCGTTTTCATTCAACATTTTCCTTTAAACTCTGTTTGCAATCTCTTTTTCCCCCTTTAAATTGTTCTCTCATTTTTGTTTCTCTTGTTTTCAGTTGGTCATATATCAGAGTGTGAACGACCATGAACCATATCACCTCTTGCGGTTTTCGAATTATGATAACGGATACGACCTATTTTTTGTTTCTTTGTTATTCAAGTAGTATTTCTTTGAGTTTTTTTTCAAACAGAATCTAATCACAGCCCTTCTCCTAGTATTTCTTCGGGGTTTTTAACTACTTTAGTTTCGATATACTCATATTTGTTCGTTATTCTTTTATTTTTTTTAAAACATTTAAACTTTCATTTTTTTACTATTTTATTTTTTTACTACTGACGGTAGCCGATGCGATGATCGGCCGTGATAAACGGTAGTTAAAATTTGATCCGGTTGAGAAAAAAATAAGAGGAATAGCAAGAAGAAGATAAGAAAAGAAAGAAAATGAAAAAAAGAAGCGAAAATTGGTTTTAATATAGATGCAAAATGACTTTTTTCCGATGAATATGTCATTATATTGCAAACAAACAAGTACAAAATACAACCAAAGCAAAACAAGCACCAGCAATGTGCTACTCCTAAAGACCCCACAATGCAAAATGCGGTTGTTTTGGTAGAAATTTAGTTTTTTTTCAAAACGATGTCGTTTTGATGTCGTGTATTATCTCATAACACCTTTAATTATTTAACGGCTTAGTGGCCAAAACATAAATAATATTAAAATTTAGTGATTAAATTGAAAAACTAAAAATACAGTGAGTGAAATTGTATAAAGAGTAAAGTCAAGCGTGTAAATTTGTAATTTATCCTAGAAAATATCAATACTTTATGCTAGAAATTTTTTCTTTTCGATGAAAGTCAACCCCAGAGAGGAACAAAACAAACGGCTCTTTCCTTCTTACTGACATCAAAACCCAAATACCCAACTAGCTTCCTCCTCTTTACTCACATCAAAACCCAAGATCAGAGCTAAAAAGAATTCAAGTTTCAATTCCTTGAAATTATATTTTACTCTTTGGATTGGAAAAAAAGAGGGTGTTTTAGAAATGGATGCCGATTCATGGGCTGTTCGTCTTTCTTCAGCTTCTAAGAGACACCAATCAGCTATTCAATCACGATCCAGTAAGCTTTAAATATCCCATCTTCTTTTTGTATTTCCATTTTGCGGTTAAATACATAAATATTTTATCTTCTTTTCTCTGTGTATGGTGGAAAATGAAGGAGAAGGTAGTAACCTGATTTAAATTTGTTACCGGAATATTAGATTTTTAAGAAGATTTTTTTCCTTTAATTATAAATGATTTAATGTTTGTAAATGGGTTCAAAATGCAGATGTGTTTATTGGGTTTGAAGAAATAGATGGAGAAGATGATATAAGACAGGAATTTTCATGCCCTTTTTGTTCAGAGTATTTCGATATTGTTGTCTTGTGCTGTCACATTGATGATGAACATCCAATGGAGGCTACGAACGGGGTATTTCTCTCCTTTTTTGTTCAAATTCATCACTGCCTTTCTATTTATTTTGGATAATTCCATTTCATTATCCAAGAAAGCAGGTAAACCCGCTACAAATAGAACGTTACATAAACACAAATAACACAACTAGAAATAGAACAGAACAATGGAAAGAAAGCTAAATCGAAATACCCCAGCTCGTGCAAAGGGCAACATTCCTCGTGTCTGCCCTGCTGTTGGACCATCCTTGGAATCGAACTTGAATGATCTCCTGGATGTCATTCAGCAGCTCACCCACACTTCGACCCCTTCCTCCAAACAGTCTGGCGTTTCGCTCCCTCCAAATACAATACACATGACTTGCAAAAGCAAGCTTCATCACTTGAACAATAAGGGACTTCCCTCTAAGAAGCTGAACAGCCCAAGTAAACTCCTCATCCCAGTTGCTCACGTCGCGAACAATGCCACATAGAGAAAGAATTCTGCCCCATAAGCCCTTCGCAAAGCAGCAACTAAAGAACAGGTGACATCTAGTCTCAGTGACCAAGCCACAAAATAAGCAGTTAACATTTTCAAGATTCACTCCTAATCGAGATAATCTAGTACGAGTTGGAAGCCTATCTAAAATGGCCATCCACAAGATGATGCTTTGCTTGGGTGTACGACCTGGGAACCAAACTTGGGGCTTGGAATACGCAGCTCCTCCCAAATTTTCCGAGTGTTGAGATCAACAACAGAACCAACGAATAGTTGAGACACAGCAGGTCTCATTCCCAAGATTTTCTTAAAGCTCCAACTGGTGTTAACAGGGACACGCATTTGCCAAAAATCCATGTTCTTATTCACATAAGAGAGGACCCAAGCCACCCATAGAGATCCATCATTGGCCAATAATTTCCTGATCAAGAGCCCTTAACAGGCCTTATTCCAGTCTTCTAAGCCAACGATACCCAAACCCCCTTCTGATTTCATTAAACAAACATGTTTCCAACTCACTCGAGCACCTCTAGCTGACATGTCAGCCCCTTTCCAGAAAAAAACAGGAGCATAGTTGTTCAATTTTCTTAATTACAGCTTGGGGAAGAAACGCATGCCTACACCAATAATTTGCTATGCTGAAAATGACAAACCTAACAAGTTGCAATCTACCAGCAAAACTTAAATGTCTGTTAGCCCATGTGTTAAGCCTGGCTCTTATCTTGTCAATTAAACCTTGGCATCCATTTATTGAAATTTTCCTTGTCACGAGGGGAACTCCAAGATATCTCACGGGGAGGATCCCTTGCTTAAATCCCGTAATCTCCTGAATAATATCACACTGAACAGGGGAAATTCCAGCAGTGAACAACTCACATTTATTAGCATTCAGTTTCAATCCAGATAAAGAATAGAACAAATCGAGGACAGACTGCACACCACAATAGAATCAATGATGCCCTTACAGAATATGAGGAGGTCGTCAGCAAAGCACAAGTGAGTAAGTTTTATCTTCCTGCATCTAGGATGAAACTGGAAAATCCTATTCATGGCAGCCAAGTTCAACAAGCTAGATAAGACATTCATAGCTAGGACAAAGAGATAGAGAGAAAGAGGATTTTCTTGTCTAACACATCTAGCCCCCTTAAAGTATCCCACAAGACTTCCATTAAGCACGATTGAGTAGTTGGGGCTAGTGAAGCATGCCCATATCCAATTTATAAATCTCTTTGGCAACCCCAAAGAATAAAGAATAATGCCAACAAACTCCGAATTTAAAGAATCAAACGCTTTTTGTAAATCGATTTTCAGGGCACATCTTGGGGAATTATTTTTCCTGGCATATCCCCTAACAATCTCCTGAGCTAGAAGGGTGTTATCAACTATATTCCTTCCCTTAATAAAAACAGTTTGATTAAATAAAACCATGCCAGAGAAAACAGTAGATAACCGAATAACAAGGATTTTAGTCACTGTCTTGTAGATAATCGAGCAGAGCGAAATAGGTCTAAAATCTGTGATAGAACTGGGATTAGGGATCTTAGGCACAAGGACTATAGCAGTAGCATTAAAAGAAGAGAGAATAAAGGATTTATTGAAACAAAACATAATTGTGTTCTTGAAGTCCTCACCAACAATTGACCATGCAGCCTTGAAGAAAAAGGGGTTGTAGCCGTCAGGGCCAGGGAATTTATCATTCCCTTGCCCCCAAATAGCATCCTTGATTTCCAAGTCAGAGACCTCACTGCAGAGAAAACCAGCAACCTCCAAAGGGAGCGAATAACCAAGAAGATTTCTAATGGTGCTGACACTTGAACCAATGACACATGAGTCTGCCATACCCAGCTGATTTTTAAAAAACCTAACCACCTCATTAGCCATGTCCTCGAAAGTATCCAGTCTGGTTCCATTTTGATCATAAAGCATTCTAATGGTGTTACTCTTCCTTCTACTAGACACCATGGAATGGAAGAATTTGGTTCCTGGGTCACCCTCCTTGAGCCAATTTACCTTTGTTTTCTGTTTGTAAAAGAGCAATTCAGCATTTTCAAGGGCTTTCAATTCTTTTTCAGTCTCCAATTCCAAACTAACATCCTGGCCAGAGGCACCAGGATCTAAATTGGCCAATTGAATATTTTGGAGTTATTCCCTCTTTTCCTTGACCAAACCAGAAATGTCACTGAAATGAGATCTATTAAGGTCTTTGAGACAGCGCTTCAATCTCTTGAGCTTCAAAAATAGAACCTGAGCTGGGTTTCCTGAAGAAGGAACCTGCCAAGATTCTTCAACAACATCCATAAACCGAGGGTGGAGAGTCCAAAAATTAAAAAACTTGAAGGGCTTCGGTCTAGAGAATGGTGCAGACTTATATACCAGGCAAAGGCAGGGCAGTGGTCAGAGTCTCCAGGAGCTAGAAATTCAACCTCCGAGTCAACAAAAGAACCAAACCAAACCGATTGATAAGGACACGATCGAGCTTCCGGGCTAAAAACGAACTCTGCTGCTTGTTAGACCATGTAAATAAGGGGCCATAAAAGGATGGTTAGAGAGGCCTAACACATCCACACAATTTTGAAAATCGGAGATGTCCCCTCTCGCAGCTGCATTAACAGGAATAGAGCTTTCATAGGAATTGAGAGTGACATTAAAGTCACCACCTATCAACCATGGCTCATTTCCAACTATACTTTCCATAAGCCTTAGCTGATCCCATAGGTGCTTTCGAAGACTACCTTCATCGAAACCGTAAACTGCAGTAATGCAAAAGGACTTACCCCCAAAGGTTGATCTAATGGAAACACTCTGATCATAACATGAAATGACAGAACAACTAATGCTTTTGTTCCATAGAACCCAAATACGACCATTGGTTGCATGGTTGTAGTTACATCAAAAATCCCAGTCTCAAAATTTTTAATTAATCTTTCTAAAACTTTTTCTTTAAATTTCGGCCATGAATGGTTTGAGTGAGAAAAATTATGGAAAAATTATATAGTTGGAAATGATGAAGGAAGTATTCTATATGCCTTAGAAAAATTTGGGGACCATTTCGTAAGTTTTGAAAATTTGGGGATAAATTCATAAATTTTGGAAAATTGATGAAGAACCTAGGGATGAAGTTAAAAGAAACAGTTAGATTCTGAATTTGGCAGTAGGTTCGAAAATTCACCAGAAATTATATAAAAATAATTTGGAGATTATTTTTATATATTTGTGTTTATATATCGATCTAGTTTTGTTTAAAATAAATGGGGATCAATTTCAAGGTGAATAAAAATGAATTTTTAACCAAGGAAAGGTCAGAAAAATCGGACAGCAGATTCTGCAAAACATATTATGTTGGTCAACTTTCAAAATTCATCATAAATTGTACAAGATGAATTAGAAGGAGTTCTTTATATGGATAGATTCGTATTCGAGTCTAGTTTTCAACGGAATAAACGGAATTGAATTAAAGTGTGTATATTAGTACAGAATATTGATTCTTTAAAGGTAGTGCAAGTTGTCAGAATATGGAAATTTTAGAAAGTTTGGTGATTGTAATAAAAATTTCAAATTGTTGGGAGTGTTATTGTAATTATTCCTTTGTGTACTTGGTTGATAATAATTTCAATACTGGAATTTTTGTATTGAAATTCTAAGTGATAAAATGGTGAAGGACCATTTTGTGTAAATTGAAAAAGTTGGTTCCAATGTTAAAAGGAAATTATTAAGTATTAAGTATTTTGATAGTTAATGAGTATCAAATATACTATGGAATTATTTTGGGATATTTTATGTTAATACAATATTAACATATGTATTGTTATAAATTTGTGATTTATACAGATCATGGTTGATTTGCAATCGAAGCAAGTCAAGTATAAAAAGGGTATATTGTGGACAATAGTGAGGCACAAATATTTTGTAAGATATAAAGTGTCAAGGTGAGTGCAATACATGCATGAAATTATACATGGATGTTTTATACATCATAAGGAAGACTTGCGATAAGTCGACCTTGTTTATATCGGCATGATTTTATATCATTTTTTATAAATTGACATTGATATGTCAGAGTATGAAATTAAAATGCATTGATCATGAAAAATATGATATTTTACCATGAATATTTTCGGGTATGAACTGCCCAATGTTAAATTTGATAATATACTTTGCCATGGATGGATCGAATAAAGTAGACTATATGCCCAAATAAGTCATTGAGGGACAGGGTTTAGTTGGCATGCCATAGAGTATAGCAGCTGCAGGTTTATAATACACTTCGGTGTATATGGTGGGCACGACCTTATGTGTAATACACTTCGGTGTATATGGTGGGCACGACCTTATGTGTAGCACTACGATGCAAATATTACTTGAATACCCAAGGTCCTTCAGGTTTAATATTGGGCTATTGGCTATGGATTATGTTTTATTGGTTAATAAATGGTAACCATGCAAATAAGCTTATGAGCTTACGGAATAATGGCAAGTATATTGGAAAAATAAACTTACGAGCTTATGGAATTTAAATGGTAAGTATTTTGGTAAAATAAGCTTACGAGCTTATGGGATAAATGGTAAGAGATTTTATATTATTTTGATCATGGTAAAATATTGGATATGTTAGTAAAATGATTTTATGGAAATTTGATTTTTGATATTGAAAATCATGCATGAATTGTATTGCACTGTTAAATGTTTTAATTGCCTCACTAAGTATATACTTAACGTGTGATGATTTTCACGCGTAGGTAAAAAGCGGAATAAAGAGTTCAAAGTGATATCAAGCATCGAGAGGTATATTTCAATATTAGTAAGACATCCTAAGATGGAATTTGATTTTAGATAGTGGCATGTAATTTGATAATGTTAAATTTATTTTGTTGAATAAATTTTGGAAATTGTTATAGTGATAAAGGTTAATTTTTATGAATTTATATGTATTTTCGGAAGTTAATGTAGCATGAACAGTAACAACATTTTAAAGCAAAATTTCCCGAATGATTTTGGGTACCGATTCCCCCCAACAGGGAACCGATTCCCCCACTGTTCATCGCCACTATTCACTATTCATAAAAAAATCTTTCGAATTAAATTGGTTACAACGAAATATGAGTTATATGATATGATATTTTTATAATATCATTTACCATTTTAAGAAAATAAATTTTAAATCGCGAACAAATTGAGAAATGGTTTTTAGAAATTTGGATAACATCTATAATCTATATAGGTAAAATTATACGGGTTATGGGTGTTACAAAAGTAAGACAAAACAAGGTTTTCATGATAAACGTAGTAGGTAGTACCATTTTTATGTCAACGGTTTAAGCTATCTTGTGAGAATATTCAAAAGTTTGTTTCTTTGTAATTTCTTCTTAAGAAACGTTGTACACTTGAGACTTTCGGGTATAAGTCTAAGTGTGTTGTAAGGTTACACCTTATCGTAAAAAGTTAGAACAAATTAGTGGACTTGTTGAAATCCTTAGTGTGGAATCTAAGGTAGTAGATGTAGACTTCATTGAAGAAGTTGAACCACTCTAAAATTACTTGTGTCAATTTTTATTTTCTTGCAAAAAACTTCCATCATTTTTTTAATTGCCAATTCACCCCTCTCATGACTATTCCATTGATTCGATTGACTTAACAATTGGTATCAGAGTCAGATTCATTGGAAAGTTTTAACACCTCTTGAGAAGATCCTAGAAGAGTCAAGTCATTATTCAAGTCATCCATGACCTTTACACCAAGCTTTGAAGACATCAATGATTCTCAACCTATCAGCAAGCCTTTTTTCTTCAATGGAGTCAACTATGCTTATTGGAAGAATAGGATGATGCTTTTCATCCAAGCTAGTGATTTGGGAGCCTAGAGCATCATCTTGAGTGGACATTCTACTCTAACTAGACCGATAACTTAATGGAGTGAGGAATAGAGAAGATTGTTCCAACTCAATGCAAAGACGATTTACATTCTATTTTGTTTACTTGGCCCGATGAATATTGGAGAGTTTCATCTTGTTCCAATGTTAAAGATATTTGAGACAAACTTGAAGTTTCTCATGAATGAACTAACGAGGTAAGAGAAATTAAGATTAGTCTTCTCAATCATAATTATGAAAACTTCAATATGAGATTGAATAAGGATATTAATATCATGTCCTGTCAATTTTTGGTTATTGTCAATGGTCTCAAAGGCCTTGGAGAAATCATTCCTAATGAGAACCTTCTTAGGAAGATGATCTATAGTCTTCCCATCCAAGAAGATCGATATTGTTGAAGAAAATAATCTAAAGAGTCTCAATCTAGATTAGCTCATTGGTCTTTGCTTACTCATGGGATGATGGTGAAGAAAAAAGAAGAACAAGAGAATAAAGACGAGGAAAAGAAGGAATTATAAAAGAAGAAAAATGTTAGTGTTGCTCTCAAATCTATAAAAGAAGAGAGTGACTCAAATGAAGATGAAGAAATAAAAATGTTTGCCAAAAGATTCAAGAGATTCATTAAGTCTAACAAAAGAATGACGGCTTCAAAAATAAATCCAAGGAGAATGATCCCATTATTTTCTATGAGTGCAAAAATCTCAGGCATGTCAAGTGTGAATGCCCACAATTTAATAAGAAAATATCCTCCAAGAAGAAACACAAGGCACATGTAGCTACATGGAGTGATGATAAGTCCTCTAATGATGAAGATGAAGAAGAAACCAACTTGTGTCTCATGGCCATAGAGGATGATTCTAAGGTGGAGCATTGCTACAAGGCACAAAAAAAGTTTAAATTCATGGTACCTTGATAGTGGATGCTCAAGATACATGATTGATGATAAGAGTCGGTTCTTGGAGCTTAAAGCTAAAAGTGGATGAGTAGTAATCTTTGGAGACAACTCAAAATGTCACGTTAAAGGAATTGGTTCTATTGGTAATAACTCTTTCATACTTATTGAAAATGTTTTGTATGTTAATGGGTTAAAACATAATCTACTTAGTATTAGTCAATTATATGATAAGGGATACAATGTCTTATTTGAGTCTAATGGTTGCAAAATTGTTGACATTGCATCTAATAAGATTATGTTTGTTGGTTATAGGATAGGAAATATCTACATAGTGAATTTAGATAATATTGATATTTCAAATGTTTGTTTGGTTGCTAAGGATGAGCATGATTGTTGGTTATGGCATAGGAAACTTGGACATGCTAGTATGAGTGTTTTACAAAAATATGTTCAAGGTAATCTAGTAAGAGGTTTGCCTAAGATAAAATTTGATCTTGATAAAATTTGTGATGCATGTGCTAAGGGAAAACACAAAAGAACTTCTTTTAAACCTATTAATGATGTATCATCTAGAAGGTCTTCCACGGAAGCTGCTCTCAGCCTGGCGTTGGGGGCTAGCCTACTATTCTACCTCACCCCATTACATATGGGAATAAGGTCAGCTAAATGATGTATCATCTAGTAGAGTTTACAATTGATCCATATAGATCTTTTTGGACCTATTAAAGCTACTAGCTTGGGTGGAAAACAATATGCATTTGTCTTGGTAGATGATTATTCTAGATACACATGGGTTATTTTCTTAAGTACAAAAGATGAAACTTTGGAAAATTTCATCACACTTTCTCTAAAACAAACCAAAATGAAAAAGGTTGCTCATTTTCAAGTGTTAGGAATGACCATGGAACCGAATTTGAAAATCTTGGTTTTGGTGAATTTTGTAATTCTAATGGAATTAGCCATAATTTTTCAGCCCCTAGAACCCCTCAAGAAAATGGAGTTGTTGAGAGGAAAAATAAAACTTTAGAAGAAATGGCGAGGACCATGCTTTGTGAAAACAATTTGCCAAAGTATTTTTGGGTGAAAGCCATAAATACCGCTTGTTATGGGATTAATAGAGTAATGATTAGGCATATTTTAAAGAAAATGCATATGAACTTTTCAAAAATAAAAAGCCTAACATTAGTTATTTTCATCCTTTTGGATGCAAGTGTTTTGTTTTAAATAATGGAAAATATAATTTTGGCAAATTTGATGCAAAAAGTGATAAACTAATTTTTCTTGGCTATTATTCAAATTCTAAAGCTTATCAAGTCTTTAATAAAAGAACTCTAGTAGTATAAGAGTCCATACATGTTGTTTTTTACGATAATCCCCTTCCGAAGAAAGATTCTTGTGTTGATGATGATGCATGTATCCTAAATTCAAATGAAGTTGGTGAATCATCATTAAAAGAAATAAAGAATGAGGAAACTCAAGAAGCCCTTAAGAATTTAACTCTAGAGGAAAGAGGGTCTCATATTCAAGGGAGTACAACTATGTCAAAGGTGGTGAAATTTTGGGTGATCCATCCAAAGGGGTAACAACTAGATCTTCTCTTGAAAATTTTGTAGTTTTGTTGCATTTATCTTATGCATAGAGCCTAAGAATGTTAAAGAAGCATTAAATGAAGAACATTGGATTATGACTATGCAAAAAGAGTTAAATCAATTTGAGAGAAGTAAATTATGGACATTAGTTAAAAGGCCTAGTAATAAGTCTACTATATATACTAAATGGGTTTATAGAAACAAACTAGATGAGAGTGGTAACATAGTGAGAAATAAAGCTAGACTAGTTGCTCAAGATTACATTCAAAAAGAGGGAAATGATTTTGATGAGCTATATGCTCCCGTAGCTAGAATGGAAGCCATTAGATTATTACTTACTTTTGCATGTTTTAATAATTTTAAGCTTTATCGAATAGATGTCAAATGTGATTTTCTAAATGGATTTATTAATGAAGAAGTGTATCTTAAACAACCTCCTAGTTTTGAAGATTCAAAATTTCCAAACCAAGTTTTCATACTTTCAAAAGCTTTATATGGTTTGAAACAAGCTCCTAGAGCTTGGTGTGAAAGACTATCAAATTTTTTAATTGAAAAAAGGTTCTTCTAAGGGGAATGTTGATACTACACTTTTCATTAAAATAACAAAGAATGACATGTTAGTAGTACAAATTTATGTTGATGATATTATATTTGGTGCTACTAATGATCTTCTTTGACAAGAATTTTCTACGTTGATGCAAGTTGAATTTGAGATGAGCATGATGGGGGAGCTCTCATTCTTCTTGGGACTCCAAATCAATCAAAGGATGGTATCTTCATCAATAAAGCTAAGTATATAAGGGACAAGCTCAAGAAGTTTGGCTTGGAGAATGTGAAACCTCAAGCCACTCCCCTGAGTCAACAAAGTTTAACAAAGATGAGGAAGGTAAATGTGTAGATGTTAAATTATCTAGGTCAATGATTGGTTCTTTGCGTTATCTTACCACAAATAGACAGAATGTTATGTTTAGTGTCTGATTGTGTGCTATATATCAATCTTGTCATAAGGAATCTCATTTACATGCCATTAAGAGAATCTTTAGATACCTTAAAAATACTCCTACTTTAGGACTTTGGTATCCTAGAGACTCTAACTTTAGCTTGCATGCCTTCTCAGATGCGGATTTTGGAAGTTTCAAATTGGACAGAAAAAGCACCTCTGGTGCATGTCAATTACTAGGAAATATGATAATTTCATGGTTTTCTAAGAAACAAAATAGCGTTGCATTATCAACCACTAAGGCAGAATACATTTCGGCCGGTAGTTGTTGTGCACAAGTTTTATGCATGAAACAACAACTTTTAGACTATGGAATTGATGTTGGTATCATTTCAATTAAGTGTGACAATACTAGTGCAATTTGTCTCACTAAAAATCCAATCCAACACTCTAGAACTAAACATATTGAAATTATGAATCATTTAATTAGAGATCATACACTTAAGGAAGATTTAGTTCTGGAATATGTTGATACTTTGTATCAAATAGTTGATATTTTCACCAATACTTTATATAAAGAAAGATTTTTGGAGACTTAGGAGAGAGCTAGGACTTTCTAGCATTCCCTAGGCCTTAGTTCAAGTTTTTGAGTTTTTATGATTTTAATTAAGTTTTTAGCTTAAAATTGCTTTTTATACATGTTTGAGTGATTTTATATGGTTATCCAATGCAAAAATTAAGGGGGAGATATATATGTCATTTCATGACCTTTTTAGGGTTGCTTTGTACTCCTTAAATTTGACTATGCATGCAAATTTGTGAGTTAATGTGTTCATGCATATGAAGATAGTGCTTAAATCTATGTCATATAGCTTCTATTGGGGTTCTATATGTTTTCTAACTTTTCAATGCTTTCATTTATGTTAGAATTATATTTTGGTTGAAATTAGGACTTTAAATTAGCAAAATTGCATTTTTTGCATGATTAGATTCAAAACTTATATTAAAGTATCAAAACTTTTCATAAAGTTTCAAAACTCCCGAAGAGTATCCAAACTGTCCAAAAAAGATTGCTAAAAAGTATCGAAACTTTTCATAAAGTTTCGAAACTCCTAAAGAGTATCAAAACTGTCCAAAAAAATTGCTAAAAAGTATCAAAACTTTTCAAAAGTTTCGAAACTACCTCCAAAGTATCGAAACTCCTTAAGAGTATCGAAACTTGTCACGCAACCTCGTTTTAAAATATTTTAAACCTATTTTTTCAAAACCCTTTATGTTTCTAACTCAAGTTTCTCGTCCCTCTCCTTCAAATCCCAAAAACCCTTCATCCCTGTCACTCGCCGTCGTTCCTAGTGGTCTCCGTCCGTTCGCCGGTAGTTGTGGTGTCTTCGGTAATCATCCATTGTCTTTCTTTTGTTTTATTTACCCTTTGAATCATATTTTTTTGCATGAACCCATTTTGTTCCAAAATATTTTCTTAAACCTTTTAAGTATAATTATTCTTTCACTCAAAATTAAGTTAGTTTATATTGATTATATGCCTTTCCCATAGATTATCTTGATTATTTCATGATTTTCGTCAAAATTTTTTAAAAAATGTGTAAAGTACGATTTCAAATTTTTTGAGTAAATATATGAAAATTACTTGAATTTTGCTGGAATTGGGTTGTTAATTGGTATTATATATATGTGTGTTTTACTTGCAGGAAGGCTATTAATTCATTTTTTTGTTAGAATCCTCGTTTTTAAGTGTGTCTACAACCTGTTTGACAAAATTCCTGAACAAAATCTACCTTCCTTACCCACTGTTTTTGTCTCCAAAAAATGGCTCCCAAAACTTCCCTTAAGCGCCCTAGAAGTTGTACTTCATCCTCTTCGCCGAACTACTTTTAGTCCTTTTACTTTGAATCCAATGAAAATCGTCGTAAGTTCCACCAACATTACCGTAAAAGACAAATTCGACCGGAACGTAAATTTGATGAAGAATTTCTCAAACATTTATAATTTTAGTTTTCTTCAGCCCTTTACTCTTGGTAATGCATGATCTTATGCATATTCTTAATGTCATCTATCATAATCTTGTTCAAGCCTTCTTCTATAAAGCTGCTCTTAGTCATGAAGAACCTAATCCAAATCTTCCTCCTCGATGTTAAACCCAAAAGTCATTACCATGCAATCCTATCTCATGGGTCAAATTATCGAGCTTATCGTTCAATCCATAGCCAATGATTTAGGAATTCCTTGTGATGATCCTTGCGATGAGAATGCTCACATCTACATTGCTCCTCTTCAAGGTCACAATCCCACTATTTTATCCTTTGAATAATGCCTCTTGCACCTTCTTGTCATTTGGTTTCTCCGCCTTCGGGTAGAAAAGCCACTCGTATGTGCAACTTAGACTATTGGTGGATTTATCATTTTCGTTCTCAAGCTTGTCCTCACCTCACTCATATCATTTTTACTGAGCTTGTCAATACCATCTCCAAAGGTCTATGGTCTAAATGATCCTTACCTTACGCTTGTATGCTTAGTCACACCATCACCAAGTGTCGGGTTAACCTTTCTTATGACACCGACTTTCGAGCAATATCAACTTTACCTCCGCTCATAAAATCATGTATGACTTTATCAGAGGTGAATGGGTTTGAATACGTCAAGATCAAGCCGGAGAAGACCCCAGAGTTGATGTCGCCCATGGGATTATTGCTCGTCCTCCCGTCATTATGGAGATGCTTTACGACTACATAGTCGATCAATTCGTTGATATCCGTCACCACTTTTATGACATGACTGCTCATCTTGGTGTCATGGATGCTCATCTTGGCGCCTTGGAGGCTCGTTTCCTGAATCTTCATCCCTTCCCGGTCCTTCTTCTTATCCAAAGAATGATGATGATGAGATTAGTGATGATGATGGGATTGATTATTTTACTTTATGTTGCGTTTAGGATAGTTGGTTTTCCTATTTTTGCATTTGGATGCTTATGATTATCTTGGATTATCTTGGATTTTCTTTTGGATTTCATATTTTGGGATGATTTGATTATGTCGGATACTCTAGTTATATTGGATATTTTGGATTTCATATTTATGCTTATACTGAATATTTTTGGTTATTTTTCAATGGATATATTTTGGCCTATTATGTTGGATATATGTTGGATCATTATTTCGTATATTTTGGCTTATTATGCTCTAATCTTCTCTTCTATTTTGTAGCTAAATGGTTCTATCTAACAAAAAAGGGGAGAATAATATCAAAAACTTGTCATTTTTTATATCAATTTTTGGTTAAAATTTTATATCCTCAAATTGTTTTTCAAAGGGGGAGTTAAATGAAAATTTGAATGATATATAATTTGAAAATTTTATGACAAATTTTGAATCAAGAAAATTTTTACAAAAATGTTTTGTTATATCAAAAAGGGGAGATTGATAAATATAAATGATTTTGATATAAAATTAAATATAATATTTTTTGTAAAATTAATTTTAAGTCCCTAAAATTTGTCAAATCTTTAAAATGAATCTTTTAAGTTCAAATTATATTAAAATACATTCAAATACTTTAGAATAATTTTCAAAGTCTTATATTTCTCAAAATGTCAAAAACTATCCATTTAAACAAGTATTGACCAAAAGTTTCAAAACTTCTACAAGAGTTTCAAAACTTTCCCAGACGCTCAAAAAGTTTCGAAACTTTCCTTAAATTTTCGATACTTTGAAAACATATTCAATATCTTCTTTTTCTAAATTTCAAATCATATTCAATATCTCAATTCAACCAACCCAATAAAAATTTGAAATATCTTCTTTTTCTTATTCTTGATAAAAAAAATATTTGACCTAAAGTTGTACTGATAACAATAATAAAAACATTTGTTAGGAAAATAACCAGTGATCAAATTTGTCCCTTTTATTGGTAATTAAAATAACCAGTAAACTTTTTTCGACAGTTGTTTGTTTCTGAGCCTCATCAGAATGCTACAGCAGAATTTCGTAGGGGGTTTTAAACAGTTTGCTGCGGATCACCTTAATGTGGTAACAAGCTCAGTTAGCTCCGAGGAAGTTCGTAGTACACTTTTCATGATGGACCCGTTGAAAGCTCCAGGGGTTGATGTTTACCAAGCAGGTTTCTTTCAGCAGAATTGGAGTACAATGGAAGAAGATGTCGTTCGCTTTGTTAAAGAGTTCTTCGAAAACGGAATTTTACCAGATGGGGCGAAAAGAACTCTTTTAGTGCTTATCCCTAAAATTGAGTTGCCTGAAAAATTTTCTCAGTTCCGCCCGATCAGTCTGTGCTTGGTCCCGTATAAGATTATCACCAAGATTCTGGTTAAACATTTGAAGCCCTTTTTGCCAGAGTGGGTGTCCGAGAATCAGGTCAGCTTTGTTCAGGGCAGGAATATAACTGATAACGTTATCTTGGCAAAGAAGTAATCCATTCTATGAACTGTAAGAATGATAGGCAGACATGGATGGCTATCAAGGTGGACCTCGAAAAAGCCTATGATAGACAGTGGAACTTAATGGAAACTCTTATGGATGCAGGATTGCCTATCCACTTTGTAAGATGGATTATGGCATGTGTTACTTCCATGTCTATGCAGTTGTTGTGGAATGGTAATGTTTCAGTCTTTCTCACCAACGAGAGGTACTCGCCAGGGGACCCCTCTCTCCTTATATTTTTGTTCTTTGTATGAAGAGGTTGTCTCATGCAATCAACCATCGAGTTGCTAATAGTTTGTGGAAGCAGATTCATCTGTCTAAAAATGGCCCTGGAATCTCTCACCTCTTCTTTTCAGATGACCTAGTGCTCTTTGCCGTAGCATCTTTAGATCAAGTAGTGGTTATTAAGGAGGTGATGGAATGATTTTGTGCTTTCTCGGGACATGGAGTTAGTATTGCTAAAACGTAAATTTACTTCTCTAAGAACTGTGAATCTAATATGAGAAGTATGATTGCTCAGGGATTTGGGTTTGAGGAGGTAACGAATCTTGGTAAGTACATTGGAGTTCCACTTTTGCATGGACGGATGACAAAGGAAACGCACAAATACTTGATTGAGAAAGTTGAGAAACGTTTAGTAGGTTGGGTGGCGAAGACTCTTTCTATTGCGGGCCGTATTACACTGGCTAAGGTAGTCCTTCAGGTAATACTGTACTATGCAATGCAATCAACTTGGCTGCTAGAAGGTGTTTTTAATGCTTTGGAGCATGGTTTTCAGAACAGGTTAGCGAACCGGTTCATTGGTTCAACCGGTCGAACCGGTCCTACCGGTCGGAAAAACCGGACGACGTCATAATTATTTAAAAAATTAAATAAAAATATAAAAAATATTTAATAAAAAATAATTTTTTATATTACAATTCATATTCAAAGCAAGTCATAACATATATAAATTAAAAATCATAAAATCAAGTGAAACAAAATGATTCAAATTAACTACAACATAATATTTAAGGTAAAACATATTAAATAATAAATATAATTATATAACTATAATTAAAAAATAAATTTGGGGCTAAAAAATCATAAAAAAATGATATTGTTTGGTTTAATTTTTTTTTTTAAACAATCACACGTGGCTAAGAAACATAGAAGATCATCCAACTAACTTCTATAAATAATAGAGATAATTTGACATTCAAAATCATGGAACCTTTTGGTAAGCATTGAGTAAACTATTCTTTCACTTCAATCAAGCTCGAATTTTAGGCTTCAATCGAGCTTCTAAATTTTTTTTGAGTTCAAGCCTTTTTGAGTTCAAGTTTCAATATTATATTTCGAGTTCGAGTTAAACTTCATAATTTTTAGCTCGTGAGTTTGAATCGAGTTGAGCTTACTTTTAAATTGGCGGTTGAAGTTGACTTGAACTTAAAGAGGGTCTCATATTCAAGGGAGTACAACTATGTCAAAGGTGGTGAAATTTTGGGTGATCCATCCAAAGGGGTAACAACTAGATCTTCTCTTGAAAATGTTTGTAGTTTTGTTGCATTTATCTTATGCATAGAGCCTAAGAATGTTAAAGAAGCATTAAATGAAGAACATTGGATTATGACTATGCAAAAAGAGTTAAATCAATTTGAGAAAAGTAAATTATGGACATTAGTTAAAAGGCCTAGTAATAAGTCTACTATATATACTAAATGGGTTTATAGAAACAAACTAGATGAGAGTGGTAACATAGTGAGAAATAAAGCTAGACTAGTTGCTCAAGATTACATTCAAGAAGAGGGAAATGATTTTGATGAGCTATATGCTCCCGTAGCTAGAATGGAAGCCATTAGATTATTACTTACTTTTGCATGTTTTAATAATTTTAAGTTTTATCGAATAGATGTCAAATGTGATTTTCTAAATGGATTTATTAATGAAGAAGTGTATCTTAAACAACCTCCTAGTTTTGAAGATTCAAAATTTCCAAACCAAGTTTTCATACTTTCAAAAGCTTTATATGGTTTGAAACAAGCTCTAGAGCTTGGTGTGAAAGACTATCAAATTTTTTAATTGAAAAAAGGTTCTTCTAAGGGGAATGTTGATACTACACTTTTCATTAAAATAACAAAGAATGACATGTTAGTAGTACAAATTTATGTTGATGATATTATATTTGGTGCTACTAATGATCTTCTTTGACAAGAATTTTCTACGTTGATGCAAGTTGAATTTAAGATGAGCATGATGGGGGAGCTCTCATTCTTCTTGGGACTCCAAATCAATCAAAGGATGGTATCTTCATCAATAAAGCTAAGTATATAAGGGACATGCTCAAGAAGTTTGGCTTGGAGAATGTGAAACCTCAAGCCACTCCTCTAAGAATGTTATGTTTAGTGTCTGATTGTGTGCTATATATCAATCTTGTCATAAGGAATCTCATTTACATGCCATTAAGAGAATCTTTAGATACCTTAAAAATACTCCTACTTTAGGACTTTGGTATCCTAGAGACTCTAACTTTAGCTTGCATGCCTTCTCAGATGCGGATTTTGGAAGTTTCAAATTGGACAGAAAAAGCACCTCTGGTGCATGTCAATTACTAGGAAATATGATAATTTCATGGTTTTCTAAGAAACAAAATAGCGTTGCATTATCAACCACTAAGGCAGAATACATTTCGGCCGGTAGTTGTTGTGGACAAGTTTTATGCATGAAACAACAACTTTTAGACTATGGAATTGATGTTGGTATCATTCAATTAAGTGTGACAATACTAGTGCAATTTGTCTCACTAAAAATCCAATCCAACACTCTAGAACTAAACATATTGAAATTATGAATCATTTAATTAGAGATCATACACTTAAGGAAGATTTAGTTCTGGAATATGTTGATACTTTGTATCAAATAGTTGATATTTTCACCAATACTTTATATAAAGAAAGATTTTTGGAGACTTAGGAGAGAGCTAGGGCTTTCTAGCATTCCCTAGGCCTTAGTTCAAGTTTTTGAGTTTTTATGATTTTAATTAAGTTTTTAGCTTAAAATTGCTTTTTATACATGTTTGAGTGATTTTATATGGTTATCCAATGCAAAAATTAAGGGGGAGTTATATATGTCATTTCATGACCTTTTTAGGGTTGCTTTGTACTCCTTAAATTTGACTATGCATGCAAATTTGTGAGTTAATGTGTTCATGCATATGAAGATAGTGCTTAAATCTATGTCATATAGCTTCTATTGGGGTTCTATATGTTTTCTAACTTTTCAATGCTTTCATTTATGTTAGAATTATATTTTGGTTGAAATTAGGACTTTAAATTAGCAAAATTGCATTTTTTGCATGATTAGATTCAAAACTTATATTAAAGTATCAAAACTTTTCATAAAGTTTTAAAACTCCCGAAGAGTATCGAAACTGTCTAAAACAGATTGCTAAAAAGTATCGAAACTTTTCATAAAGTTTCGAAACTCCTAAAGAGTATCAAAACTGTCCAAAAAATTGCTAAAAAGTATCAAAACTTTTCAAAAGTTTCGAAACTACCTCCAAAGTATCGAAACTCCTTAAGAGTATCGAAACTTGTCACGCAGCCTCGTTTTAAAATAGATTTTAAACCTATTTTTTCAAAACCCTTTATGTTTCTAACTCAAGTTTCTCATCCCTCTCCTTCAAATCCCGAAAACCCTTCATCCCTGTCACTCACCTGTCGTTCCTAGTGGTCTCCGTCCGTTCGCCGGTAATTGTGGTGTCTTCGGTAATCATCCATTGTCTTTCTTTTGTTTTATTTACCCTTTGAATCATATTTTTTTCGCATGAACCCATTTTGTTCCAAAATATTTTCTTAAACCTTTTAAGTATAATTATTCTTTCACTCAAAATCAAGTTAGTTTATATTGATTAAATGCCTTGCCCATAGATTATCTTGATTATTTCATGATTTTCGTCAAAATTTTTTAAAAAATGTGTAAAGTACGATTTCAAATTTTTTGAGTAAATATATGAAAATTACTTGAATTTTGCTGGAATTGGGTTGTTAATTGGTATTATATATATGTGTGTTTTACTTGCAGGAAGGCTATTAATTTGTATTTTTGTTAGAATCCTCGTTTTTAAGTGTGTCTATAACCTGTTTGACAAAATTCCTGAACAAAACTCTACCTTCCTTACCCACTGTTTTTGTCTCCAAAAAATGGCTCCCAAAACTTCCCTTAAGCGCCCTAGAAGTTGTACTTCATCCTCTTCGCCGAACTCCTTTTAGTCCTTTTGCTTTGAATCCAATGAAAATCGTCGTAAGTTCCACCAACATTACCGTAAAAGAAAAATTCGACCGGAACGTAAATTTGATGAAGAATTTCTCAAACATTTATAATTTTAGTTTTCTTCAGCCCTTTACTCTTGGTAATGGCATGATCTTATGCATATTCTTAATGTTCATCTATCATAATCTTGTTCGAGCCTTCTTCTATAAAGCTGCTCTTAGTCATGAAGAACCTAATCCAAATCTTCCTCCTCGATGTTAAACCCAAAAGTCATTACCATGCAATCCTATCTCATGGGTCAAATTATCGAGCTTATCGTTCAATCCATAGCCAATGATTTAGGAATTCCTTGTGATGATCCTTGCGATGAGAATGCTCACATCTACATTGCTCCTCTTCAAGGTCACAATCCCACTATTTTATCCTTTGAATAATGCCTCTTGCACCTTCTTGTCATTTGGTTTCTCCGCCTTCGGGTAGAAAAGCCACTCGTATGTGCAACTTAGACTATTGGTGGATTTATCATTTTCGTTCTCAAGCTTGTCCTCACCTCACTCATATCATTTTTACTGAGCTTGTCAATACCATCTCCAAAGGTCTATGGTCTAAATGATCCTTACCTTACGCTTGTATGCTTAGTCACACCATCACCAAGTGTCGGGTTAACCTTTCTTATGACACCGACTTTCGAGCAATATCAACTTTACCTCCGCTCATAAAATCATGTATGACTTTATCAGAGGTGAATGGGTTTGAATACGTCAAGATCAAGCCGGAGAAGACCCCAGAGTTGATGTCGCCCATGGGATTATTGCTCGTCCTCCCGTCATTATGGAGATGCTTTACGACTACATAGTCGATCAATTCGTTGATATCTGTCACCACTTTGATGACATGACTGCTCATCTTGGTGCATGGATGCTCATCTTGGTGCCTTGGAGGCTCGTTTCCTGAATCTTCATCCCTTCCCGGTCCTTCTTCTTATCCAAAGAATGATGATGATGAGACTAGTGATGATGATGAGGATTGATTATTTTACTTTATGTTGCGTTTAGGATAGTTGGTTTCCTATTTTTGCATTTGGATGCTTATGATTATCTTGGTTTTCTTTTGGATTTCATATTTTGGGATGATTTGATTATGTCGTATACTCTAGTTATATTGGATATTTTGGATTTCATATTTATGCTTATAATTAATATTTTTGGTTATTTTTCAATGGATATATTTTGGCCTATTATGTTGGATATATGTTGGATCATTATTTCGTATATTTTGGCTTATTATGCTCTAATCTTCTCTTCTATTTTGAAGCTAAATGGTTTATCTAACAAAAAAGGGGAGAATAATATCAAAAACTTGTCATTTTTTATATCAATTTTTGGTTAAAATTTTATATCCTCAAATTGTTTTTCAAAGGGGAGTTAAATGAAAATTTGAATGATATATAATGTGAAAATTTTATGACAAATTTTGAATCAAGAAAATTTTTACAAAAATGTTTTGTTATATCAAAAAGGGGGGATTGATAAATATAAATGATTTTGATATAAAATTAAATATAATATTTTTTGTAAAATTAATTTTAAGTCCCTAAAATTTGTCAAATCTTTAAAATGAATCTTTTAAGTTCAAATTATATTAAAATAGCATTCAAATACTTTAGAATAATTTTCAAAGTCTTATATTTCTCAAAATGTAAAAAACTATCCATTTAAACAAGTATTGACCAAAAGTTTCGAAACTTCTACAAGAGTTTCAAAACTTTCCCAAACGCTCAAAAAGTTTCGAAACTTTCCTTAAATTTTCGATACTTTGAAAACATATTCAATATCTTCTTTTTCTAAATTTCAAATCATATTCAATATCTCAATTCAACCAACCCAATAAAAATTTGAAATATCTTCTTTCTCTTATTCTTGATAAAAAAAAATATTTGACCTAAAGTTGTACTGATAACAATAATAAAAACATTTGTTAGGAAAATAACCAGTGATCAAATTTGTCCCTTTTATTGGTAATTAAAATAACCAGTAAACTTTTTTCGACAGTTGTTTGTTTCTGAGCCTCATCAGAATGCTACAGCAGAATTTCGTAGGGGGTTTTAAACAGTTTGCTGCGGATCACCTTAATGTGGTAACAAGCTCAGTTAGCTCCGAGGAAGTTCGTAGTACACTTTTCATGATGGACCCGTTGAAAGCTCCAGGGGTTGATGTTTACCAAGCAGGTTTCTTTCAGCAGAATTGGAGTACAATGGAAGAAGATGTCGTTCGCTTTGTTAAAGAGTTCTTCGGAAACGGAATTTTACCAGATGGGGCGAAAAGAACTCTTTTAGTGCTTATCCCTAAAATTGAGTTGCCTGAAAAATTTTCTCAGTTCCGCCCGATCAGTCTGTGCTTGGTCCCGTATAAGATTATCACCAAGATTCTGGTTAAACATTTGAAGCCCTTTTTGCCAGAGTGGGTGTCCGAGAATCAGGTCAGCTTTGTTCAGGGCAGGAATATAACTGATAACGTTATCTTGGCAAAGAAGTAATCCATTCTATGAACTGTAAGAATGATAGGCAGACATGGATGGCTATCAAGGTGGACCTCGAAAAAGCCTATGATAGACAGTGGAACTTAATGGAAACTCTTATGGATGCAGGATTGCCTATCCACTTTGTAAGATGGATTATGGCATGTGTTACTTCCATGTCTATGCAGTTGTTGTGGAATGGTAATGTTTCAGTCTTTCTCACCAACGAGAGGTACTCGCCAGGGGACCCCTCTCTCCTTATATTTTTGTTCTTTGTATGAAGAGGTTGTCTCATGCAATCAACCATCGAGTTGCTAATAGTTTGTGGAAGCAGATTCATCTGTCTAAAAATGGCCCTGGAATCTCTCACCTCTTCTTTTCAGATGACCTAGTGCTCTTTGCCGTAGCATCTTTAGATCAAGTAGTGGTTATTAAGGAGGTGATGGAATGATTTTGTGCTTTCTCGGGACATGGAGTTAGTATTTCTAAAACGTAAATTTACTTCTCTAAGAACTGTGAATCTAATATGAGAAGTATGATTGCTCAGGGATTTGGGTTTGAGGAGGTAACGAATCTTGGTAAGTACATTGGAGTTCCACTTTTGCATGGACGGATGACAAAGGAAACGCACAAATACTTGATTGAGAAAGTTGAGAAACGTTTAGTAGGTTGGGTGGCGAAGACTCTTTCTATTGCGGGCCGTATTACACTGGCTAAGGTAGTCCTTCAGGTAATACTGTACTATGCAATGCAATCAACTTGGCTGCTAGAAGGTGTTTTTAATGCTTTGGAGCATGGTTTTCAGAACAGGTTAGCGAACCGGCCATGCTACCGGTTTATTGGTTCAACCGGTCGGAAGAATCGGACGACGTCATAATTATTTAAAAAATTAAATAAAAATACTAAAAATATTTAATAAAAAATAATTTTTTATATCACAATTCATATTCAAAGCAAGTCATAACATATATAAGTTAAAAACAATAAAATCAAGTGAAACAAAATGATTCAAATTAACTACAACATAATATTTAAGGTAAAACATATTAAATAATAAATATAATTATATAACTATAATTAAAAAATAAATTTGGGGTTAAAAAATCAAACAAAATGATATTGTTTGGTTTAATTTTTTTTTTAAAAACAATCACACGTGGCTAAGAAACATAGAAGATCATCCCAACTAACTTCTATAAATAATAAGGTAATTTGACATTCAAAATCATGGAGCCTTTTGGTAAGCATTGAGTAAACTATTATTTCACTTCAATGAAGCTCGAATTTTAGGCTTGAATCGAGCTTCTAAATTTTTTTGAGTTCAGCCTTTTCGAGTTCAAGTTTCAATATTATATTTCGAGTTCGAGTTAAACTTCATAATTTTTAGCTCGTGAGTTTGAATCAAGTTGAGCTTACTTTTAAAGTTTTCAAGTTCGAGTCGAGCTCAACAATACTCGAGTTCGACTTGGCTCGTTTAACAAACAACATCGTTTGGTTTAATTTTAAAAAAAAAAACCAAAACAAAATTGACGGTTTTTCCCGGTTTTTTCTAGTTTTCAGCCGGTCCGATTTGAACGGTTCAACGGTTCCGACCGGTTTACTAATAGCGATTCAACCGGTCTAGATTAAATCAGATTAGGCAACGATTCCGGTTGAACCGGCCGGTCTGGTCCGGTTTTCAAAACAATGATTTGGAGAAATTGATTAGGCACTTTGTGTGGCTAAGAGATCGGGATGCAACTTGTGGGCGGGGAAAATAAATTATGGATTCGTGTTTTGAAAGTGAAGTAAACTCCAAAGGTTCCTGTCTACGCCTCATCGAGAGTGGATGATTCATTTAGGGCGTAGATTTATTCATGGCAGTAAACTCCAAAGGTTCTTGTCTATGCCTCATCGAGAGTGGTTGATCTAGAATTTAAATGGCCAGGGAGACTTCGCGATTGATTCTAGGAGCTGGGAAATTCTTTTTGCCATTGTTTGTTGGAACATATGGAAACACAGGTGCAATCTTATTTTCCAGCCGAATTATATGGACTATGAGGATGTGGTGGTGCGGAGCGTTCGTTTGAAAAAGGACTTGATGGCGAATGGGATTCATGAAGTGAACCGAAGTGGGGCTAATCGAAGTGAGAAGCTGTGGTGCAAACCGACCAGGGGCTGGGTAAAGGTAAATGCAGATGGAGCGCTAGGGGGATGCCGAGGATGGCTGCTGCAAGGGGGGGGGGGGTTTACAGGATAATCACGGCAGATGGATATTTGGTTTCGCTCGTAGTTTAGGCATTTGTTCGGCTAAAGGCAGAATTGTGGGCCATTCATGACTCTTGTTCACGCTTGGAAACTTGGGTACAGAAGAATTGTCTTGGAATCTGATTGTGCTAGAGCTTGGACGAGTAATGATAGTGTGGACCAAAGCTGGGCGGTTGTTAGTTTAATTCGTGATTTGCTGCAGCGAGAATGGGTGGTGAAAACATATCATGTTCCTCGTGAATCTAACTCTGTAGCTGATTGACTAGCGGCCTTTGCAAGAGGGAGAGATCTCGGAATCGTCACCTTCAACCATCCCCCGACGTAGATTGCTATGCTTGTTGACAGGGAAGCTATGCTCTCTGGTTAATTTTGGTTTTTCTCTGTATTATAAAAAAACAAAAAATTAAAGTTCCCTCAGAAGAAATCGAGGACACTGTATAATCACAGGATTATCAGCATTAGCATGGTTTAAAAATTTCAAGCATCATTGGGAACTTTTATCAAGCACAAATAATGATATCAATTAGAACTAAATTTATACGCGTTTTAAACAAAATAGAAAAAAAAATCGAAATTGCTGGGAGTTAATAGAAATGAAAACGGATGAGAATAACATATAATTCTTCACCAAAAGGGTAAAGTTTTAAGGATGTTGATTTTGGAGGTTGAAAAAACATAAAAAGAAAATCGAAGAGAGACTCAGATAAATGTTGGATTAAGAATCAATTCCCAGACCTTACAGAAAGGTCTCATAATGAGCTGGGATAAACATTTATCATCATCGGCAAATTTTCTATGACACAAAAAGTAGAAACACAAGGCAAGCCTATTCAGAAAAAAAATTGAAAGCTTCTTTGAGAAAGAAAAAACGGTAAGAAACAAAGAGGAGAAGCAGAGTATCGCATATCAGAGGGGCGAGTGAGAAAGGGCAGCCAGGGATTTTAAAGGAGACGATGAGAAGGCCTAGGGTTTTTGACTGGCCGAATAGTTTCCGTTTTCAAGAAATACCCTTTTTCTTTTATTTTAATTACATGTTTACCCGAAGATACGTGACAAAGGGAGATATCAATTTTTTTGGTACATAAATGATCATCCAACTATAAGATGTTTTTTTTGTTCTCTTACTATTAAAAGTTACAAAATGATCATTTGATTATAGGATGTTTTTTTAGTCCCTCGACTATTAAAAGTTATAAGATGATCACCTGACTATTATTATGTTCCAAATTCGTCTTTTTCATTAAAAGATTGATAGTAATCTGATATAAACATTAACATACTGACTGTGACATAATAAAATCTAATCTTAAAATCTCAAAGGACTATCATATCTCAATCAGCATGTTAATATCCAACTCAGAAAACTGTTAATTTTTATCAGAAAATAATAAGTTTGAAACATAATGATTAGTCAAATGATCATTTTGTAACTTTTAATAGTTGTGGACTCAACAAAGTAACATCTTATAGTCAAGGGATAATTTTGTAACTTTTAATAGTTGATAAATTCAACAAATTAACACCCTATAGTTAGGGACCATTGTGTACTTTACCTTTTTTTAAAATTCTAAATTTAAGCTTAATCTGACTTAGAGGGAAGGAAAAAGAGGAAACTATAGGAGAAGAAACTGAAACGTTCTTAGTAAGTTTAGAACATATGATTTAAGGAAATATGAGGAATAAAGATGAACAACTTGACCAATTAACCTAATTTATTTGTTCAATTTTAAACAATAAAATTAACCGACTATGTCACAAGTTACAACTAAATAAATTTGATGTATTTTCATAAATTTATAATCATAAAATATATATTTCTAATTTTATACTAATATAACAAATCTTTTTCCTTTAATAGCATAAAAACTTAATAACGTGTCAGATCGAGTCATATTTTTAGTATACTGGAATTTATTTAAAAATTGAAATCCTCCATCTATATCCTATCCAAATTGGTTGAAGAGAATCTTCACTAGACGAAATATTTTAGGTTAAAACTCATTTATCTTGACCTAAATATATACATATATAATTTATTTTTATCAAGTAAAATAAGAACTTAATTAAAAATATATAATTGAAAAAGATTTATTATAATTATTCTTAAATATATATAAAAGATAATTATAGTATATCATATCAATTTTTTTTTCATTTTAAAGTTAAATTCACCCCAATGTCAGCTTTAAATCAATTTAGTGTTGACTATAACATTATCCTTCTTTTATTATTATCTTTGAAAAAACACTTATTTGGCAAAAGTAAAAATGTTGAAACTTAGTTGCATGCAATAAAATATAGATCAAACTTAAGAAAATTTAGAGGGGGGAAAACACTGAGGCCAATTTTGTAATTTTAAAGACCTAACAATGATTCAACAGAATCATAAACAAGACAGAAAGAACAAGAACTCTTCCGCATATGAAGAAAAACTAACCATCTTGTATGATATAAAGCAAGAGATATAATCTCAACTGCTACTACATCAAAATCAGATAACAAATACGGTCTATCAGACACACCAGAAAATTTATGGAGAACTAACGAAGGAAACGAAAATCGAAAAACACAAAAGAGTTCGAGTTGACATACGCCAACAGAGTACCTTGGCAACAGCAACCAACATACTTTCACAATCTCAATCAAGCCCTCAAGATAAAGATTTTATGTTATGAGATATATACATATTAGGAGAGACAATTTATAAAAGTTTAGGGGTGAAAATATATTGTCAATAAAAAATAAAAAAAACCTAAAATATATGATACTTCAAAATTTTAGGGAGGTGACTGTCCCATCCACCCCTTTGATCCACCCATTATCATATCCATATTCCTAAGTCATCTTAATTTATTCATACTAATATTTTTACAATGTAATTAAAATAAAATCTCACTAAATGATTCAACAATATATTTAAGTGGTCCTATTGACATAGTTTTTCATAACCTCATTTGATTCTCGATTCTTAACATTACCTCATCTCCAAACATAACGTCGTCATTAAGATTCCACATGGGATTTCCTTTGGTGATTGCCTTACATGTTGCTTTAGACATGTCGGGCAATACACTAAATTGTATAACATTAGCCGCTACTTCACTAGAAGACCAAGCATCTTTGAAATAGATTTGTTTTCCATTTTTTCCATATACCGACAATGTATGTTCCAAAATCAATATCTACAATGCCAAAAAGAGCATATATAACGAGAGGAAAAGCAAGGTGGCTAGCCTTTGTCAAAGGATGTGTTGGTAATATTAACTGTAAAACCTAGGCGTTAATACTAAATGAAAATACTAAGAATAAAAACTCATGACACACAACTAATGCACGCATCACCGTCACCGGTATTGATACTACTAAATAGAGTAGTATCGGTACCCCTTTGTGTATCAGTATCATTTTGCATTCTGGAATTTGAGCAATGCTAGTAGTATCGATACTACTGAGTGAGTATCGATACTTCATTACTTTGGTATCAGTACCATATGAACAATATTGGTACTATTCATGAGGTATCGATAATGTAAGAACAATATCGATACTTCTTGTCCATAAAAAGCATTTTGTGCCAAGTTAAATGGACTTTGAATTATTTTTGAAAACTTTGAATAAATTCAATTCAAGTCCAAAAACATTTTGTCTTAATTGTTATATCAAAATATAGTTCAACAATCTCCCCCTTTTTGATATAAGAAAACATTTGAAAAAATTGTTTTTTGCAAGACTCCTCCTTAATAAAATATTTAATGAAAAAAGTATAAAAATGTTCAACTCCCCCTTTTTCATTAAGAAATTGAATTTTTCAAACCAAACTTCTCCCCCTTTTTGTTATATAAAAAATAATTCAACTTTAATGTTCAAAAAATAATATTGGAGAATAAGTGGTAAATTTGACATAAAAAATCATTTGAAAAATCAAAAGCTCCCCTCAAAAAGTGCATTCCAAACAAAAATTTGACTTTAAAAAGCTTGACACTTAAACAAAATTGAATTTCAACAAAGAATAACAAATATATTAGTAGCACATGAAATTAAATATATCCAAGTTTAAAATACTTTATGCAATATCAAATGTTGAAATTAAGTGCATATGCATAAAGCTTTCCAAAAATGTTATGCATTTGAAAAGTTTGATATCAATTGTTAGAGAGATATCATTTGCATTTTTAAATTACATTCATAAACATTTAAATTTAGGTCAAAAAAATTTAAAATCAAAGCATTTGGAAAATTGATATCAATTGTTAGATGGTATTGGTACTCCTAAAGGGAATATCGGTACTACCTTTGTTATTTTTAAATCAACTAGTCGTTACTAGCTGTTGGAGTCTGATGGTATCGATACTATGACTATGGTATTGATACTACTATGTAGAGTAGTATCGGTACCCCTTTGGGTATCGGTACATTTTTACATTCTGAAATTTGAGTAATGCTAGTAGTATCGATACTACCGAGTGAGTATCGATATTTCCCTTACCGTTGGTATCGGTACCATATGAACAATATCGGTAGTGTTCACGAGGTATCGATACTGTAAGAAGAATATCGGTACTTCTTGTCCAGAAAAACATTTTCTACTCAATTCCAAGTTAAATGGACTTTGAATTATTTTTGAAACTTTGAATAAATTCAATTCAAGTCCAAAAACATTTTTCCTTGATTTTATATCAAAATATAGTTCAACACTTTCTCACTAAGACTACCCTAAGATCTTGACTATTAATTTATTAAGAGAATAAAGTTCATCCTTGTACATGTACATCATTCGTCATAGGGATAAATAGATATAAATATACACTATAAGTCTTTCTATGGCTTTATTTGACCATATTGAACTTAGATAACTAATTTGAGTATTTATAATGAATTTCTCAACCAGTAGGCTTTAGGCCCATCCCCCTTGACGAATCAAGAACCAATTTTTGACTTAACCATTTGGTAAGTGGATCAACAAGGTTCCTCTCTGACTTCACATACTCTAAAGATAATACTCTACCTCTTATTAAATGTTTTACTAATTCATGTCTTATGTGAATGTGTCTCTTTTTACCATTGTAAACTTGGCTATGAGCCACATGTATCGCCACTTGTGAATCATATAAGAAGGATATTGGAAGAGTTAGTTTTCCCATAATGAAATTTTAACTAATAAATTCTTGAGCCACTCAACTTCTTACTCTTCTAGGTCGAGAGAAATAAACTTTAAGTTCATAGTAGAACGATCAATTCATGTTTTCTTGTCGAACTTCCACGAAATCACTACTCCACCTAACGTGCAGACATACCCACTCGTCGAGCTTACCTCATCAATATCAGTAACTCAGTTAGCGTCATAGTAACCCTATAATTTCTAATCCATTATACCTTTAAGGTACTTTAGTAAACTTAAATCCAACCCAATGTTCATGACTAGGATTATGAGTATATTTACTTAATATACTAATAGTGTAGGCAATACCAGGCTGAGTATAGTTCATTAAGAACATAAGGCTACCGATTATTTTTAGCATGCTCTACCTAGGAAACACTACTTCCTTTATTTCTAAAAAGATGTATGCTAGAGTCATAAGGAGTTCTCACAACGATGACATCAAAAATGTCAAATTTCTTAACAATTTCTTAATATAGTGTGTTTGATTTAAAGAAATTCTCATACTAGATTTCATAACTTTAACTCATATGATCATATCTACTTCTCTCAAATGGTTATTTCAAATTTGGTAGACAAGAAATGTTTTATTTTTATTAATGGCTTCTTTGTTTGGTACTTAATATTAGCATGTCATCCACATACGGACTAATAATAACACAATCAGAATCAAACATTTTTTAGTACATCCATATGTCAACCCTATTAAAAATAAACTCAAAATTAAGGATAATTTTATGAAATTTCTCGTACCATTATTTCAAAGCTTGCTTAAAGTCATAGAGTGACTTTTTCAGTCTACACACCTTGTCTTCCATGACACGAGCCTCAAATCCTAGTAGTTGCTCCATGTAGATCTCATCGTCTAGATCTCCATTCAAGAATGCAATCTTTACATCCATTTGATGTACTTGTAATTTGTGAATGAAAACTAACACAAACAAAGAACGAATCCTTGAAACCTTGGTTACAAGAGAGTATGTATCAAAGAAATCAATACCAAATTTCTGAGTAAAACCCTTGATTGTACCTTTAGATTGACCTATTTGATATAAGTTTTTTCCTAAACACTTACTTATTACTAATAGGTATAAATCCTCTAGGCAAGTCTACCAACTTCTATGTGTGATTAGACATTATTGATTCTATTTTATCATTAATAGCATTTCTCTAAAAACCATGGTTATCAAAACCGGACCGGACCGGCAGGTTCAACCGGTTGAACCGTGAACCGGTGGCCTGTCCGGTCCGGTTACCTCACAAAATCGGTCTGGCAATGAACCAGCTGAAAACCGGTTTGAACCGCTGGTTCATTTTTTTTCTTTTAAAAAAAATTAAACCAAACGACGTCGTTTTTCAACGAGCCAAGTCAAATTCGAGTATTGCTGAGCTCGACTCGAACTCGAAAACTTTAAAAGTAAGCTCAACTCGACTCAAAAACTCACGAGCTAAAAATTATCAAGTTCAACTTGAACTCGAAATATAATATTAAAACTTGAACTCGAAAAGTCTCGAACTCAAAAAAATTTAGAAGTTCGATTGAAGCCTAAAATTTGAGCTCAATTGAAGCGAAAGAATAGTTCGCTCTGTGCTCACCAAAAGGCTCTATGATTTTGAATGTCAAATTACCTCTATTATTTATAGAAGTAAGTTGGGATGCTCTTCTATGTTTCTTAGCCATGTGAGATTGTTTTGTTCTCATATTTTTACTCTTTAAACTTTTGGGATGCTCTTATATGTTTCTTAGCCACGTGGGATTGTTTTTTTTTTTAAAAGTAAACCAAATGACATCATTTGTTACGATTTTTTTAAGCCCCAATTTTTTTTATTATAGTTATATAATTATATTTATTATTTAATATGTTTACCTTAAATATTATGTTGTAATTGATTTAAATCATTTTGTTTCACTTGATTTTATGGTTTTTAATTTATATATGTTATGACTTGTGATATTTTTATACCTTTTAATATTGTAAACTTAAAAAAAATGTTACATATATATTAATATTGCTTTGAATATTATGTAAAATTGAAAAAAATATTATTTTATATAAAATCCGGTTCGATCGCAGTTGAACCCGTTTGAACCAGTGAACCAGTACCTTCATCGGTTCAATGTCCGGTCCGGTTTTAAAAACATTGCTAAAAACTAGCTTCAATTGATCGTACAGCTTCATTGTGTCTTAAGATCTTCATCTAATAGAAAAACATGAGTTATAGAATCAAAGATTGTGTCCAAATCACTAATTTTAGTAATAAATGAAGTTATAAAGTCTTGTCCAAAACTCGTTTCTACTCTTTGCCTTTTACTTCTTTTAGGCTCTATTTTTTCATTTATAGTCTCCCTAGTAATAGATGTATTAGAAAAAATAGAAACATGATCTTCTAATTGTGTATCAATCTTTAAGTTAGGTTTCTTAAGAGGAAAATATTCTCAAAGAAAACACCATCTTTGGATTCACAAATAGAGAAATCATTCAAAGACATAAATCTATATGCAACACTATTTGTAGTGTACCCAATAAACACAACGTAAATAGGTTTAGGACTGATAGTGGTTTTCCTGAAAGCATGTAATCTTACTTTAACTAGACACCCCCACACTTTCAGGTATTATAGATTAGAGGAATACCCCTTCCACATTTTGTATGGATTACAGTCTAATTTCTTATGAGATAGCCTTGAACTTATCAATAAAACATTCATCATGTCTTTTAAAGTTATAGTTTTCCTTTCAGCTACACCATTTTGTTGAGGAAAATAGGGTATGGAATATTCTTGTAATATTTCATTCTTTTCATAAACATTTATAAGAAAATTAGAACCCTATTCACCACTCCTATCAGATCCAAGCCATTTTATTCTCCTATCAAGTTGATTTTCTACTTCTGCTTTAGAATATAGGAAATAAACTTTTAATTCATCTTTTGTTCTTAGGATATAAACCTTTGTACACCTAGAGCAATCATCTACAAAGGCGATATAGCAGTGTTTTCCTCTTTTACTCTCTTAATTTTTAAAGTCTGCTAAATCGTTGTAAACTAATTCTAAAAGTTTAGTTTTTCTTTTTGTTACAAACATAAAGTCACATTTGTTAAAGCTTTTCTCGTCTAAATTAGGCAACAAATTCATTTAATAATCCTTTTTAGAGAATCAAAAATCACATGTCCTAATCTAGCATGCCACATATCAAAGGTTTCAACAATGTAAGCATAAGTAGTGGCATTATTATTTCTATTAAACATACTTTTGATAACAAATAAACCTCCATTCAAATATTATTTCCCCAAATAATTTCAATTTCGAGAAAGTACTAGTTTATTTGCTTCGAAAAAAAATTTAATGTTTTCCTTAGTTAGTAACCCACCACTTATTAAATTTCTACACAAGATAATTATAAAGAATATTATTTAAAGATAAAGTTTTACCAGAAGTTAGTTTATGTAAAACATTTCCTTTACATAGCACATCAGAGTTGCTAGAGTTCTTCATGTACACTTTTTCACCTTTGGTCATACTTTCAAATTCGACGAACAATTCTCGGTTAACTCAAAAATGTCTAGATGCACCAGTGTCCACGACCCATTCTACATTGTTCTTCACTTGATTGACTTCAGAAATCACTGTAACAATGATATGTCTTTGGTTCTCGGTAATGTTCACTTATGTTCGATTTTTATTCTAGCATTCAAAATGTTGTTGACATTGGTAGGCTTTATGTCCAACCCATCCACGCACATACAATTCAAGGAATTGATAAGCTTTCCTTGTGCCTTTTCTTTTACTGTTTCTTAAAGATTATAGCCTTTTTTTAGGTTTTGACCTTCTTCTCTAGTTATCTCGTCTCTTGGACTTATTAAACTTAGACCTTGAGGCAGATCCAAACTCAACTAAATTAGCCTTAAAAGACAAATTATTAGAGTAATTCAACTTATCCTTAAGTCAATTGACTTTTCTATCTTCATATGGCATGCCAACTCTTCAATTTTGAAAACATTCTTCTTGTTCTTAAGAGAGTTACAGTAGGTAGACCAGGACTTTGGTAACTTCTCAATGAGAACATTTCTTGATGAACTTTGAACATCTACATACCCTTAGTAACGATATCAAAGACCAATTTCTCGTGTCATGGACTTATTCCATGATTGGTTTATCGTCAAACAGTTGAAACTTAAGCCACTCACCGATAACGTACTTCTCTATTTCAGGATTATCAACTTTGTTCTTCTTTTTCAACGTGTCTCATGATTTTTACTTTTCTCCTTGAGAAATATGTTCAATAGTTCGTTCGACATGTGACTCAGCAGATAGCCTTAAAATTCTTGTTGTCCTTCTCGTATTTTCGAATAATGGCTAAGTAGAGGCTGAAGTGGAGACAACTATAGGCAGATGAACTTCACTAATCAGAGTAGTGGTGGCGTCACCAAAAACATCAATGGTATTATCTAAGGATAAAAGAATATGCTACTATTAAAGATGAAGCTTGAGCAATACGTAGTTAAGTTCGTACTACACAAATAATATGATTATCCTTTAAGACCACCTTCAATAATTCCTCCCATCGAATGCTTCAAGCTTGGTTATCATATTTGACATTTTGTTATATGAAATTTGCTTCTAAATTGTAGGTAATATAAACTGCAAAACCATGGTGTTAGCATTAACTTGGAATATAAAGAAATTAATAAATCATAACAAAAACGTGTCATGATAATCCATTGTTTTAGAAGAAAATTTACACCGATTAATGTAATCGCTGCAATGGACGAATGCCCCCTAAGGTTAGCATGATCTCTCTAATAAACCATACACTCGAGATATGAAGTGGATAAAGATGGTACTGCTATATAAATTAGTTGGCAAGCAATGAAGAAAAAAAACATAAAGTTGTAGAAATAAAGAGAATTGTAATAAGGAATTTGATTTTCAAGTCATTTGAAAATGCCAAAAACCCTTTGTATTTATAGGCTAAAAAATATGACACATAACGAAAAATAAGGCTGAAAATCCACATAATTAATCATAAAAAATTACATATGATAAATTAGTTGTTATCACAACTATAATTACAAATTGTAACAAATAGCAAAAAAAATTATACTTTAAAACCAAAGAAACGTTTGAAAATTTAACCTATAAATACAATTGAAAGTTTTCATTTTAGTTTTCCAAAAATTATTTTCTAGGAAAATTCTTATGAATTTTATCCAAAACGATTATAAATGTGTGATATGTATCGAATACACGTAGTTACACAAACCAAACTGAATCAAACCGAGTTAATCGGATGACGACGATGCGCATGCAATTGAATTGCCATGTGTAACACCCTAATCAAATAGGATCCAAAGTCTGTAGGATTAAAGTGTACATGAAAACACTGAAGTGGCTAACTAAAATTTTATTTTAAATCAACATTGAAATCATCTTTAAATATCAACATTCAAAATAAAGATGAAACCATATGCATAACAAGTTTTAAAAGGGGGAGTTCCTAAATACATCCCAATATATCAAATAAGTATTTCAAAAATAGAGTTACGACTTGAATACACAATGTCTATGAATAGTACATGCCCTCTAAATAAACTCAAGACATACTCTGATACCTCAGTGAATCTAGAACATGAACCGATAATAAGCTCCTCGAGAGATCTAATAAGAACCTGCACACGGAAACAAATTTCGAATGTTGAGCTCACAATCTTAGTGCTATAAAAATAACTCCACTATACTATGTGCACTCATTGTATGAGCATGCTAGCAGGTAGAGACATAAGCATACAAGAACACTAAACACACAAGCTCAGGTAGACATCATGATGTGGTAAGAGGGTTTACTACATCTCGAGACTCACACTCCTCTAGCCTACTTATGATACTATTGGGTATAAGAGGTGAGATTTGGAATTGTTGCATAAAACGTACACCAAACTAGCTTACCCCTTGAAGTACTTGGAATATCTACGTCCACTTTGCAAAGATAATTTCCTTGCCACTAGGTGATATATATTCGGATATTTCTAATCAAACAAGATGTCGACATACTTGCTAAAGTAACTTGGGTGTGTTTGTTATTTCCTGAGCATCATACAAAGGAATAAGATTTATGAAATCTTACTTCATAATATTATTATGCTTTTATTGTATTCAATTGTTGTTTTTTTCTTGTAAATTTATTAGAGAAGTCTTGATGATCCTAGATCCCTTCAGGAATCCTTAACCCAAAGTTAGAATTCTTACCCAATTTAGTACAATGATACTTATACTAATCTCAGTAATATCAATATCGACCTAGTAGCATCGATACCCTCATGTGGTGTCGATATTAGATCCACATTTGATGTTCTGAGAATACCTTATAGTATTGATGTAACATCCCAAACTATGAGTTAGTGACTTAATTATAAAGTTTCAGAATTTGATGATTTAAGTAGAAGAATGGATTAGTTCAATGATTTATCTGGAAATAAATCCTAAAAGTTGTTAGTAATTATTAAAGGAATTAAAGGGCAAAATGCTCTTTTTATCTAAAAGATAATTATCTTATCTCTTTATTAAGCAATAAGCATGTAGGGAGATATTTCTCTAGAAACTCTCTTATCTTCTTCTTCCTCTTCTCCCGTATCTCCAAGCTCAAAGGTGAGTCTTCTACTTAGTTAATTTCTGGTTAAATTTAAGGTTGAGTTTTGATCATTAGATGATAACTAAGCTTAGGGAAAGCTTAAGTTATCTTAAGATTGAAAGATAAAGAAGTTATGAAAGATTAAAGAGAAGGTGTTTCTAAATGAATTTCTAGAAAAGAGTTGATAAAGGAATTTTGATATGGAATTTGGCTTGTTATCAATCCAATTAAGACATACGAAGTTATATAATTGGATTTGAAACATGTTGCAAAATTGATGTAATTATTGAATTACATATGAAGGATAGGACTTTGAGGTTTAAGATGAAACAAATGAGTATAGATTGGTTTAAGTATGTGTACTAGAGTTAAGAATGAAAAAGGGGATGAAACATGAAGGTTTTAATCCAAAATAATCGATGCACATTCATAGTGCATCGATGCATCAAGGTTAAAACCCATAAATTGTTTGAAGGTGTATCGATGCACAGGTAATGCATCGATGCACTCTTTTAAAATAAAAACATCGAATGCAATTAGTGCATCGATGCATAAGGAGTGCATCGATGCATCCCAGTAATAATACAACATCGAATGCATTTTATGCACCGATGCATCAGTAGTGCATCGATGCATACCTTCATTAAAAGATGAAATTGCTCTCTTAGTCTAAAGAGTGAACCATTAGAATATATTAGTTATAATACTTATATAAATCCATGTGTGATTATGTAGATACTAAAAGTAAGCTTGTTCCGGAACAATCGAAGGATTAGAATCAAATCAAATCAAAGCTAAGGTGAATACAATTTAATTTGTAATTATGTTATCGAATCAACATTGGCTTACGATGAGCCAGTGATGGAGTTACTATGGTAGGAAGTGACTCCTAACATATTATTTGATTTGTGATTGATGTAATTTTTACGTGTGCATGATTACATGTATATGCGATATGTGGTATTGACATAAGTGACTATAGGATCACGAACTATGTAAAATAGCAAGGACTTATGTGATAGCAAGAGAAAATGATATAAACTAGGTGGAATAGATATAAATGATAAGTTAAACGACATGGACACATGTGATTATGAACATGTGATATAAGATATAAGCTAAAGAATTATAGGATATGAGATAAAACAGACATATGTGGTTATAAGAAACATGATATGAAAAATAGGAGAAAAGGAAATTGTAATATGTGATACATGTGATATGATATGAAATATATGGTCACACATACATGTGGTATGTGATAGAAGAGAAAGAACAAGTGATATGAAATGTTATAGATGATAATGCCCATGTTATGTGATATGAGAGCTAGGGGTATAGTTGGCATGCCAAGAGTCGAGGGTTTACCTATGTTCTACGGAACATATGGACAGTTTACCTAGGTTCTTTGGGACATATGGACAGTTGTCAAGGTTCTTTATGACCTCTGGATAGTTACTGGGGTCTTTGTGACCTCTGGATAGGTCTTTCTGGACATTTATATGAGCTGTGGTGACAGCATAGTGGTGCACAACCTCAATAGACTCACATATCTACAGTTCTCATAGGTGCACATGGGCTAATAAGAGATAACATTGAATGTAATGTACGTGATGTATATATATGTGTTTTGTGATATGAATTATATGATATGATATATGTGTGTTAGTGATTATTGTATATGCTATAAGATATATGATATGAACTTAATTGATCATATAAACAAGAGAATAGAAATATGAAAGGTGCATAGTAGGAATTATTATATGTATATGTGGGTGTGATGATTATTTGTGATATGTTAGTAGAAATTATTCAAGCATGACTACGAGTTGGAGTTTTATTATATGTTTTATGCCTCACTAAGTCATCGACTTAGCATGTGATTATTTCACACGTAGGTTCGAGAAGAATATAGAGAGCAATGTGGAGCAAGACAGGTCAGTATCTCCTTTACAAAGTTCAGATCAGAAAATATATGTATTTGGCATGTAAATAAAGATTTGAATTCGATATACTCGAATTGGTTTTGTAAAATCATATGATACTAATTTATGTAAATTAGTCAATTGTATTTAGTAAAATTTTTAAAATTATTCATTATTTTGTTCAAGTAAAGGTTTTGAAAAATCAATGTGACACCTCGGACTTGTATTCGGGTCGGGTATGGGTTGGGGGTGTTACATTTAATGGTATCAGAGCTACGGTTTAGCCGATTCTAGGCTTAAATCGAAGTCAGAAGTGTTTTAAAAAGTATACATGCCAACTCAAAGTTAAAAATTCTGATATGATAGTGTAAGGAGTATGTTGTCTTGCTAATAAAAATAGATTATTATAAGAAAATAGAAGTATGATAATAAGAGCTTCGAAAGAAGTGAAAAGTAATAAACCTGAAGGTAATAGCATTCACCTGCCCTGGCCAGGCAGGGAGAAGAGCGAACACCTCAGGAAGTGCCTGTATAAAATTTGGAAAATTATTCTTCATGTTGAAGAATGTTCTGATGTGTTTTCAATTTATACTTATTTAACTCATAGAATGAATGTATCAAATTAGTTGATAAAGTTGCGAGCACCCAAGTTCAAGGGTGGATTTGAGGAAGGTTTTATTGTTATAGACCTTTGGTTGAATGATATGATAGAAGGTTTTCATTTCTTCAAAGTGGAGATGTTGAATTGAGTAGTTTTATTACTACTTTGGTAAGTTAGAGTATGGTGGATAATTGTCACCATAAGAACGTTAAAGGATTAAATGATGTGATTAGAATTGTATAAGAGTTCAAGAATAAGTGCATTGATGACCAGTTTATAAGACAGATGAAACTGGAATACACGAGCTTGAAATAAGGGAATTACACCTTGTATGAGTATGATTATAAGTTTAATAAGCTAAGCAGAATTGCTGCTGAGTTAATTTCGACTGAAAATGATACATGTGATTTGTTGTTTAGGACTTGCGCCTTAAATTAAAAGAGTGTTACTGGTTTTGAATTTGTTCTTGTTTCAAGAAATGGTTAATTGTGTTAAAGATTTAAAGAGAAAGAGCTCAGAATGAAAAGTTTGGAGAATAAAAATATCATATGATTAAGAGAATTGGTGCTTCATAGAGTTCAGTACCATCAAAGAGAGGTAGAGATTCTGGTTTTTAACTTCAGATAAGGTATGAATTAGTTGTATTCTCTGCCAGAGAATCAAATCTGATGAGAGTCAGACAGACTCAAATAGTATGGTCTGGTACTGAAAGATTAAACAATGATTTAATTGATAATAAACCAAGGTTAAAAACAACCTTTGTGAATTAGATTAAAAGTTTTGTTAGAGTAATAAAAATTGAAGCGGGAAAAGTATTATAAAAGGGTGAGATGAGTATTGAGTTTTGGTAATTGTTGAAATAATTCCAATTGCAAAGAATGTATATGAATGGTTAGATGAAGGTTTTCTCTTTAGATTGGAAGAATCGATGTTGATTAACAGAGTTATGAAGTTAGAGTATATTAAGTTAAAGGATTAGAAGTTGATGAAGGAAAATACAATTATAAGAGATAGTAAAGAATGAGGTTATGTATAAGTGAAGTTGGTTATTAACATTATAAAGAGGTGATAAAGATATGATTTGTATATAAGAAGATTTTGATAATGAAAGGATAAATGGATAAAGAAATGAAAAGATGGTGTTTAAAGGATTAAATATGATAAAGGGTTATAAGGAAGTGCAGATTATAAGTTTATTAGAAGTAAGAAAAGTATGTAAGGTTATATGAAGAGATTATGTGTATCGTAATACAGACAAGGATGAAAGAATGAGTAAAAGTTTGGATTGTGGTGAATTAATTAGAAAATGAGGAAAGAAATCAATTGATTGATTTTTGATTTTGAGTGATAAGAATTGATGTTACTGTCTACAGGATAAGTAATATTATATGAATTTTAGAAAGGTCAAAGGAAAAATGCATAATCAAATGAGAGAAAAGACAACAATGGATTGATATTACTGGTTTTTGTTTATATGATAAGCAACAGAAGATGAATGTATAAACGAAAAAGATAGTTGGAAAACTAAAGGATTGAAAAGTAAGTTTCTGATGATGACAAGAAAGAATAAGTCAGGGAAGCAACATAAGAACATTAGAAGATATGTTCTTATTAAGATGTGCAGTGAAAATTTGAGGACGAATTTTGTTATAAGGAGGGGAGAGTTGTAACATCCCAAACTATGGGTTAGTGACTTAATTATAAAGTTTCAGAATTTGATGATTTAAGTAGAAGAATGGATTAGTTCAATGATTTATCTGGAAATAAATCCTAAAAGTTGTTAGTAATTATTAAAGGAATTAAAGGGCAAAATGATCTTTTTATCTAAAAGATAATTATCTTATCTCTTTATTAAGAGATAAGCATGTAGGGAGATATTTCTCTAGAAACTCTCTTATCTTCTTCTTCCTCTTCTCCCGTATCTCCAAGCTCAAAGGTGAGTCTTCTACTTAGTTAATTTCTGGTTAAATTTAAGGTTGGGTTTTGATCATTAGATGATAACTAAGCTTAGGGAAAGCTTAAGTTATCTTAAGATTGAAAGATAAAGAAGTTATGACAGATTAAAGAGAATGTGTTTCTAAATGAATTTCTAGAAAAGAGTTGATAAAGGAATTTTGATATGGAATTTGACTTGTTATCAATCCAATTAAGACATACGAAGTTATATAATTGGATTTAAAACATGTTGCAAAATTGATGTAATTATTGAATTATATATGAAGGATAGGACTTTGAGGTTTAAGATGAAACAAATGAGTATAGATTGGTTTAAGTATGTGTACTAGAGTTAAGAATGAAAAAGGGGATGAAACATGAAGGTTTTAATCCAAAATAAATGAATTTTTGGGTTCAAAAAGAGGATTTTGGGCATAGTGCATCGATGCACATTCATAGTGCATCGATGCATCAAGGTTAAAACCCATAAATTGTTTGAAGGTGTATCGATGCACAGGTAATGCATCGATGCACTCTTTTAAAATAAAAACATCGAATGCAATTAGTGCATCAATGCATAAGGAGTGCATCGATGCATCCCAGTAATAATACAACATCGAATGCATTTTATGCACCGATGCATTAGTAGTGCATCGATGCATACCTTCATTTTAGTCTAAAGAGTGAACCATTAGAATATATTAGTTATAATACTTATATAAATCCATGTGTGATTATGTAGATACTGAAAGTAAGCTTGTTCCGGAACAATCGAAGGATTAGAATCGAATCAAAGCAAAGCTAAGGTGAGTGCAATTTAATTTGTAATTATGTTATCGAATAAACATTGGTTTGTGATGAGCCAGTGATGGAGTTACTATGGTAGGAAGTGACTCTTAACATATTATTTGATTTGTGATTGATGTAATTTTTACGTGTACATGATTACATGTATATGCCATATGTGGTATTGACATAAGTGACTATAGGATCACGAACTATTTAGAATAGCAAGGACTTATGTGATAGCAAGAGAAAATGATATAAACTAGGTGGAATAGATATAAATGATAAGTTAAACGACATGGACATATGTGATTATGAACATGTGATATAAGATATAAGCTAAAGAATTATAGGATATGAGATAAGACAGACATATGTGGTTATAAGAAACGTGATATGAAAAATAGGAGAAAAAGAAATTGTAATATGTGATACATGTGATATGCTATGAAATATATGGTTACACATACATGTGGTATGTGATAGAAGAGAAAGAACAAGTGATATGAAATGTTATAGATGATAATGTCCATGTTATGTGATATGAGAGCTAGGGGTATAGTTGGCATGCCAAGATTCTAGGGTTTACCTATGTTCTACGGAACATATGGACAGTTTACCTAGGTTCTCGGGACCTATGGACAGTTGTCGAGGTTCTTTATGACCTTTGGATAGTTTCCGGGGTCTTTGTGACCTCTAGATAGGTCCTTCGGGACATTTATATGAGTTGTGGTGACAGCATAGTGGTGCACAACCTCAATAGACTCACATATCTACAGTTCTCATAGGTGCACATGGGCTAATAAGAGATAACATTGAATGTAATGTATGATGTATATATGTGTTTTGTGATATGAATTATATGATATGATATATGTGTGTTAGTGATTATTGTATATGCTATAAGATATATGATATGAACTTAATTGATCATATAAACAAGAGAATAGAAATATGAAAGGTGCATAGTAGGAATTATTATATGTATATGTGGGTGTGATGATTGTATGTGATATGTTAGTAGAAATTGTTCAAGCATGATTACGAGTTGGAGTTTTATTATATGTTTTATGCCTCACTAAGTCATCGACTTAGCGTGTGATTGTTTCACACGTAGGTTCGAGAAGAATATAGAGAGCAATGTGGAGCAAGACGGGTCAGTATCTCCTTTGCAAAGTTCATAACAGAAAATATATGTATTTGGCATGTAAATAAAGATTTGAATTCGATATACTCGAATTGGTTTTGTAAAATCATATAATACTAATTTATGTAAATTAGTCGATTGTATTTAGTAAAAGTTTTAAAATTATTCATTATTTTATTCAGGTAAAGGTTTTGAAAAATCAATGTGACACCTCAGACTTGTATTCGGGTCGGGTACAGGTTGGGGGTGTTACAATTGATACCCTTATGTGGAGTATTAATACTTCTATATTAGGGTACCGGTACCATATTGGGCACCGATACAAATTTTGGATTCGATGTTTGGGAAAATAAGTTAGCATTGATAGCCTTACTTACTGTATCAGTACTTCTACTTTGCGTGGTATTGATCCTCCCCGAGTGCCGACGCAAAATCCAATTATTGGAATTTGTAACTTAATGATGGTACCACCTTTGATATTGATACTCGAAGAATAATATCGATACCCTATGAACAGGGTACCAATACTATTTAACCAAAACCCCTTATTTGGCTATCTAAAGAACAATATCAATACGATTCATTCAATGTTATTACTAAAACTTAGAAATAATCTGTTTTACCTAAGAATGACACCCTAACTTCACTCTTAAACCTCTATCAGGTTATTTAAATTTTATGTAAGTTAAAAGGGGTCATAATAAGTCATTTTTCATGTTGTATAACATCCAAAACATCATAAGCCATGCTTAACAACAAATGAACTTCCATGCTCTATGAACTTATACTAGCTAACCAAACACACATAGTGACTTACAAGTTGCATAAATGAGTTAGAAGTGTGTTACCTTAGTCCTAGATGTTGAGAAATAACTCCAAGCTTACTCAAGTGCAAGATTTTTCTTAACCCTCCTTTGGAGCTTTCTACAACCTCTTTCACTAATCAAAAGACAATTAAATGAATTACTAACTCACTTAGGAACTTGGAAATAAGTTTTGAATACTTTCTAAGGTTTAAATCCACAAAAAATGAACTGATTTGCTAAGTGTTTCCACCCCCACTAAATCCCTCATATGGCCACCATGATCAAACTTTGATGTTGAAGGGTTGAATAGAAGCTCTAGGGGAGGTGATTAATATTCTTACCTTGGTATTTTCATACTAAGGGTGCAACACAATAAAGACGTTTCCATTAAGTTTCTTTATTATGAAGGGTGAGGAGTAATAGAAGGAAGAAGAAAATAGAAGAGTGAAGAAAATGAAAAGGAAATGCTCAGCTTTGGTTTCCCTTTTCCGAGTCGTGACCTTATTTCCAATTAAAGAGATTCAATCTTTTAAATTCTAAAAGATATAGTTGCTTCCTTAGTCCTTCTTGCTTCTTGCTTTAAACACAATTCAAAGACACTTTTTTTATCTTAATTTGGGCTTAACCCTAGTCTAAATTAACTCAAGTTGGATCAAGGCTTCCTACAAGACTAATGGGTTTGTCCAAAATCCTCTCGACTTAGCCCGAGCTACTAACCTGATATTTGGGGCGTTACACCATGTCAGACTCAACAAGGGGGGGAAAGGAAACCTACTATATTAAATTTTAACTGTAACACCTTATATCAAACTATATATGTTACGGTTAAATCTAAGATGTCACAGAAAAATCCAATTACCTCTTTCAAAGTCAAGTTTCTGAAGTCCAAAGTAAGTCTTAAAAGTCCAGTAAGATATTTAAGAAATCACGAACTGAAATAACATACAATACTTTGAAAGCAGAAATAATTTAAACACAAAAATCTTCATTTAATATTGAGTCTAAGATTTGATGTACCGAGTCAGTTGAAAGGAAAGAAAATGGGAAATGAGTTATAAAACAGGAAGTAACCAAGGGTCGTACTTGTTATATAATTTAACCATATAAAATGCTATATACAAGAATTATCTCACATAGAAAAAGATCATGAAAAATACATACACATGCTAATAAGCTTCTAGCTATCCATCCATCCACTAATCACCACAGGCAATGTTCTCCGAACTCAATTTCACCCTAGTTCTCCAAATAATGGAACAAAATAAGAGCTGAAGTTCAGTAATATTGTGAGTCAAAATTCAAAACAGTACTAAGTAAGGAAGTAGTATGATAAATATTACAGAATAAATAACTTTCTCCTTATAAATTATTCTCATGAAAAATGCAATATTTCATATAAATATATTCAAGATTATAAAATTGTCCGCAGGCTATCCATGTGGCATATACAGGCGATTTTCCGATATATCACCGGTGACTGGTAATATTACCGATCTAACACCGGTCAGACTATATTTCCGATCTAACACCCTTAGCAGTAAAGCGCGTCCCCTGCACGCGCTATACGATGATTTGACGCCACGTGGGGTATAGCGCGCCCCTTAAACCGCGCTATACGGTGAGCTGACGTCACGTGGGTATAGCGCGGCCCCTGCAGTGCACTATACTGTATATCTGACACGTGGGGTATAGCGCGGTGCAGGGGGTGCGCTATACCCCTAATTCATGTCCCCAACCTCCCTATAAATACCCCCATCCTCGATCACTTTTATCACACCAAAATTTCTCAAATTCTCTAAATTTCTCTCAAATACTCTCTTTTTAAGGTATATTTTATAATATTTTTACTATTATGTTTATACTTTATTTAATATTTTACTAATATAATTCTTTTGCAGATATATAATGGAAGGCAGTCTACTTCGCTCGGATAGAAATCATATATATCTACACTTTGTTGATACGGTAACATTTTAACGTTTTAATTTAATTTAAATTATTAGTAATATTTAGTTGATTCATTTAATGCATGATTATTAGATTAAGAATTAATTTTTGTAATTATTTATTTTTAGGAGAAGGACCGTGTATTAGATCCTTTTCTTAGGAATCTTAAGTTAGTGATACCCAGCCGTGTCTTGCCGTATTTAGTAGAGGCTGGATTCGGTTACATAGGTAGATATCAGGGTCACTGTAAGATAGAGCAGGACCTGATTTCTGCTTTAGTAGAGCGGTGGAGGCCAGAGACCCACACATTCCATCTTCCATGCGGAGAGTGTACGATCACGCTTGAGAATGTTTCTATGCACCTGGGGCTTCCGGTGGATGGAGATGTGATATCGGGGATAGCTTCCGGTTCTTGGACTGCTTTGTGTCGAGATAGTTTAGGACGTGTCCCGGAAAATTTTATCGGAGGTAGGATACAGTTAAATTGGTTAGATGCCAATTTTCGGGAGTTGAGCGCAGACGCCTCTAAGGATGAGGTTAAGATGTATGCACGGGCATGCATACTGCAGCTGATAGGAGGGTTGCTGATGCCGGAAAATCGCGCAACCTAGTTCATTGCATGTGGTTGCGACATCTTAGCGACTTTCTTCTCGTCGGATCATTCAGTTGGGGCTCGGTAGTTTTGGGTTTGCTGTACAGGGAGATGTGTGGAGCCACTGACTACAGGTGTAATGCTATCGGTGGATGTCTCCTGCTACTGCAGTCTTGGGCATGGTATCAATTACCCTTTTTATGTCCCGTTGTGAAGAACCCATTCGTATTTCCACTACTTCTGAGGTAATTATAAAACTGATTTTGTATATTAATAATTTTATACAGCGTATAATAATTTTTTTCCTTGAATAGGTGGTCTACTGATAGGAAAAATCATCAGGAGCTACCTGATGATTTAGAAAAGATAAGGGTGCTAATCGATCAGAAGGCTGACACACAGGTATGAATTTTAATGTTTAAAAATCGATTTTAGATTATAGTTATATAATTAGATTATTATTTTGATAAAAATTATATATTATTTGTTTTAGTTTGAATGGGTGCCATATTCTACTGATGATGTGAGGGCGGTGATCCCACCTGAGTTGAGGGGTCCATTAGATTTTTGGATGGCGATGGTCCCTCTGATCTGTAATGCGACTGTTGAGTGGCACTCCACTGATCGCCTGCTCCGGCAGTTTGGTTGTTTTCAACCAATTCCAGAAGCACCTCGCAATATGGACAAGTTGCATAGCTTAGATAGACGCAGCAAGACAGATATAGATTGGCTGGTGAGGCATCATGGGTGGGTCATGTTGTGGGAGGATCGACATCGGCGTCTTCCACGTAGAGAGCCCATTTTTACTGACTTCCTGATGTATGCTGAGGATTATTATGAGTGGTTCAACAGTAACGGGAAACTGTTTCTACTTCCCGAGGATGCACAAGGGTAGATATTTCCACGACGTCGACAGAGACGTTCACCGACACAGCACCATCATCCCCCGACTCGTGGACGGAGAGCGGGTGCTTCCGGTTCATCCTCAACAGCACAAGCAGGACCTTCCCAGCAGCCACCGCAGCCATATATGATGCCGCAGCCATATATGATACCGCCATCGCCTTTCCATTACCATATGCCACCGCCGCCTTCACCCGATTTTACGACCCCGCCACCGCCACCGTCACAGATGACCCCTCTGGAGGCTATTATGGGTACTTGGGGTTCATATGCTGGATATTTGGCAGGTTCAGCCTCATCACCCATGGCCGTAGCACAGACACCGCCTCCTGTACAGTTTTCACACTCAGCGATGTCTGGGTTTTATGAGTTTTCCCAGTTTTCACAGGCCTGTGGGATGGTCAGTCATACACCTCCAGGGTCCTTATTCTACGGAGGTGCTTCATCGTCATCAGCTCCTCATGTACCTGTGCAAGATGACGACGACGACGACGACGATGACGGTGATGATGATGACAATGAGGAGTCAGAACCAGTGATACGAAGAAATCCTCCTCGAGACCGACAGCCACCGCCCTGCGGAACATTCGCGTCGCAGGCATCGATAGATTTTGTTTTTTATTATATTTGTATTTACTTTATTTTGTTAAATTGTAATTTTTTTATTATTTCTCATTTAATACTTACTTTATTTTATTAAATTTGTTTGACTTTTTTATTGTATTTCAATTCGTTTTTTTTATTACCATTTAATATCAGTTATTGTAATTTGGTTATCATTTACCATTTAATACTTATTGTTATTAGTTTGTTAAAATTTAATGATTGTGTTTGTTTTTTAATCTTCATCGATGATTATCAAATGACATTAACTTGAAGTAAATGAAAATTAAAGTAGAAGAATTATTATTTAACAATAAAATACAACATTTCCTCATCAATTGTTACTTGATGACAACAGAAGTGGACATTTTTTTTCTAGTGTGTCCTGGTTTCTACAATGTCCACATCTTCTGTCTTGTCTAGATCTTTCTCTAATATCCATATCGCAATGAATTCGATTGGATTTTGGACAACCACACTCCCTCAATAAACTCGGATTTGGTATAATCGGAAGCCAATCTTGAACCTCACCAGGGTCTTTGTCATTACCTATGGGGGGAAACTCAAATTCGTATACCTTAAAAACTTCAGATAGTAGGTATACGGGATCCACAAAATGGTTATAGTCTTGACGTGTATGCGAGCAAGCTGCTATCACATGAGAGCATGGATACTTCAGAGCCTGAAAAAACCCGCAGTCGCACGTTCTGTCCCTTAGATTTACTCTTAACGACACAACTTCAATCCCTTGAAGAGGTCGCGGCAACTCTGTGACATGAAACATTTCATGCCTTCTAGAGAAGCTTGTTACAGACATTCCATTTGATGTAGCAATTTTTTTTTGTAGATCTGCAACTAATTTAGGGTGATAGACATGACCGTCTTGCATCCAGGTTTGAGCTTGTCCCCGAGCTTCGCAAAAAGTGCCCCCAAATGAAAATATGTAGTCTTTACCAAAGTCGCTACTGGTAAGTGACGTGCACCCTTTAAGGTTGAATTGAATTGCCTCTGCCAAGTTGGTCGTCATGTTTCCATATCGATATCCACCATCATATGCTTCGTCCATATTTCTTTATCGATGAGGCTGATATAATCATATCCTTCCTCGTTCTTCGCCCGCAACTCTTGAAACATTGATTCAAACGTTCGAGGAAGTAGTTCGTAACCTGAACAAAAAATGTATAACTTACTAACTTGTTGTCTTTGCAAAATTAAAACGATCGAAAGAAAACAAACTTGCTAAGTTTCACTTACCCATGCGCACAATTAATTGCTCACGTACCTTCCATGGTAGTTCGCGGCAATGTGTCGAAGACAATACCTATGTTGGACAAAGGGTGGTACCACATTGGACCCAAAGACTCAATTACTGCTTTGATCCCAGCTCCGCGATCTAAAATGACACAAATGTTTTCCCTCGTGATAACATGTGCCCATAAATTTCGGAGGAAAAAAGCTCAAGAAGCTGTATCTTCTCCTTCGACAATAGAAAAAGCAACTGGAAGAATGTTCCGATTGCCATCTTGGACAACTGCCAATAATAAAACTTGTATTTTACATACAAGAAAGTCTCGTCGATCTGGACCACAGGCTTGCAGTATTTGACAGCATTAACGCATTGTGGGTAACTCCAAAAACCCGGTAAATTGGCATCGATCACGAAGAACTCGATCATTATGGTATGCATAGTAGGTTTTGACACAATTGTCCCAGGATTCAACGTTCGCACCAGCCTAAACCAACCTGGAAGTTCGTTGTAAGATGCATCCCATTTGCCATGAAGTTTGACAATGGCATTTTGTTTTGCCAACCAAGCTTTTTTATAGGAGACAGTGTACCCATACTGCGATTGTATAGCTGAAATCAACACTGCAACAGCTATATGAGAGCTTGCTTTGACCATGGGCATGATGGCTTGGAATATCACTTCAGAGTCCAAGTTGGGATGATCTTGGTTGACCCCTCCAGCACAACATGTGTGAGGACTGTTAGTTCCCATCTGTTGTTTTTCCTCTTCCTCTTCGATACGCGAACCATCCAATTGCATCCGTTTTCGCGCTGGGCACAGTAGCATACATATTTTTCGGTCGTGGAGCGGTCTACTCTGGACTGAACAGAATTACGGATATTGTAATTTTTTATAGCCACCATCGCTTCTTCTTTGCTTGAAAACTCCATGCATAAAGATAACTCACCATTATTTATTAATGAGTAATACCCATAGTCACCGAGATGAGGCATATCCGCAAATTCTGGCCCGTACATTGCACCATAATCAGCTTCATACATGTGTTTAGGAGGGTCAGTTTGTGCCACATTTCCTGGAACTTCATCATCATCGGAGTTGAATTGCGGTGATTCTGGGTCAATGAATAGTCCAGTCTCAACACCATCCGCACCAGGCTCACGAAGCGATTCTTCTGGTGGAGATGATGGTTCCTCCATGCTCTCCACATTTAGGTCGAAGAACCTACTACTTGCACGCCTTCCCCTTGAACTGGAAGGCATATCGACATTGAGATCGAAAAAGCTCGTAGTCGAATGCCTCCCCCTAGAGCTTGAAGCCATCGTGTCAAATGGAAACTACACAGATGGTTGCGTCGATGGCATCTCCATATTAAGGTCAAAGGGATTTGCAGATGAATGCCTTCCCCTTGAACTGGACGCGATGTTGCCATACGGATTGTTCGTGAACCTACCTCGGTACATATCGTAAGGAGTTGCGGATGAATGTCTCCCCATTATGGCATTAAAATCATTACACATTACTGTCGTCGGGCTGTCAACTTGATCAACTTGTTCAGTCAGCCCATAGTGGGAGCTTAATGATTGACCCCGAACAGCACGCACTTGAACAAAATGTGCATACATCTCAATAGCAGTGTCTGAATAATTACTTTAAGCTTCAACCATCATTTCAACATCATCATTGTTCGAAAGTTCAAACGTTGTATAAGTTAATGGCAACAATGATGTTTGAAATCTATACTGCAACGACGACTCTTCTATTACTTCCAACATGAATCTTCCTCGAAATCTTCGTTATCAGCTCCTCAAGAGTTATGTTTATCTTGAATGATATTTTAACACGCTCATTTGATACGAAAACATCGCCGGTTTCATCTTCTCGAATTTCACCATCATAATAAACAATAACTGAAAGTCGCGCCATTATTTGAGTTTAAAAGTGTGGCACTATTAAATCTGCAAAAAAATAAATGAAACAAACCTGATTTAATAAATTATATATAAACGAACATATAACACAATAAAATTTTTACACATCAACGTAAATAAATTAAATAATATAATTTAATATTATTACATGCACTGCAAAACTATTTCGATGTATGCTCCCGCTTTCCAATTTTACAAACACAAAAATTAATTGAAAATAATTAGTATAATATTTTTTTCAAATAATCATAATAAACAATAAATATAATAAAAAATTATAACAAAATTACCTTATAACAAAAAAATCGCACGAACTTCTAAATAAAATATGAGAAGATTGCCAGAATTATTGACTGGTTGACGGAATTGTTGTATTAATTTATAAGTTGAGAGGAGAGATGTGAGAAATTAACCGGCGGAGAATGGTATTTATAGCGAGGAAAGTTATACAAAACGTGGTACCTGATCCGCGCTATATAAAATTATGTCAGAGTAAAGGTATGTCACGGTACCTGCCCCGCGCTATATAAAATTATGTCGGGAGTAAAGGTATAGCGCGGTTCCTGATCCGCGCTATACCCCTACGTGGCGTATAGCGCGCTGCAGGGGCCGCGCTATACCCACGTGGCGCCAGCTCACCGTATAGCGCGGTTCAGGGGGCGCGCTATACCCCACGTGGCGCCAAATCATCGTATAGCGCGGTACAGAGGGCGCGCTTTACTGCTAAGGGTGTTAAATCGGGAAATATAGTCTGACCGGTGTTAGATCGATAATATTACCGGTCACCGGTGATATATCAGGAAAATCTCCGCATATACAAGGATGCATAACAATATGTATTAAGCAGATAACCCTATGAGATGTACAATCAATCAAATTTCCAAGTCAGATTCAAGCATGCAAAGGTATTTTTAAACTCCGACCAAATGCATTTACCATCTCCAGTTCAAACCATTGACAGCGGGATGTAAATGCTACTTAACCATTAGAACAATGAGATTATTATTTAATGTATTTTTTTTATAACTACCGATATCCGATTTATTGATCGATTAATCTAGATTGGGTACTGCAGAGACAAGGATATCCCTCCCAAACATATTACTCCATTCTCAATCGTCAGGATTCGAATCCCTAACCTTGCTAGGGATCTAGTGCCTCATCCCACTAAACCAACTTATTGTTGGTATTTATTATTCAATGTAATTATTTTTTAAAATTTTATTTAAATTAAAATTATGTAGCTTATTATACTATGGACGTGACATTAGAAATTTAAAATTATATATATAACTGCATAGCTACATTTTTTTTACAAACTGTTGCATGAAGGTTTTAATTTGTTTAAACTATAAATTCTTTAACTTACAAATCTATCTGAAACCAATTACAATTTACAAGTGCAAGACCAATTCAGTGATTTGATTGTTTTTTAAATGGATAGCTAAAAATAATTTGTGGCCGATGATTTCGACCACATTTTCGACTAAAATCATTTTGACTTGCGAATTGGTTGCCGAAGCTCCAGTTTTATGACGTTAAAAATAACCCTAACCCATAATGGATCATGTTATTTTAACTAAGAAAATCGGCTTTCAATCACCTTCGAAGGAGTTATACAAAATAGATATATATTTGCTGCTCCTCTATTATTGCTTTTTTTTTTCCAATAAAAGTTATATATTCCAACATTGGCTGACCCTGAGGATGTCTCAGAAGACGAGGAGTATCGCAATCATCTCCGTCAGTTCTTGCCTCTTTGTGGCTGTGGTGGTTGGGGTCGGCGGAAAGAAAGAAACCGAGTTAGACGAAGAAACCACGAATGGGAATAAAAATGCAATGGTCTCTTCCTCCAAGAAGGCGGTCCAGTTGATTTGTGAACCAACGGAGTTCAAGGATACATGTGAAGAACAACTCTCGGAAGAAGCCGGAAATAGGACGGACGTTAGAGACCTGGTTCGAGCAGCGTTTAAGGCAACGATGAAGCATGTGAATCAAGCAGTGGAGAACTCAACGTACCTGAGGGAACTTGAGGAAGATGAAGGGACCAAAAGTGCTTTTGATGCATGCAAAATTCTATTGCATGACACTGTACGCGAACTTGAAAAATCATTTGATGTGGTTGAGGATGTAGATGTCATCAACGTTCATAAACTATTGGGTTATTTGAAGATTTGGTTGAGTGCTACCATTGCTTACCAACAAGCTTGTTTAGATGGGTTCGAAAAAACGAAATCCAAAACCCATGCTTCACGCAAAATGAAGAAGCTTCTCAATATCACGATGCAACTCGGTAGAAATGGACTTGCAATCGCGTGAGTTAGAAGACCAGCTTCAGCAATTGCAGGTTGAGGGACTCTTCGAACGCCGCCGCCGCTGTCGTCTACTCGGAGATGAGGATCGACTCCCGGTTCTCCGCCATTTTGATTGGACTTCGTTTTGAGAAAGGAATGGGAACCGGAATCGCCGTCGTCCACTACTACAAGATGAGGATAGACTTCCGGTTCTCGGCCATTCTGATTGGACTTCGTTTAGAGAAAAGAATCAAGGATGGAATCGTCGTCGGCTACTCCAAGATATTGGGCTAAATATACCAGAAAGAGCTCGGAGACTGTTGTAGGCTGATTTGAAGCCCGATCTTGTCGTGGCCTAGGACGGCAGTGTAGACTGCAAAACCCTAAATGAAGCCAAACAAAAAAATCCCCCCGTAATCCACCAAGGCCTTATTGATACACGTCAAGGAAGGAGTTTGCGCCGAGCATATGGAAATCCCTGCTGAAATGGCGTACGTGGTACTAGTATCGGATATGGTAAAGACAAAAACCCTGATCACGGGAAGTATCAACTCCGGTCCGGATGGAAATCCCACCACCTACTTCACCGCAACATTCGGTAATTATATATATTTATACAAATGCATAGTTTATGATTATGAATATGGGAATGATAATCTTATATATTGGGTTGTAGCTGTGGATGCAAACAACTTCATTGCCAAAAACATAGCTTTCGAGAACTCAGCAGGGCCGATGAAAAAGCAAGCGGTGGCGTTGAACGACAATTCTATGGGGACAGCACCATCTCCGGAACAATCGATTTCATATTCGGTGATGCGTCGGTGATTTTCCAGAATTGCACGTTCCTCGTCCGGAAGCCACAAAAGGGAAAGCAAAACGTTATTACGGCACAAAAGAGAAATGATAGTAAAGAGCCGACGGGGATTGTTATTCATGGCGGCCAAATCATTCCTGCTCCTGAGTTTTCTCCGGTGAAGAAACAGTTCCCGGTATACCTTGATCGCTCGTGGGGGACTCTGTCAACAACGATTATAATGGAAACTTACATCGATGATATGGTGCACCCAGACGGTTGGACAGACATGGCATCGGCTTTGGGAACCAAAAACTGCAAGTACCTCGAGTTCAAAAACAGTTGGCCTGGTGCTGCCACATCCAAGCGAGTTAAATTACCTGGAGTTAAGATGATGACGGAGGGGAACGCTGCTCAATACCTTCCTCCTAAGTTCTTCGACGCCGGTGATGTCTGGATCAAGCGTTCTGGGGTTCCCTGCACTTAAACATTAGGCGGAACCAAAGGAGGAAAGACTTGATGTCGGCTTGGAGAAGCCATAAAATATAAATACATAAAAACTGCAAAGGGAAGGAAGATATCATGAGAAACAGCGTTAAGAAAACTATCAGTTAGATACGAAGCTGATTTATGTTAGATGGGTTAGTTAGTTCGTTACTTACAACTGCTCGTTAGTTAGTTTCATCTTTGGGTTATACATTAGTATGTGCTAATTTGTTATTTCAGTATGTATGATTGTTCTGTCCAAAAGATAATAAAGTTTAATAATTAACCTTCTCTCCATCTCATCTTATTGGTGATTACACACGTCATTATCAAGCTTAGTTCTTCACTTTTTTGGTGTCCTCCTGCCCAAACCCAGATGCAACCTTACCCAAACCCAGATACAACCTTACCATAGTTACCGTTGAATAAAAAGTTTAGTACTAATAAAATTGACTGTTGTGCTACATGTCAGGTAGACAAGATAATAGAAGATAGCAACAGAATTTTTAGCATTGTACTTTGTTAAAGAATTCAAGAATAAGGTTCTAAACTCTGTAAAAAAAAAGCTCAGGCGCAAAGTGACTTAATCGAAATTAGGGTTTTTGGTCGAAAAGTCTGATCACCATCAAAATCTCCAACTTTAATCTTGATCGTGAAAACTCTTCCATTGATTACTATGCTAACTCTGTCTGGGATAATGAAAACTCTTTAAACTGACATTAAAATTCTGGCTTCATTAAACCTATTACGGTTGACCGTGTCATCATCAGTTCTAATAATAGAACCCCATCTGCTTCCAAGCTCTGAGAAGAATCTATCACTCTAAACTTCCAATGGAACATCTTGTAAAACCATCCATACTTTCACCTTCATCTTCCCCTCATAGCCTTCTAATCTCTCTAATTTCACAAACTAAGTACGCATTAACCTTTCTCGCCTACGCCATACCCTGGTTAGCTCCTCCGTACTCGTGAATTGAATGATCGTCAATAGCCTGTGCCATGGACTAACCTTCACATCGAAACCATCCGATCTTAATGCGTCCTAAACGATTTCTGGGTTATACATCCCCATAATCTGGCCAACAAGACATCGACTTCTCCATTCTAATTCAGTTTTTAAAACGCACATGTGTCTTGATCCCGCTTCGCCCTGGAGCTCATCAATATTGTGTAGCTCGTCCACTAACCTCACTTGAATATCATCTATAGGAGTAGCACCACTTCTGGTCTGATGCTTCATGTTAGGACTTACTGTACCTAGGGTCGTAGAGCTTCTTTGAATGTTCTCGAGTCTTTAAGCGTTGAAGTTCTCCTATCCTTGATATCTTTACCTTTATCTTTCGATGGTTTATTATCCACATTCGATGCAATAAACGCTCATGATTAGGTATATTATTTTCAAATGCACCAATTACTACTGTAAATTCATTTGAAATCATGTACATTGCTATGTATTTTCCACTTCGTGTAGGGACTTTATTGCCTTTATTGCATACCTTGATGCAACGTATACTTGCAAAATTATATACCTAATCACATACCACTTAATAACTCACGTAAGGTGCATTCAAAATTGGGATCAATTCATGTTCATCGTGCTAGAACTTTCTCTCAGACACATATTTTTAAATATATACACTATAAATTAAATCAAGGTAAGGTGCAAATCTCTTACTAAAGAACTTAGAACATGAGTTTATCTCATTTCAACTTTCCTAAATAATACTACGAATCATGAAAACTCATAATAATACCTAGCTTCATCGATACAACTACTACTCTGCGCCTAAAATTCAAATGACCTCCTTCTCTTTCGACTTGCTTGAAGAAGTCACCAGCGGATCCAGTGCTTCAATCAAATGACCTTCTCCTTTTCTTTTGACTTTCTTGCTCGAATTTTAATTTCAGCTATTAAGACAACATATAGTTGTGTTGGTAATGATTCCGAACACTACAATGGTGTTCATCCTTCCTCACACGTGATCGAATCTTGAATCAATCCTAACTAATATATGTTAGATGAAAATATGGCAAAAAAGTAATTTTAGATATCTGAATCTATCTAATCCAAAAGGTCGGCATCGACTCCAAAAATGTTAATCGTTCACTTAGGTCAAGATTTGATTCGGGCTTCCGAAGGGTTGTTTTGGCAATTGAAATCAACTAATAAAATCAAATTAAAACTAAAATAAAAAGGGTAGGAGGGAGGAAGCATGATAGGTGAACCTTCCGGAGAAAATAACGATAATTTTGGATGGTGGTTGACGGTGATGACGACAATAAGGTTAAGGCTTGAATTAGGGAGTTACTAAAATGATATAATTTTGAATATTAAAAATTAAGTTTATTAAATTATTTTATATTCATATAAATTTTAAATATTATAACTATTATTATATTATATCATGTTACCATTTATATTAAATTAATGATCGAAATTAACATCTAATGACTAAAATAAGGGGGAAAACGTGATATTAATAACCAATTATAGAAAACAGAATATTATGACTAAAATAAGAGATAGTGTCATGGTGATTAATAATATTAGTTTATCCTAAATAATAAGTAACAATATATTTTTTTCAAAAAAAAATTGAATTTTTTTATTAATTTAATTAAGTATAAGATATTATGTGTTTAAAGATAAATTCTCGACCTTTTGACATTAAAAATTTACACCTTTAATATTTATAATATTTAAATCCAAATTATTAAGAAATAACAACTATTCTTTCCGGATAGAAATCACTTACTTGTGCGAAACTATTTCATTAATCAACTCAATTTGGGGACGAGAGAGAGAGAGAGAGAGAGAGATTCTATTCTATATGTAAGAGGCAGCTGGTACGAACGAGTTGGCTTTTGGGACGCGCAAACACCGCCTTGGTGATCTGTGTTATGGCCCCACGTCTTAAACGGCTACCTGCTCTTCTCAACACCGCTAACGAGGTTTTAATTTATATTTAACTTCTAATATATATATATATGTGAAATTATTGTAGCATTTGTTCGTTCGATCATTTGAAAACCCTTTGGCGCGTGATATAAATGTGAATGTGGCTTCATGTTTTGATTAAGAGTATGTAAAAGATTATTATGTTTTCTAAAAAGAGACCTTCTGTAATTAAATTTTTATTTTCATAAAATTATTTTTCTAGAAGAGGAAAATTCAATTATATTAATATTAATTTAATTAGATATTTTAAAGACTAAATATTAATGTTTTTAAAATCGGACCGGACATTAAACCGGTGAAGGTACTGGTTTACTGGTTCAACCGGGTTCAACCGCGGTTAAACTAAATTTTATATAAAATATTTTTTTTTTAATTTTATATAATATTCAAAAAAATATTAATATATATAACACTTTTTTTAAGTTTACAATATTAAAATGTATAAAAACATCACAAGTCATAACATGTATAAATTAAAAACCATAAAATCAAGTGAAACAAAATGATTCAAATCAACTACAACATAATATTTAAGGTAAAATAAATTAAATAATAAATATAATTATATAACTATAATCAAAAAAATAAAATTGGGACTTAAAAATATAACAAATGATGTCATTTGGTTTAATTTTTTTTTTATAAAAAAACAATCTCACATTGCTAAGAAACATAGAAGAGCATCCCAAAAGTTTAAAGAGTAAAATATGAGAACAAAACAATCCCACATGGCTAAGAAACATATAAGAGCATCCCAACTTACTTCTATAAATAATAGAGGTAATTTGATATTCAAAATCATGGAGCCTTTTGGTGAGCACGGAGCGAACTATTCTTTCGCTACAATTGAGCTCAAATTTTAAGCTTTAATCGAACTTCTAATTTTTTTTTGAGTTCGAGCCTTTTCGAGTTCAAGTTTTAATATTATATTTTGAACCGGTTTTCAGCCAGTTCATTGTCAGCCCGATTTTGTGAGGTAACCGGACCGAATAGGCCACCGGTTCACGGTTCAACCGATTGAATCGGTCGGTCCGTCCGATTTTGATAACCATGCTAAATATAATACTTGCAAATCACTCATTATATAAAATTTTTATTGACAAAAGTATTTATCCAATCGAACTGTTGTTATTTATATATTATTCTTATTTAACATAATTCAATAAATTAAAAGGTAAATTACATCGTTGTTCGTTAAACTTTACAGATTAAATTATTTTGTTCATTCTGTCGTTACCTCTTTAAAGTTGTAATGACATGTCATTATATTTAATATAAAATAACTGAAAATATAAAGGGTAAATAATATCGTTCCTCACTGAACTTTACTCTCTCTCATATTTTGCTCACCCAATTATAAATTAAAAACAGAAGGTGGTCGATGCCACCTTCTGCCACCGTCGACCTTCGTAGATGGTCGTCGTTCGATCCCAAATTTCATTGGTTGATTCGTCTTGACATCTTGAGTCTGAATCCGACCTTCATTTTGTCAGAATTTGCTCCCAAGTCACAAATCAGAGTTTGAAAGTGGAAGTCAAAACGTTTCAGTGGAAATTCAAGGATTTTGGAACATTTTCGTGAAACAACTACCTGCTTCGGACTCAAGGGGTCGAGAAAAATTGACCCATTAATTTTGGGACCGAACGGCCACCATCACAACTGTCGACGGTGGCTAGAATGAAAAATAATGTGGTGATCGACGACGGTAATTAGGGGAAATAATAGGATTCAAAACGACAACATTTTGGTGTATATTTGCGTTTTTCAAAATGACATCATTTGAGTCTTGTGTCATGTCATAACACGGTAAAATGTTAACAGTAGGGTGAGCAAAATGATTTAATTTGTAATGTTCAGTGAGCAAAATAGAAAAATTAAAAGTATGATGAGTAAAATAGGAGAGGAAATAAAATTCAGTGAGAAACAATGTAAATTACCCAATATAGAAGAAAATGGAAGGAAAACTATCACATCGTTAGAGAATGTTTTGCAGTACTTTCAATTAGTGGATTTCACGATTGATTTTTATAAACACACGATACAACTATTTTGTATTTTTAGTCGAATTATGTATAATTATAATATATATATAAATATAATTAAATATAAAATAATATAATTGTGATTACACTATGTAAAATTAATAAATTTTACGTTAATATATAGTCATTAGATTTAAATAAATAAATCATTTATATTTAATTAGAATTTATAACATATAAATAAATATTTCATTCGTACCATAAAAGATTTCTCCTATTAAATTTTAAGAAGTTAAAATTTTTTGACCTCGATAATTTTAAATATTTTAAATAATTAAATTTTATAAAATATATATTTGAAAACTACTTGATTGAAGTTTTTTAAAATATATTTTTATATATTTTTATCAATAATAAATTTTAAATAATAACTAGTCAAATTAAAAAAAAATTGACCAAGAAAATCAATAATGTACATTTTTTATGGGGCAGAAGGAGTGTCTTCTAACTCACAGTAAATCTAATGGCTATATTTATAACCCATAAACTAATATTAGTTTTATATAGTGTAAGTGGATCATAACGCATATATGTATAAACAATATATTTTATAACTGATATCGAATGTATTTGTACATGTTGTAAATATTATATATTTTATGGTGAACTACATGTTTAGTACATTAACTATTATTTTTATTCTGTTTTGGTTATTGAACTGTTGATAAATCGGGCAAAGTAAACGAAAGAACACAAGAATTTTAACGAGGTTCGGCAATGTGCTTACGTCCTCGGTGCCTAGGCGGCGCTAGAAAATTTTTATTCAATTCTCATAGGTTTAGGTTACATCTCTATTTATAATAGAAAACCCTGGTACATAATTACAAAATTAACCCTGTACCGTACCGCGGGGCCGCAACCCCCGTACCCCCAACCCACATAATCGTAACCCCCTCTACGCAACTTTCTTTGTAAGGACAGTTGATGTTTGCTGCGTTCTTCGCTCAATCCGCTCCATCCCCTGTCCTCTTTACCGGTATATTTATGAGTCATATCTTACAAATCTCCACCTTGGCGAATATCCTGCCCCTTAGGAAACATTCAATGTGGGTTGGGTTACCTTAGTTCTTTAAACAACTTGAAACATTCAACAAGTCCAAGCAATGCTGAACTTGTCTGTCGTAATGGCTTGGTGAACATATCAGCGGCATTCTCATCAGTGTGTACCTTCTGAAACAAAATCTCTTCACATGCAACCAACTCTCTGATCTTGTGAAAACGTACATCAATGTGCTTAGTTCTAGCACGATATACCTGATTCGTAGCTAAGTGAATAGCACTTTGATTGTCGCAAAGCAGCTGAACTCCATCTTGTTGAACACCCAACTTCTTCACTAAACCAGTGAGCCATAAAGCTTCTTTTACAGCTTCAGCCGCTGCCATGTACTCAGCTTCAGTTGTAGATAGTACCACTACAGATTGAACAGTAGACTTCCAATAAATAGGTCCTCCACCAAGAGTAAAAACATACTCTTTCGTAGATCTTCTATTATCCAAGTCACCTGCATAGTCTGAATCCACATATCCTACAACCAAAGGATTATCTCGTTGACTACCAAAAACAATTTCATGTCCCACAGTACCCTTTAAGTATCGAAAGATCCACTTGAATGCTTCCTAATGTTGCTTACCAGGTTTAGACATGTACTTACAAACTTGACTAACAACATGAGCTAAATCAGGACGAGTACATACCATTGCATACATCAAGCAGCCAACAGCATTAGAATACGGAGCCTTTGCCATATCTTCAGCTTTCTTATCTGTCTTAGGGCACTGTTCTGATGAGAGCTTAAAGTGGATCGCCAATGGAGTGCTAACTGGTTTTGCGCTGCTCATCGCAAACCTTTCTAGCATTTTTTCAACATAACCCCGTTGAGATAGCCACAGTCTCCTTGAGTCTCTGTCCCTGCAAATTTCCATTCCAAGAATTTTCTTTGCAGCACCTAAATCTTTCATATCAAATTCTTGACTCAATAAAGTTTTCAAACCGATAACATCATCCATGTTCTTCGCAGCAATCAAACATCAACATACAGTAATAGAAAAAAAAAACCATCATCAAGGCTCTTAACATAGACACAACAATCATACTCACATCGGTTGTAGCCAATCTTGATCATATAGGAGTCAAACCGTTTATACCACTGTCTCGGAGACTGTTTCAACCCGTACAAAGATTTCTTCAATCTGCAAACTAAATGCTCGTTTCCAGGTTGAGTGAAACATTCAGGTTGCCGCATGTAGATCTGCTCCTCTAAATCACCATGCAAAAAAGCAGTTTTAACATCCATCTGCTCTAAATGAAAATCCCAACTGGCCACCAATGCAAGTACTGCTCGGATTGAAGTGTGCCTGACCACAGGAGAAAAAATTTCATCATAATCAACTCCTTTCTGCTGTGAAAAACCCTTTACTACCAAACGAGCCTTGAACTTGAACTTCTCCCCCTCTTTTTCTGTTACTGCTGGTTTCTTCTTATACACCCATTTGCAACCAATCGGCTTTTTACCTCAGGAAGGCGAACCAACTCCCATGTACGATTGTGATTCAAAGACTCCATCTCCTCAACCATGGGCTGTCATCCACTTGGTTTTCCTGACTAGTAACAGCATCATGAAAATTAACCGGATCATCACTGCTAACAATAAGTGCAAAAGAGACCAAGTCTTCAAAACCCAATCTACTCGGAGGCTTTATATTCGTCCTTCTCACCCTATCTCTAGCGAGACTATAATCCTACAAATCATCCGTAGTGGAACCACCAGAAGTTGGTTGAGAAGTTTCTGGTTTCTCAACTGGAAACTGCTCGAAATCCACCACTGTCGTGTCTTTTTCTGTTGCAACATGGATTGTTCATCAAAAACACCTCTACTGATCAAAATTTTCTTCGCAACTGGATCCCAGAACTTGAATCCTTTGACACCTTTCTTGTAACCCAGAAAAATGCACTCCTTCGATTTTGCATCAAGTTTGGATCTCTCATCAGCATGTACATGCACATAAGCAGGACAACCAAAAATCCGTAAGTTATCAAAACTAACATCATGACCAGTCCATACCTCTTCTGCAACTTTCCCAGCCAATGATGCCCTTGGCAATCTGTTGATAATATAACACGCCATGTTAACAGCCTCGGCCCAGAAGTGTTTGGGAAGCCCCGCATTCAACCGCAAACATCTGGTTCTTTCATTCAACGACCTGTTCATCCGTTCCACAACACCATTCTGTTGTGGTGTCTTGCGCACTGTAAAATGTCTCTTAATCCCGTGCTCCTTATAAAAGTGTAAGAACTGTGAATCTGTGTACTCCGTACCATTGTCAGACCGCAAACACTTGATTTTTCGTCCTGTTTCGTTTTCTACCTCAGCTTTCCACAGCTTGAACTTCTCAAAACTTCAGATTTCTGTTTCAAAAAATACACCCAAAACTATCCGTGAAAAATCATCAATAAAAGTAACATAATACCTAGATCCACCCAAGACGATCGTGGAAGGCCCCCATACATCAGAATGCACATAATCAAGAATCCCTTGAGTTGTGTGCCTCGCAGTCTTGAAACGGACTTTAGTCTGTTTACCAAGAACACAATACTTGAAAAAATCGAGCTTACAGCTTTTGACACCATGCAACAGATTTCTTTTGTGTAATTATGTCATACCACGTTCACTAAGATGAGCAGACACATATGCCCAGTTTTGTAGTATCATCACAGGACTCACAGAATGAACTCCACCTACAACGGTACTCCCTAACAATCTATAAATATTTCCTGCAGTCATCTTTCCTTTCATCACAGTCAAAGCACCTTAACAATCCGAATGGTTTCCTATCCTCATCAGCCTTAGGGATAAAACCATTCTTGGCAAAGTGCCCAAAGAAATCAATTCTTCTTCAAATCTGAGATATGTCGAACACCACTCAACGTCCGAACAGAGCCATCATACATCTTAATTCTGACATCACCAATACCAACAATATTGCAACATCGATCATCACCCAAGTAAATAGAACCAAAATTAACCGACATGTATGTCGAAAACCATTCCCTATTTGGCGTGATGTGATAAGAACATCCAGAATCAAGAATCCACGCATCCGTCAATTGAGTCGTTGAATAGAAAGCGTATCACCTCACTGTAATCATAATTGTCATCCTCGACCACGTTCACAGACTTGGATGAAACATCACGCTTCTCATCAGTCTGCTTTTTCAACTTCGGACAGTCTCGCTTCATATGTCCCGCCTCCTTGTACTTGTAACAGTGAATTGTCTTCTTATCCCTAGATTTGGATCTGGAATTCCGTTTGCCAGACCCTGCCTTCTCTGGCTTCCGTCCACGGTCTCGATTACCCTTGACATATAAGCTATCGGCTTGAGAGTTTTCCCCTGTATTCTGCTTTCGCTGGTTGTGAGCCAACAAGGCTGCAGTAATCTCCTCAACGTTGATAGTCTCTTTCCCATATGTAAGAGTAGTCACCATGTGTTCGTAAGAGGGAGGCAACGAACACAACAAAATCATCGCTCTGTCTTCATCCTCAATTTTTACATCAAGCCGAGCCAAATCAGAAACGATTTGATTGAAGACATTCACGTGTTGCGCCAAATTATGATCATCCTGCATCTTCAGCCCATACAGAAGTTGCTTTAGATACAGTTTTGTCGTTAAGGATTTGGACATAAACTGACTTTCCAACTTCCTCCAAATTTCGTCTGGAGACAATAGATGCATGACGTGATACATAACCTCGTCTGCCAAGCATAATCGTATGGTTCCTGCCGCTCATTGTTGCAATTCTTCCCAATCTTCCTCCTCCATCGACGCCGGCTTTGTAGGTCGCAAAGCCTTCAGGATCCCCTGCTGTGCCAACAGATCCTTCACCCACGTTTTCCATAATCCAAAGTTACCCAGACCATCAAATTTCACGACTTCAAATTTTGCTCCTGACATCTGATACAAATTATTGATAAATCGGGCAAAGTAAACCAAAGAACACAAGAATTTTAACGAGGTTTGGCAATGTGCTTACGTCCTCGGTGCCTAGGCGGCGCTAGAAAATTTTTATTCAATTCTCATAGGTTTAGGTTACATCTCTATTTATAATAGAAAACCCTGGTACATAATTACAAAATTAACCCTGTACCGTACAGCGGGGCACAGCCCCCGCACTCCCAACCCACATATTCGTAACCCCCTCTACGAGACTTTCTTTGAAAGGACAGTTGATGTTCGCTTCGCTCACTCCGCTCCATCCCCTGTCCTCTTTACCGGTATATTTATGAGCCATACCTTACATGAACATTCTTTTTTTTCAAAATCATACATTTACGTTATGTTTTAGTTTTTTTTTGTTAACCATCATTTAAAATTTAACAGAACTATTGGTGTGGCTTTTTTATTTTCTATCCAATAATGATGTGACATCATCTTACTATGACATTTCAATATCCATGTTAATTTTTTAACGATAGGTGATCAAAATAAAACTAAAACTAAATGTTAAGTATATTTAAAAAATAATTAAATAACCAAACTGTAAAACAAATTGAGATATTAACCATGTAGTTGACATATTACTTCTCATTCTATCTTTTTATTTTATTTGGTATGATCTAAAAGGGGAATAAAAGTATGCCATAACAAAAAAATATTTGTTGCACGAATTAAGCTATTTTAGTGGTTAATGTATGATTGTTATTAGACTCGTAAATGAATCGAACGTTCAACGAATCATTCGTGAATCTTTCGTGGGAACATGTATGTTCGTTTATTTATTAAAAGAACGAACATGAACAAGATTTTATGTGCGCTTATTTATTAAATGAACGAACATGAATGTAACACCCTAAACTAGTATGACTCACAGTCGATAGATTAGGATGCTACACAGGCTAACCCAAATTTTTCTCCATTTATTTTAATTTAAAACGACCATTTTCATAAGAAAATCAACCATAAAATATAATCAAAATAAATATTTACATTCAAAACATATACAAACCGACTTTTATCTGAATTTACGACTCAACTTTACAACTAGGTTTATAAGTATACGTGCCATTCAAAAACTTGAAACGTACTTTGATCTATTCTTGATCTGGACCTCGGTTTCTCTAAGGCTCCTCAAATGCTCCCCCTCATCTGCGCAAGGAAACAAATTCCAAACGCTGAGCTAACTAGCTCAGTGTTATACTAACAACTAGATCATACTCAAAGTGTACTAATGAAATGCTCAAGCTATCAAGTCTACTGCTTTAGTGAGTATACTTGTATACTCACTCTCTACTCTATGGTAGACATCATGGTATTGGCTGAGGGGTTCTGCATCTCGGAGCTCACACTCCCCTTTAGTCTACCGAGGATGGTTGCTCGGAATCTCTGCATCAGTCAACACCCTCGACTAATCCACCCCTTGCGAATGTCGGGCCTAGGCCCTATTTAGTCATTTTAAAGTGTCTTGCACACTCCCTAAGGATATTTGGACCAATTTTATACATTCAAAACCCTTACTAAAGGAACTCAGGTGTCCTGATCGTTTCTCGAACATCAAGTAAGGCTAGTTTTATGTCACCCTAATTGATCTCGTTTCTAAGTGTAATTAAACATTATTATTGTTTCCACTTATAATATTATTTGAGAGTAATCATAGAGTTCTTAGGAACCTTATTTCCCTCTTACAATCCTTTAAAATTATTGCCCCAAAATATACGTTGGTACCGATACTAAACCCTCGATATCAGTAATGTTCCCTTAGTAGCGATACCTCCACTTGGGCATCGATACTGATTTCAAGTTTGATGTTTTGAAAAAATATACTCGGTATCGATACTCCTATGGAGAGTATCGATACTACTACCCTGGGTATCGATACTCTTATGAGTATCGATACCAAATTTAGCTTCGATGTTTTCAAAAATACTCCTGTATCGATACCTACCCTCATAGTATTGATACTAGACCCCGAGTATCGATACTACCCTTTCAAATTGAATCATTTTTAAACTGATTGAAGAACATAATTGTCTTATGTGGTCGATAAGGATCATAAATAAGGCTTGAGACATGCTATAATACCATTACAAAGAATCTACCATAAAACTTGCTTATCATGCTTTAATATCATTTTTCTAGCTAGAATACATTTTCTAATGACCCACAAAGGGTATGAGGAAGTTGTGAGTGTGTTACCTGATTTCTTTAGCTGCTAAAACCTCACTCAAATCAATTAGGAGGAACTTTTTCTTTCCCCTTTCTTTAGAACTTTCTCTCACTTCCTTAGCTAAACAAAGTAAGGAAAGGATTACTAACTTGTCTAGGACTTGAAACTGATTTAGGAACACTCTGAACAACTTAAATTTACTAAAAACAAGCTTAAATCCCTTGATTCCTCCTAACATCTCAAAAACCCATTTTGAAAACCATAACCAACACTTAAGATTAAGGGCTTAAATTGAAGCTTGAGGGATGAAGATTAAGGTTTTTACCTTGGTTGAATCAGATAAAACCAGAAATTCCAAAAGCTTATACCTTTATATTACTCTTGGGGAGGAAAAACAAGAGAGGAAGGAAGAGGAAATGGAAGAGAGTTTTGGTGAGTATGATTAACGTGAAAAACACCCAATATAAGGGGTTTTTATCCTTTAACTTAAACAATGGGTAAACTATACTTTTGGTCCCTCTCCTCATTAACCCATATTAAAATCATCACTTAACTCTTGGGCCAAACTTAAGCCCAATACCATCATAAACTAGTTTAGGAAATCTAATGGCTTCGACTTATGGGTCTCGAGTTGACCCAAACTACTGACCCGGGATTCGGTGTATTACAATGAACAAGATTTTTTATGTTTGTTTATATTCAGTCCAATCTCCAGACCCCAATTAAAATATTAAGACTTAATAAATTTTAATCTTAAAGTCATTACTATTTTAAAACACGGTTACTTTTAAACTCAAATAAAAAATATTCAAATCAATTAAAGAAAATATAAACCCTACAATTATTTGAAAAGAAAATATCTTCCCAAATATAAACCTAATTAATTTTATGTTTGCTCGTTTATGTTCGTTTATCATTTTAACGAACGATCATGAACAAGTTAATTTTTTAATAAAAAAACACAAACAAGAAATTTCGTTGTTAGTTGTTTGTGTTCGTTCATTTTTCAATTAAATTTAAACAAACGAACATGAATATACCCTCATTTGTGTTCGTTTGATTTGTTTACAGCCTAATTATTATCCCTAGAGATCCCGAGTTTGAATACTAACGATTAAAAGATATTTGAATGTTCATTTTCAATAAATGAAATTTTTTAGAACAAATACTACCACTTATAACTACCTTTAATTATTAATAAAGAAAAGAATAATGCTTGTTCAAAAGTGGCGTACATGTCGTGAAACCACAGCAATTGTCAAACAATCATTAGTCAAAATGATGGTTTTGTTGAACTGTCAGTTAGGTTGTTTTGATTAGTTAGAAATTAGTTAGTTTGTTAGCATCTTATCAAGGGCTATATATGCCTATTGAATATTGAGCTAAGAAACATCTTTTGTAATCTTTTCTATCAGTTTAGTAAAACCTATTTCTCTTTCATTTGTATTTTTCACACTCTCTAATTACTGGTTTCTCTTCCACTGTTGGTTGCCGCCGTTCGGCGGCTTCCGGCCATCGTGTTGGACCTGCAACACTTCATCATGGTATCATTCACCAAAGATCCTGACGTCATCTTTCTTCCGCTGTTTCCATTCTGTTCTTTGATCGGGTTCCTCAATTGCTTCTAAGATTCCTTTGTCGCCTCATTCTCAGTCGGAAAACACTTTTCTGGGTTTCTACAGCAGCGAGAGAGGCAAAGGAGATCCAATACTGAATCAACAGTAGCAGTAATTACTAGACAAGCCTCACAACTCATCCGATCTTTGTCTTCTCAGATATCCCCACTCAGTTCCCTCTCCTCCTCTTCTTAATTTCTGACCCAGTCAAGGGCTGTCTCGACGGCTCCAGCGTCTCTGTCCGTGGTTTTCGTAGACAAGAATACTCGTGTTATTTGTCAAGGCATTACGGGAAAGAATGGAACTTTCCACACCGAGCAAGCCATCAAATATGATACTAAGATGGTTGGTGGAGTTACACCGAAGAAGGGTGGCACAGAGCAGTTAGGACTTCCTGTTTTCAATTCAGTAGCGGAAGCAAAAGCTAAAACCAAGGCCAATGCCTCTGTCTTTTATGTTCCTCCACCTTGTGTTGCAGCTGATATCATGGAGGCTATGGAAGCTGAACTGGATCTGGTTGTTTGCATCACGGAAGGAATTCCTCAACATGACATGGTCCGTATGAAGGCTGCCCTGAATCAGTAATCAAAAACCAGGTTAATTGGTCTAAACTGCCCTGGCATCATTAAACCCGGGGAATGTAAGATTGGAATTTCCTGCAAAGATTGGTGCAGCAATGCATGAGCGATTTCTACTGATATTGATTCATGGTTCTTCATATTTGGATTTGATCATCTGAGTTCCAAGTTGGGTTACTGCTGGTAGATGTGATAATTGTTCATCACTACTGTTAGTGTGTTGTTGATGGTGATGCTTCTCAAATACAGACGTATGTTGTATGTTGCATTTTGATTTGGTTCTAAGTGGTGTTGCTGTTGATTTATTGACATTACTATACAGATTCGGTGCTCAGTTATCTCAGTTGTGTTTCTTTGTTACTTGTTTGCTTCTCTCGCAAGGTGAATATGAGACTTTGAGGCTTAACATCTAAGGTTTCATGGAAAGAAAAATTATCTGGGGAGGGTTGAGAGTTTAACAACCTTGCATTCCTTAACCAGACAAAATAGGGTGTTTTCTTGGCCCAAGAGAGGCTTCAGATTGCATATGGGAGCTTGTAGCTTAACCGCCTTACTTCCAACAAAAAGAAAGTCCCAATAGGTGAAGAGGAAGAACAGTTAAGATGAAGAAACAACTCTTGAAAAGAAGAAGAAGAAAAGCCGAGGAAAGTTGAAGAAAGTCCGAATAAGTGAGGGAGGACAATGAATTTTTTTTAAGAAGAAGATCAAGAAAATTGAAGAAGCAGGAAGAATGTTGAACTGTCAGTTAGGTTGTTTTGATTAGTTAGAAATTAGTTAGTTTGTTAGCATCTTATTAAGGGCTATATATGCCTATTGAATATTGAGCTAAGAAATATGCTTTTGTAATCTTTTCTATCAGTTTAGTAAAACCCTATTTCTCTTTCATTTGTATTTTTCACACTCTCTAATTACTGGTTTCTCTTCCATTGTTGGTTGCCACCGTTTGACGGCTTGCGGCCATCGTACCTACAACACTTCATCAATTTTGTAATTAATTAATTAATTAATTAAAAAATTTGTGGTTAAAAGGAAACAAACGGTGGGTTAACGGCTACGAGCTAAGGAATAAACAAGGATTAGGAATAGGGATGGACATTGAATCCGAATTCGACGGGTTTCGACTCGATCAGATCAGGTCGGATTTTAAAAAAAATTCAGATTCGGTTCTGGTCGGGTTGAGTTTTTAATTGTGATGTTCGGGTCGGATCAGATTTGGGTTTAAGATGAAAAATACCCGATCCGACCAAAAAAAATAATAATTTTACTTTATATATTTAAGAATAATTACAATAATATCTATCTATATAATATTTTTTAAATTAAGTCACTGTTTTTTATTGAATAAAAGTAATATATTTTATTATTTAGGGTTGAGTCAGACAGATTTTTAAGTTATATATTAGATCAGGTGAAATCTTATTTTGATCGAATCGGATCGGATCTCGGATAATGATTCCTTGTTCTCGGGTGGGTCGGGGATCCAAAACCGACCCATGTCCATCATCCCTAATTAGGAAATATATAACGTGTTTCAGTTAACAGCTTATTCGAAATGGAATAGATGCCGTCTCTCCTCTCCTCTCCTCTCCTCTCCTCTCCTCTCCTCTCCTCTATTTATTTATTTCTATATTTTCTTTTGTTTGTTTTTTATTCAGTGGAAACAAGTAGAGAGATAATCATCAATTAAGGGGCGGGCTTTGCCTCTTTTGCCCATTGCTTTCACTTAAATATCCGGACTGCCGTTTGTTAATCTTTTTCCACCTCACTAAAGTCAATGTTAATAAACTTTCGAGACAGAGGATATTACATTATTCTCCATCACTAACTGTATTATGTAAATTTTAAAATATTTATACCGTATTTGTGTTTAAATTTACTGAATTTAAATATAATTTATACAAAATTATTTGACGCAACATATTCATAAACATATCTAGGGGCGGATGCACTAAATCTCATAAGGATTAAGTGCATCCCATTATTTAAAAAAATTAAATTTTTAATGTGTTAAAAAAAGAGAAAAAAATACATACTCGTTATTTAAAAAAATTATAATTTTAGATCCACATTTTAAAATTTTAGATCTTCCACACAACATATTGTCATGCTTAAATCTCAATTTATTCATTAGATAACAAATCTCCCATTTTAAACATTTTTAACTTAAAACTAAGATCAAATTTCTAGGAACATATAAAAATAAAGAATTTGTCCTGCATGTTTCAATTGTCAAAACCTTGACAAATCTAATTTTCTATAATTAGAAATTTCTTTATTTCCTAATCATGTCATTTTCAAAGTTATATAATTATTTTTTTTGTCCAAAATTTCATCTGAAACGAAAAACTATTCCCGAATAATTCGTTTTCAACTAAAATTTCATTTTTTAAATATGATTACTGACTTAAAACACGAAACTTTTTCATTAGAAAAACTCATGGAAGGAACATTCTCAAACGAAGTATAATAATTAGCTGACCTATTCCCATATGTAATTGGATAAGGGAGGTAGGGTAGTAGGCTGTCCCCAACGTCAGGTTGAGAGCAACTTCCGTGGAAGAGCTCCGTTATGAATTGCCCTCAGTGGGACTCGATCCCACAACCACAAGGTTAAAGACCCTATTCTCAAACGAAGTATAATCTTCTATATAAACGAGCACCTAAAATTATGATTGAAAAAAAGACACATCAAATAATTATATCTTTACAAGTATAATATTTTATTATAATTAAATTAGTGTCACGAATTATCTAATCATTTATTCAATTATAAAAAGATTAAAAATTAAAAGAATTAATTTTTTTAAAAATTATTAGTTTAAAATTTTATAATAATTTTATAAACATATTCGTTTATACGAAAAAAAACATATTCACCCCTCTAAAACTACCATATAAATTATCTTTAATAACTTGCTATTTCATTTTTTAAAAATAAAAATTTATACATAATCTTTTTCCACCCGAATTAATTAATTAAGCCTTGGTTTTTATTCAAAATCACGCGCAATGGCATATCTGTAATAACCATCCAAATGAGTGTCATTTTAAAGTAACCATCCAACCAGCTCTTCCGTCTTTATTTTAAAAACTCAAAAACGGAGAGAAAAGAAATAAAAACAAGTCCACTAATCTTTTTCCACCCGAATTATTATTAATTAAGCCTTGGTTTTTATTCAAAATCACGCGCAATGGCATATCTGTAATAACCATCCAAATGAGTGTCATTTTAAAGTAACCATCCAACCAGCTCTTCCGTCTTTATTTTAAAAACTCAAAAACGGAGAGAAAAGAAATAAAAACAAGTCCACCAAACATAAAGCAAAGAAGAAACCAACTCACATTACAAAGGGGAAGGAATCAAGAAACAAATTCAAAGCCAAACAGAGGAAAAGAATATTTTTTTTTAAATTGCAATGGCAGTAGTTACAAATTCTTGTAAGCTTGTTTTGATCTTCGCTACGGTGATGATGATGATGACCGTCGATGCGATTGGGGACAGCCAAAGCCAGCAGGCGATCCTGGGTTGGATGTCAACCGCCGCCTCCAGATCGGCATGCAAGGGTTCCATAGGCGAATGCTTAGAAGAGGAAGAAGAGTTTGAGGTGGATTCGGAGATCAACCGCCGTATTTTACAAACCACGAGGTACATCAGCTACGGCGCGCTCCAGAGGAACACCGTCCCTTGCTCCCGCCGTGGTGCTTCCTATTACAATTGCCAGCCTGGAGCTCAGGCCAACCCTTACAACCGTGGATGCAGCCGTATCACAAGGTGCAGGAGCTGAGCTTTCTCTTTCCTTTCTTTTGAAAATGAATAACAATTTCCTTTTTCAGACTTTCTTTTACTTTTTTCACGGTTTTTATTGGGGTTTGATTGTTATACATTAAGAAAAAAAATTGAGATGTGGAGAGGTTGATGATAATCATGTTATTAGTATTTTTTTTAATTTTAACTTTAATGTCTCTGTAAAGGATTATTGTTATTTTTGGATTCTTCTTACGCACAAGATCTCTAGCTTTCTTTTTCTTTTCCATTTTTGATGTTTTGGGCGATTTTCCATTTTTTAAGAAAACGTAATTTTAAATTTCCAAACAGAAGATATGTGTTGTTAGGTGTGATTATTATTATTATTATTGAATTCTCTCACAATTATTTCGTGAAGGAACGAACAACAAAAATCAATTCAATAAATAAGTTCAACAAAGTAGAAATGAATTGTATACATAGAAATAACCTTAATTTTTATTTAAATTACATATAAAAGTATTAAAATAAGAAAATATTTTTAAATAATATTAAATAAAAATAAGGATAGACTATTCAAGTGATCATTTAATTATGAGGTTAGTGTTGATATAATTACCCTACTTTCAATTGATCAATTTAACTACTCCATAATTATTTAAATAGTTTCAATCTAGTCTTTTATCATTAAAAATCAAACGACAAAGCTGATGTGAATTTTTCTGCTATTTATTCCACATTGGATATATACACGTCTACGTCAGAATGTCAGAATCATTGCTATTTAAGTAGTTTCAATCTAGTATTTTATCATTAATCTAGTATTTTACGGAATGTAAGATTACCAATTAGAATAAAAGATTACCAGGGAATAGGATTACTGAGAATGTTGTATTTTGTGTTTGGTTGGTTAAGCAGGAATGTAAGATTACCGTGTTTGGTTAAAGAAATAAAAGATTATTGGAATGTATATTTGACCAAATTATCCTTATTATATATTTGTATAATATTACAAATTGTAAAAATATTTATATATTTTCTTTAAAAAATTAAATTCATAATATTTATATAATTTTTTTTTACAAAATTAAAAATATAAAAAAGGTTTAATGAAAGGGTAAAAAAATTTTAATCCCTGAACTTCATATAAAATTTTAATTATAGATTTTTTTTTTGTAAATCTAAAATAATTTAAGGATACATTTATAATTTAACCTTCGTAGAATTTTTATTATTCAATTACAGAAGAAGAATATTTTTGAAAAAAATAAAAATTTAAGGGTATTTTAGTCCAAAACGCCGGTAATGTTACAATACCTAAGGGAAGGGAGATAATGACATTCCCGGTAATATAGCCCAAAAAATATACTATTGGTAATAAAACATTACCGGGAATGAGATTCCCGGCCAACCAAACATGGGAATGTAAGATTCCCATCCCATGAGAATCCCACAATCCTTGAACCAAACACCCCCTTAAAGTATGTGAAAATAACACGTAGAAAAATTTGTATATTAAGAGGAACCCTAAACCATATTTTTAATAATTTCTCCATTCTTTCTTATCATTTTTTCGAGAAGAAAAAAAATCATTGGAGGTTGTAGACGATAATGGATACAAAGATGAATCGTAAGTGCCTTCTAGAGATCTTTCTATGCTAACAACAGAATGAATTAATAAAAATTAAGGTAGGAGGTTTTGGGCTGTGAAAATTATGAAAAAAAGACAAGAGGTTGCTAGTTTTTTTTTACTATAGTCTACCCGTGAACACTAAGTCGAAAGTGATTATTGTTAGTCTTCTTAAAAGGGTTGTTGCTATGGAACAAGAAAGAAAGAAAAAAAAGACTTCTAAGAATTTTTCTTTCTTGATGTTTTTGGTGAGTTTTATTTTGGGAAGAATCTTCTCCTAATTTACTGAAAAATTGCTTCTTAATGTTGGTCAAAAGTGATTTTCTAACAAATTTAGGGATGTCAATGTTGGAATTATCGGTACACCCCATGATGCAACGAAAAAATTATTTGACGATCCAAACTAATGATTCAAGTATGATTAATCAAATCTAAAAGGAAAGATGCATATATTACTTTTATTAGTCTCGATCGAAGATGCAGTAAACGGAGATGCAATCACAATCACATAATTCAAATCCAAAAATCACAACGAAAACGTCCCGACCACTACATAGTTCCCCTAATACCAACAAATATTTTTTGTCTAAATTGTTCAAAAAAATTTCACAGTAGTCATAAAAACGGTTGTTAGACCTTTATGTTCTTTTTATAGTTTCTGTAACCCTCATTTGGATTCACACTATAATTCAAATTATATTTTTTTAAATACATATTAAAAGAATTATAATAACAATAATTATTTTCTTTTAATATTTATTAGATACTATAATTATAATGTTTTTGGTATAATTAAAATCCTATATATATATATATATGCAACAAATTTACCCATATATAATTCGTTTATTATTTGCTCGGTTCAATCATAGGGTTTGACCTTGTACATTCTTGTAACATTAGTAGTAAATATTAGAACAATTCTAATGTACAAATACTAGCGATGTATCATTGTCACCTAGAAATCATGATTCAATATAACCTATTTGTGACTAACTCTTTTTTTATATATTACATCATTTTATCCTTTATATTTCGATCAAACATAAGTAATGGAACAATTACACTTGTATAGTTCATATAATGTTTCTTGATATCTTGAACAAACTATAATAAACAAATAATTTATGATATCTCATATCAAAATATTTGAGCATGGCCATGCGTTTCTTGTAACACCCTAAATTTCGGGCTTACCTGAGAGGTAAGTAGACCTCATGAAATTCATAAGTAAAATCGTTAGGCTTAATTAGGTATGGATTTGGGCCCAATTAGCCATAAAAGGGGATTTCTAATTGTGGAAAAATGGAAGGGCTAATTGCATAATTTTCCCATTTTAGGAAGATTGAAACTTTTTATCTCTTCCATCTTCATATTCTCTTAATTTGTTTTCTTCTCATTCCTCCTTCTCTCCTTTTCCTCCCCATGAACCATAGAACAAAGGTAAGATTTTGAACCTTTTTATGCTTCATTTTCGTCCTAAATCCATTTAGCAACCTTAGTTTATTGAATCAAAGTCTTGGTTTAATCCTAACTAAAGAAAATTAGAGATTTTCATCTAACTCGCTAAGGAATGGATTTTCGCTAAGCAAGGAGCTTCATTTCGGGATTCAATCATCAAGGTAGTGTATTTCTAATCCTTTGAAGTATTAAGTTTTCATAAATTTAAAGATTTTACTAAGATTTGGTGATTTGAACATTTTAGGATTTACTTTTGATTTCTCAAGCACATTACGTTTTAGGTGTTATTGATATGTTTTATGGAGCCTTAAGAACCTAAACAACTTACTAAAGCTTCAGAATAAATTTAAAACCAAACCAAGTCATTTGGATGATTTTTGAGTGATTCTGAAACTAAATAAACCATTTCAGGGTTTAAATATCGATAATGAGATGAACAATATTGATACTGGTTAAATTGGGGCAAAAATTAGGGATTTTAACTAGAAGTATCGATACTGTCATAGGGAGTATCGATACTGCAGGGGTGATAGTATCGATATTGAGGCATCATTATTCTCAACACAATGCATTTTTGGTACCAGTACTCATAGGGGTATCGATACTTGACCCTAGGGTATCGATACTACAAGTGGAGTATCGATACTTCAAATTTGACCCGTTTAAGGATTGTATGATCTAAGCATGATCTGTAATAGTAAGACTTAGTCCGTGTGGGGCATAAATAACCCAATACATTTAGAAACATTCATAGGAGTTGGTTACAACCGATGTAACCAAACTAAGCATAATACGTTGAAATATCTTCAGTCGAGTACGTATACATATAGTTGAGGACAAGGATCAGTTTAAGAGATATACTGTTAAAGAGTACAATGGATGAGTTAGATACAATATGGGTGAAAAACGTGAGCTTTGAGAACGTCAATGAACCCAGGAAATATAAGCTATCTCTTTTAGTCCAAGAGGCAATGAAGGGAAGTACATTACGAGCAACTAGAGTATCGCAAGCTCATAAATCATCAGTGAATCACAAAACACGTAGAGACCTCTCTTAAGTCAAAGTGACTAAAATGTCCTTAAGGAATGAGCGACTATGATAGAGTTGGTTAATATATAACAACAGTAACAAACTAATAAGTCTTTGAATAAATCTCTAGATAATACAAAGAGAGAGATAATAGTTAGTGAGAGGATGACTTCACTTTAGGGAGTCCAACCATGCTAAGGTATAGTTGGATTACCTTAGTTGCCCTAGTGGGGCATTGTTAGTGTGCGAGGCACTTCAAGAGCTAACTATGGAGGGAGGCTCGAACACTCGTGAAGAGTGGGTTAGTGATGTCAGTGTTGTGTGGCCTTCGTAACTTAGGTTTGCATGGGTAATAACGATTATAAATTGCCTTAAGGGTATAAGACACTAAAACATTATTAAGCTTTTGCATAACATTCTAAGATAGAGAACGATTGAGATAGCAATAGGTGAGGGAACGATCTCACCTAATTGTGTTATAATTGATAATAATAACAAGATAAGAACGAGATAATAATATTATGTGTGATAACCATAAGAACCTTATGAGGTAAGATTCCATAAGACTTATGCCTTTGTTTACTGCTCGAGAAACGGTAAAGACACACGAGCTACTTGTATACATGATGATCATATAAAGTATATGTATTTTGAATATCTAGATATATACCAACAGTCCTAAGGCACTTTAGTATCAGTACGAATGCTCTTTCGTATTAGTGCTGAGCACTTTAGTACCAGTGCTAGGGCACTTCTTTGAATTGATGACAATGCCTCTATATATATTGTGTTTGGATATGTATCATGCTTATTGAATTATGTCATTGTTTGGTATTACGGTAAGAGACCCAATAATTGTATACTCGTGGAGAAACTCTTAGTAGAAGACTAAGGGAAACATGAGACTCAAACTACAGTGATAGAACTATTGAGCCCTAAGTAGGTAGCGCTTGATCTAGATCTTGCATGTACCTACTGCTTAGTATAATGTCTTTATCATGCTTGTGTTTATGAAATTCTTATGTTGCTTTAGATTAGCAATTCGGATTCATATGTTGGGCTTTGTAATCTTGGCATTCAGATGTTTTTTTCGTTGGCAGGTTATTAGCATGGACAGTTCGTAGAGCACCATCGCAGTAGGATTCCCAACATCTCTGTCAGAGTATTGTATTGTAGTTTAGTGGGCATGTGTATTCATAGAACCTTACTTATTTATTTGAGTTATAAGCCTTAAGATGTATTATTTTGTTTTAAATTATATGTCTTGGAGCTCCATTTTATAAAATACTTTTATAATAGTAAATTATGTTTTACTTATGATTCCATGCAATATGTTTGAAAGGAAAATGAACAAGCTTTTGAAAAACAAGGTTACCTCGATAGCCCAATGTGACACTTTAGGCCTAATTGGGTTTAGGGTGTTACATTTCTAGTCTCGATCAATCAAGTGGCCTAATATATTAATTCTATTACGTAGAATAGATAAATACTTTGTTGGTCAACCATATCTTACTACATAAATTGTGGTAAAAAATACTCATTGCTAAGGGAAAAAAATTACGGCATGCCCAATATCAATATTTATGGTGTAACCAGTTATGACACACGTTTAAATGTATTAAAACATGTGACAATAAATATTGAGATAATGAGGACCTCAAGTCATAGGATCATATATGAAGTTATCATCATGAGCAGTGTCATGATTGTCATATAATAATCCAAGAGACATGCTCATAGCGAGTCAATCCGATATGTTATTCTCTAACACATACTGATGTATTGATTTCTGACATCTCTATGTCAATGACAACGCTTTGTCATTTATCAACTACACATTAGTCTCAATTGTATTATTGTTGTACATGCCAACAATAATACTTGGCCAATGATCTTTTATGAATAATCATATCATTCTATGAACTTTATTATTCTACTGTTTCTTTAAGTGCACAAAAAAATGATTGAATATAACAATGACAACGCCTTTAATTAATAAAGACGATAAAAATAAGTATGTCATTATAATCATCTCTTGATTGGTCTTTGGATATACTCTAACATGCAATGGACCAAATTGAGTTTTTTGTATGCTTTGACTCTGATCCGACACAATAAATCCATAACTTGACTTTCAATTGACTCTAATTTTTATATTATTTAATTTGATATGCACCAAAATAATAAAAAAAAACTAAATTTCAATCTGATCGAAAATATATTACTGAAAATAAAAAAATGGAAAACACACATTGAACAAAAATAACAAAATTTCCAAAGATAACCATAACAGTCCCAATTTCATTTCTAGATTATACCATCTTTTTCTTTGAATACAACTCATCAACAACTATATCTCTTACAAAATTCCTAAAAACTCATAAACTTTTACATATGATGAAAAAAACCAGATTTTCATTAAAGAAATTAAAGAAAAACAAGATATATAAAAATTAAATAAAAATTAAGAACATCATGTTAAATAAAAAAGTAAATAAAAAATATTTTTATGAACAAAAACATATATATTTAAATGAAACTTAAATAAAAAAATCTTAAAAAAATAAAAATAAAAGAGCAAAAAAATAACATCATTAAAACGAGTGCATCTAACAGTGACCATCTAGGTGACAAAACAAAGATCATTAATTAACAATAAATTAATATAGTGGAATGAAACATTATATCTCTTAAGAGAAGTTAGAAATTCAAATTTTGTAAATTTGAATGATACTTAACTAAGTTGGAAGGTTGTTCTATAGTGAATCATTAATTAATATTATAATATTAATAATAAATTTGATAATTGAAATATCTATTTAAATAATAATTTTTCTCAATTTTTGTTGGGTTGTCAACTAATAAATAAGAGTTGTTAAATAAAATTAAGAATTGATTTCAGTAGAAAAAATAGATCTTTCAAATATTATAATACTTAAAATCTTTATACTAATAAATGAAACGTTTATGAATGATTTCAGGATGCAGTTCTCCTAGCTAGTTTGGGGGACCGCTCAGTGTACGAGTAAAAGAGAGATTTCCTCCGATTGAGCCGTTATTCTCTAGATTTAGTTGTGACTAAGTCCTCGAGGTGCAAAAGGTTCCTTGAAGGACTTTGTTTCGAGATTCATGAATAATTAGTGGTAGACCCACCAAGAGTATTTTTCAGAGTTGGCACGACAAGATAAGACCGCAAAGAGAATGAAAAGTGTGATGGAAAGTTTGTTGGGTGAGTCCAACAACCCAAGTTTGAGGACTTATGTACCAATAAATCTATCTCAGTCAGTGGTAGGGAGGACACGGGGTTCGTATGAGCAAATAAGAGTGACGTTAGCTCAGTCGTTCTAGCTGAGTCAAAGGTCAGTTGTAGGGTCTCACAGGAGACCGTCAACTCCACCATCAATAACGAGCTTTAGAAGCTCCAGTAGAGTTTTGGATTTTCTAGAGTGTAAGCGTTGTGGCAGAAATCATCGAGGAATGTGCTTCAAGATTTATAAGAAGTTCTATAGATGCGGATCCTTGGCACATATAGTGAGTGATTACCCTAGTTTGGATGCGATTGGTTTCATAATCAGACATAAGAGTATAGGATTGGATCGACATGTTCCTAATTTGACGATGTGTGATTCGGCTTACTATATCACAAATGAGATACCAAGTATGTTTTCAAATGTATGAACTTTTTATGTTGCTTCAGTAGACATGAGTGTATGTATTCCTTTGTGGTGTTAAGTGAAATAAATATGATGAATCTCTGCATGGAGGATCTTAGTGAGGATCTAAGTGTCCAGTTGGTAGACCCCTAACAGAATAGGTAAAGTTTTCCTTAGATATTTATTAAGGGATTAGGGTCAGACTCAATAGTCGACCTAAAGGAGGATGTTAGTACAAGCATTGTTTGACCTTAAGATTACGGGTCTAGAGATCTAGTAATTCTGAGTTTAGCGTGGAGATTAAGAACTCCATAAGAGTGATAGGAATATCCAAGTCACCTTAACCAGTATGTCCATCACTCTGTTTTCCAGAAACATCATGATGTACCTTAGTGCCAAGGCATTTTAGTTGCTAACTGAGTATGGATGACTCAAGTACTCTCGTGGAATAAGTTAATAGGTTGTATGTTCTGATGCAGCAGTTCCAGAATTCCACCCTAAGTACAAAGAGTACCATATGTCAAATAGTGAGTTACGAGTCTTGAGATACAAAGATTCCTCTAATTTTGTCAGTATACATTCGTGCGCAAACAGTAAGCGAATCAGCTAAGTGAGCCAAGTTTCGTCAGATATGTCTTCGTGTTGGTATATAAGCGTGGGCTATATACAACACCTAAAAGCAAGCAATATGGCATATTACCATAGATTTTAGTACTTCAGACTAAAAGAGATTAAGCTACGTTTGACTAGCGTTAGCTATCAGCAAACAAATCAGTAGTGGTAAGCGGTAGTGTATGTCAGACGTAAAATTTCAGAATCCCTAGTCAGTGTGCAATTGTTAGAGACTTCCACTTTGTGATGTATGCCCTCTAAGAGAGCCAAGTGTTGCTGGTTTGGTTAGACCAGTGACCTATTTTCAGTTGTGAGCCCTTCATATGCTTGATCAGGTGAGTAGAGCGTATACAAGCTGCAAGGTAAATGAAAACCAGTTAGGTATCGCCTTTGATTATTAAATCATAATTGCACAGTAGAAGCTTAGAGGTCAACGTTACTCGATAATTATCATCATATCTTCAGTAGTCGGTATTGAAACAGTGTTGAAAAGTTCCACAAGATCTTAAGGCATAACACGATGAGTTACCTATGTTCAGTAGGTAAAAGAGGTTATCAGGTTATACATAGAATCAACTTGTTTGAGTAAAATTAGATGGATAAGGATTCAATGATAGTAGCGAATGGAGGGGTAGTGTTATCCTTATAGAACGTTTCGAGCGTGTAGTGTCAGATAGAGAGAATGTGATTCTTTAGCTTCGTGCTTCACAAAGGTTTCCATGTAAAGTTTAGCATTGGTAGCGCCTTTAGAAAATCGTAGATAGATTTGACGAGTTTCAAATTATATGTCAGATTGTGAGGACTTCTTCCTTCAGAGTCAGTCTGATATGAGTTTAGGTGCTTCAAGGTTCCTAAGTGTTTGACCTAAGAACGGGTTGTTGTTTGGACTGAGTAAATTTTGAGGACGAAAATTGTTTTAAGGAGAGGAGAGCTGTAACACCTCGAATTTTGGGCTAGTAGTTTCAGGCTTACCCGGGAGGTAAGTGGACCTCGTAAAATTCATAAGTAAAATTATTGGGCTTAATTGGGTTTGGAATTGGATCCAATTAGCCATAAAAAGGGATTTCTAATTGTGGGAAAACGAAGAAGGATTAATTGTGCAATTTTCCTATTTTAGGAAGATGAAGACTTTTCATTTCTTCCATCTTCATATTTTCTTCATTTGTTTCTTTCTCACTATGACCCATAACATAATGGTAATATTTTGAACCATTTTTATGCTTTATTTTTGTCCTAAATTCATCTAGCAAACTTAGTTTATTAAATCAAAGTCTTGGTTTAATCTTAACTAAAGAAAAATAGGGGTTTTCATCCAAATCTTCAAGCAAAGGATTTTGGCTAAGCAAGGAGCTTCATTTCGGGATTCAATCATCAAGGTAGTGTATTTTTAATCCTTTGGAGTATTAAGTTTTCATAAATTTAAAGATTTTACTAAGATTTGGTGATTTGAGCTTTTTAGGGTTTACTTTTTGATTTTCAAGCAAATCATATTTTAGGTGTTATTAATATGTTTTATGATGCCTTAAAACCCTAAACAACTTACTAAAGCTTCATAATAAGTTTAGAAACCAAACCAAGTCATTTAGGATGATTTATGAATGATTCTCGAGCCTAAATAAACTATTTCAAGGTTTGAGTATTGATATTGGGATGAACAGTATCGATACTAGTTAAATTAGGGCAAAAATTAGGGATTTTGACTAGGAGTATCGATACATCCATAAGGATGCCCATTTTTCATAATAGAATGTATTTTTAGTACCGATACTCATAAGTGTATCGATACTTGACCCTAGGGTATTGATACTGCAAGTTGAGTAACAATACTACTTACTTTAGATGGTTATATTTGACCAGTTTAAGACTAGTATGAGCTAAGTATGATCCGTAATAGTAAGACTTAGTCTGTGAGGGGCATAAATGACCTAATATACTTAGAAAAACTCGTAGGAGTGGGTTGCAATCGATGTAACCAAACTAAGTGTAATACTTTGAAATATCATTAGTTGAGTACATATATGGATAGTTTAGGATGAGGATCAATTCAAGAGATATACCGGCAAGGAGTACGATGGATGAGTCGGATACAGTATGGGAAAAAATGTGAGCTTTAATAACATCAGTGAACCCAGGAAGTGTAAGTTGTCCCTTTCAATCCAAGAGGTACTGAAGAGAAGTACGATACGAGTAACTAGAGTGTTGCAAGCTCAGAAATCATCAGTAAATTACGAAAAGTGTATAGACTTCTCTTAAGTCAAAGTAACTAAAACATCATTAAGGAACGAACGACCATGATAGAGCTACTTAATAAATAACAACAGTAGAGGACTAATAAGTCATTGCATAACGCTCTAGATGAGATAATGAAAGAGATAGCGGATAGTTAGAGGATGACTTCACTCGGAGTCCAGTTATGCTAAGGTATAGATAGATTACTTTAGTTGCCATAGTAGGTCATTGTTATTGCGCGAGACACTTCAAGAGCTAACTAGGGCAAGAGGCTCAAACACTCGCGAGGAGTGGGCTAGTAATGTCAGTGTTGTGTGGCCTTTGGGGCTTAGGTTTGCATAGGTAATAACGATTATGAATTGCCTTAAGGGCACAAGACACTAAAATATTGTTAAGCTTTCGTATAACGTTCTAGGAGAGAGAACAATCAAGATAGCAATAGGTGAGGGAATCATCTCACCTTATTGTGTTTTAATTGATAATAATAGCAAGATAACAACGAGATAATAATATTATGAGTGATAACCATAAGAATCTTATGAGGTAAGATTCAATTAGACTTACGCTATTGTTTGTCGCTCATGAAACGGTAAGAACACCCGAGTTACTTGTATGCATGAAGATCATATAATGAATATGTGTAACGACTAGTGTAAAACCCCAAAATTTCATCAAGTGAAAATATAAATTTTAAAAATTTGGTTACCAAAGTAAAAATTTAGGAAAGTTCAAGGACCAAAGTGATAATTTTCCCTAAAAGGATTTTTATTCCATAAATAAAGAGTTCATCCTTAAGAATGAATTGTCTATGGAATTTATATTTCGATCCAAAATTTGTGTAAAGAGTTATTAAGTGATAACAGAATTAAATCAAAAGTTTACAAAAATTTGAAATAAGATAGTTTGAGGTTAGAAATATTATTTTTGATATTTTTAATAAATGGAATTTGATGTGGATCAGTGAAATTTAGTATAATTTGCATGTTAAAGTGGAAGGCTAAATTGAATTTTTAGTGACTAAATTGAATTTTTGATATAAGATAGTTTGAGGTTAGAAATATTATTTTTGATATTTTTAGTGACTAAATTGAATTTTTGGAAATTGAAAAGATAAAGATGAAAATTAGTAAATAATGTTTTTATATTTATTTAATATTATTAAAATGGATATCAAAGGATGGCAATTAAGATTCATTAAGGGTAATTTGGACTTTGGGGAGTAAAATGAAAATTTTAATTAGATACAAGTGGAAGAGACTTTTTTCATAGAAGTTTCATGAATTCTTCTTCCCATCTTCTCTATTGCCGTGAGGTCCTTCATAGGTAAGAGAATATTTATTTTCTGCTAAAGGTTGTTACAATTTTTAATGTTTAGTTTGCTTCTGTTTTCTATAGCACTTACCAATTGTCATCTTTCTTTGAGCTTTCTGTTGTTAAAGTTTTCAGCATCGAAAAATCATTTCCCATTTCAATTAGTTTAATTAGTTCATGAAGCCATCCTGTTGGATTTTTAAATTTCCATTTGTTCACTGCTTAGGATTAAAGCACACAAATCTTAGAGTGTCGACTTCATCCTAATACTAGTCTAACTTGAAACAAGAGAATAATTCATAGCGGGAATTGGTGGAACTTAACATGGTGGCTGGTGATGAGTATTGTTGAGATAACAGAAACTGTGTATCCACGTGAGCTAGAGTGCTCATACATACTATGCATGTAAACTATATGATGGTGATGAATGGTGATAACCATCACAGGGAAGTTGTTAGGAAATGGTTTAAGTCTGTTAGGCTGTTAAGGTTGTAACAAATATGCTATAAATATAAGGTGTAAGATGAAGCAATGTGAGCTGATATCAATAAGAAATTACTTTTTTCTTCTTCTCATTTTTGTTATATGATTTGATGCAAGTTCTACTTTGCTTAACATGGCATCATTCGTTGAACGATTCTGAGGTTTTCTTTCCGCTGTGCCAAGCTCGTGGTCATGGAGGTTCCTGCTGGGAAGACTTTCACGAACAAGAAAGTTAACGTCATCCTTGATGAGGCTAATTTCTTGCTTTAGAAATAGCAAATCTTGCTAACCGTCCTCAGTCACAGGCTGGAACGGTTACTAACCGGAGCGTCGTGTCTACCTCCTGAAACAGTCGAGGATGAGAATGACGATACGGTGGTGAATGAGCTGTATGAGCAGTTTGTTGCACAAGACAGTGCACTCGAATCCTGGTTGTTGTCTACGATCAGCCCCCATTTGTTGTCCCAGATTGTTGGAGTGGAGACGGCAGCAGTGGTCTGGAGCAAGGTGCTGCAATTCTTTGCTAACCGTTCAACCACGGCGGTCATTAGCCTGTACTATAAACTTCAGTCACTGAAGAAAGACAGTGACAACATGCGTACGTATCTCACTCGCATCAAAGAGGTGTGTGATGCCTTATATTCATGCGATAACATAATACCTCAGGCCGAACAGGTTGTGAGCATCCTAAAAGGTCTTCCCCGAGACTACCAACCTTATATTGCGTTCATAACCACCATGAAAGATGCCTTGTCTCTCGACAAGATATGCTCAATGTTAATCAATGCAGAAACTCAACTTGCAGGTTTTGATTCTCAAGAAGAGCCTCTACCGATGAGCGCTCACTTTGCTCAGTCTGGCTCCAGTTCGAAGGCTACTAGTCATGTGTATCATGATCGATCTTCTGGCAAATCTGCAACCAGTGCTGGAGGTCGGACTGGAGGATAGGGTCGTGGTCGGCCACGGGTACAATGCCAATTTTGTGGCAATAATGGCCATATTGTCGTTGATTGCTGGTACAGGTTCGATCAGACATTCACTGGTCGGTCGGCTGAGCGATCTCTTAGTCGAGGTGGCTCGGGTTCAATAAACTGCACCAGTCTGGAATCATCTTCTCCTGATGTAAGTGAGTGTGTATGTTACACTAAAGTCAAGCCTGAAGTGCAGGTATGCTACCCCTCCCAACCATAAACTTATATTGCTTCCAGCACGAGGGACCACTGGGTGCTGGAATCTGGAGCTACGCACCATGTGACTGCTGATTCGACCAAGGTCTTCAGCCCAAAAGAGTTCTCAGGACCAGGTAAGTTACTGGTCGGTAATGGTGACTTAATGCCAATTCAAGCCACTGGTAACTCTATCTTGTGTTCCTCTTCTCGAGTTTTACTATTGAATGATCTACTTCATGTACCTAAGGTAACTAAAAACCTTCTATCCATCTCAAAGCTTGCTAAGGATAACGAGGTGTATTTCGAGTTCCACGCATCATGCTGTTGTGTTCGTGATGAAGCCACGGGTGATGTGCTGCTGTAGGGACAGGAGAAGGATGGTTTGTACCAATTTCGAGTCGATGATAGCCATAATATGAACACTTGCCTTATAGCTAATAAACATGTTTCTTCAAATCACGTGTATGGGCTGTGGCATAGGCGCCTTGGGCACCCTGCTCATGCTACTCTCGAGTAAATATGCAAGCTCTTAGATGTAAATATTGAACAAACTGTTAATGAAAGTTGCGTTGCTTGTCATATGGGAAAGAGCCATAAACTCCTTTTCTCCGACTCGTCTACTAAGTATAATTCTCCCTTTCAACTTGTATTTACTGACTTATGGGGGCCATCGCCTGTTATTTCGAATGGTTATAGGTACTACGTAAGCTTTGTTGATGCTTGTACACACCACACATGGCTATACTTACTTAAAGACAAATCTCAGGCTACACAGGCTTTCCTGCTATTTCAGCAGCTTGTTACAACACAATTTGGATTGAAAGTCTTGGCAATACAAAGCGACTGGGGCAGTAAGTATCATCGACTGTCTCGCATTCTTGTAGAGGCTGGTATATCTCATCGTGTTACTTTCCCTCACACGTAGGAGTAGAACGGTGTTGTGGAACGCAAACACCGTCATGTGGTTGAGCTGGTTCTGGTGTTGCTTGCACAGGCGTCCATGCCGATCAGCTATTGGTCCTATGCTGTGGTGATAACTATGCATCTAATTAATAGGCTACCATCGAGGGTACTAGCTGGAAAATCCCCATTTGAGTTTGTGTTCAACAAAAAGCTGAATATGATTCACTTAGAGTATTTGGGTGTCGATATTTTCCCCATTTTGATTCACTTAGAGTATTTGGGTGTCGATATTTTCCCCATTTGCAGTCATTCAACAATCATAAACTTGAGTTTCGCTCGCAGCCGTGCACGTTTTTGGAAACGAGCCCTCAACACAAAGGGTACATGTGTCTCACACCTGATAAAAGGGTAGTGGTGTCTCGCCACATGCAATTTGATGAATGGTGTTTTCCATTTGCTCAGGACAGTGCTGCTAAACCATCAGGAGCTCGCTCGCAATTGAGCAGAGCCATTTACATTGTAGCTGATGCTAGCAAACTGTGCAATACCAATGCTCGATAATCGAGACTTGCTGATCTGACTGCAGACACATCTGCACACAATCCTGTATGATCGAGTACTACCAATGAATCTGTTACAACACCTAAGTAGTCTAGTTCTGGTGAAGTGGCTTTGGGTGAGCCGCAACCATCTGATGAAAGCACAAGGGTTGTGGTTACTACTGGTCACCCTATGTTAACTAGAAGTAAGTGTGGCATCTTTAGACCCAAAGTATACACCATATTTTTTGATGACATTGTTCCTGCCACAGTTGAGGAAGTATTTCAGTCTTCCCCGTGGTCTGATGCAGTGCATGCTGAATACTCGGCACTGATTCAGAATGACACATGGAGTCTTGTCTCGCCACCTGTCGATAGGAGTGTGATAGGTTGTAAATGGCTGTTTAAGATAAAAATAAATCCTGATGGTTCTGTGCATAGGTACAAGGCGAGGTTGGCGGCAAAAGGGTTTACTCAAATTCCAGGGTTCGATTTTAATAATACATTCAGCCCGGTTGTAAAATTTCCTACAGTTTATATTCTTCTAGCATTGGCAGTTGCAAGAGGATGGGCACTACGACAGGTAGATTTCAACAATGCTTTCTTAAATGGTGACTTGAGCAAGGTTGTGTACATGCATCAGCCACCCGGGTTTGTACAATGCGCTGAAGATGGAACTCCACTGGTGTGTAAGTTGCAAAAGGCCCTCTATGGCCTTTGACAAGCCCCTGAGGAACTGGAATGACAAACTTAAGAACTGCTTCCTCGAACTTGGGTTTGTAGAATCGAAGGCAGACGTATCACTTTTTGTTCGAATCAAGGATGATAGTAGTACATATGCCTTAGTGTATGTAGATGATATCATCATCACAGGCACTTTGGCTTCAGCTATTGATCAGGTTGTTGCTTTCCTCAATTATCGTTTTTCGCTTAAAGATCTTGGTGAACACTCATATTTTCTTGGAATAGAGATTAAGAATGTTGGTACTGGACTGTTGTTAAATCAGCGTGCCTACATATGTGATCTTCTGAAGAAGACCAACATGAGTCAAGCCACACCTGTCTGTACTCCCATGGTTGCTGCAAAAATTGAGACTCAAGCCAGTGAGTTAGTGTTGAACGCTCGAGAATATAGAAGTATTATAGGCGCTCTCTTGTATGTTTTCCATACGAGACCAGACATTGTGTTTGCAGTCAATAAAGTTTCCCAATTTATGCAATCCCCTCGTACGTGTCATTTTGTTACCTTTAAGCGAATTCTACGTTACCTGGCAGGCTCTCTTGATCATGGGTTGTTGTTCTCAAGAGGAGATGCTCGAGTGTGTGTTAAAGCATTTTCTGACACTGACTGGGCTGGTGATGCCAGTGATCGTCGATCCATGTCTGGATATTGTGTTTTTCTTGGGGAGTGTCTGGTTGCCTGGAACTCGAAGAAGTAGAAAACGGTCTCTTGATCGACAATGGAGGCAGAATATAAGAGCGTTGCCGAGTCTGCTACTGAGGTAACCTGGCTGCGGCACTGCTTCGGGATCTTGGGCTGTCTTTGCCAGAGGTACCTGTTATTTGGTGCGACAACACTAGCACTGTTGCCTTGAGTATGAATCCAATTTGCCATGCTCGGTCTAAACATGTGGAACTCGATGTCCATTTTATCCGTGAGAAGGTTACAGCTAGTAGTCTACGGGTTAGCTATGTTCCTACTGAGTGTCAAGTTGCAGACGGTCTAACCAACCCTCTCACCAAGGCTGCCTTTGAGCAGTTTCGTGGAAAATTACGGGTCTTATCGTGTTAAAAAGAGGAGATGAAAGAAGCGGGGAGAATGTTGAGATAACAGAAACTGTGTATGCACGTGAGCTAAAGTGCTCATACATACTATGCATGTAAACTGTATGATGGTGATGAATGATGATAACCATCACAGGGAAGTTGTTAGGAAATGGTTTAGGTATGTTAGGCTGTTAAGGTTGTTACAAATATGCTATAAATAAGGTGTAAGATGAAGCAATGTGAGCTGATATCAATAAGAAATTACTTCTGTCTTCTTCTCGTTTCTGTTATATGATTTGCTGCAAGTTCTACTTTGCTTAACAAGTATTATGATATGGAGTTTTAAAAACCATGCTATGGTTTTATTTGTGGGTTCATTTGTTAGTTGTTTTTTTAGCTAAAACTTCACTTTTGGTGTAAAAGTTTCCTCTCGGGTTCCATAGAAAGGTATCTTTGAAGCTTGCTTTCATTTTCTTCGGTGTGCAAGATATGTAAATTCAATGGGGTCTTCAATTATGCCGAGGCCTTTTTCATGTTTCAAGATGATTCTTTGTTAAAGTGTCTTTTAATTATCCTGATGAGTTATTTTATTTGTTTTTGCTAACCTACTGTGAGAATAAACGAATATGAGCTCCATTTTTTTGTGGTACTTGATTTTGGTTTTGACATTTCAAATTGAAACAGTAAATGGTTAAGTCAAGTAATTATGTGGAAGGTTTGGATAATGCTGAGAATTAATTTGAAAGATTTCGGAAAGTTAATGGTGAAATTAGCAAAAGTGCAATGTAATGTCTTCATTTGGAAGTAATATAAATTGGTTGATTTTGGCGATGGAAATGAAATTTTAAGTGAAAAATAAGGGACCACTTTGAAACTTTTTTGAAAATGTTGGGTTTAAATTAAAAAGAAAAGTTTATTGGTAATTGTTGTGAAATGTTAAAAAGTAAAGAATATTATTGTGATAAGTGATTAATTGGAGGACTTGAAAGGGAAATTGGATTTAATTGAGGTCGACTTCGGTTTAATAAGGAATTTAGTATCAAATGTTCATTGATTGTATTTTTATAATTTTGATTCGAACTCGAGTTTATTTTATTAGTTTGGGTACTGATGTGTATTTGAAATTGTTTATATATAGGAAAACGATGATTGTGTAGTTCATGATCGTAAACGAAATCAAAGTGAACAAGATACGAGAAAATGATGATTGTGTAGTTCATGATTGTAAACGAAGTCAAAGTTCATATATAATGATCCTTCATTGACATTCTCGTAGTTCATTATTCATATATTTCGTAGTCCAATTAATTCATCATACCGCTTGTCGGTTTTTCATCTATAATGATCATTCGTTCTTAGTTATTCACTTTGAGGCCCACAAGGGTAATTTGGTAATTTTAACCCTCAGGGTCATTTTAGTCATTCTCTCATACCCCGAGATAGATGTCTAATCTTAAACGATATGAAACTCCTCACTCTTGAGTTTATTTGACAGCTTAAAGTCACTCAACCACTTTGGGTATTGATACCAAGCCTTCAATATGGATACCCATTTATTCGGTATGGAGACTAATTTTTTGGTATAGAGACCAATTTTCAGTATGAAGACCAATTTCAACACCCAATATCGATATTATAACCTTCAATATCAATACCAAGGGATCAGTATCTATACTCATCCCCTCAGTATCGATACTCCCTGCCTGAAACCCTATATTTTACCCCAATTCAACCAATATCGATACTGTTTATCCTAGTATTGATACTCAAACCCCAAAATAGTTTATTTAGGCTCAAAACACCCAAAAATCATTTTAAATGACTTGGTTTGGTTCCTAAACTTGTACTAAAGCTTTATAAGGTCATTTAGAGTCTTAAAGGTATCTTAAAACACATTATTTACACCTAAAATGTGATTTGATCATGAATTCAAAGATAAACCTTAAAATGCTTAAATAACCAAGTCTTAGCAAATTCTTAAAATTAATGAAAGCTTAACACTTGAAATGATTAGAAATACACTACTTTGATATTTGAATCCCGCAATAGAGCTCCTTGCTTAGCTACACTCACTTCCTTGGTGATTTGGATGAAACCCCTACCTTTCTTTAGCTAGTAATAAACCAAGACTTTGATTCATTAAAACGATGTTGCAATAGGGATTATGAACAAAAATGAAGCATGAAAAAGGATCAAGGCCTTACCTTTGAGCTATGGCTACTTAGAGAAGATAAAGAAAGAGGAAATGGGGAAGATGAAAGAAGAGAAAAAGATGAAATCGGATATAAAAACCCTTATCTTTACAAAATAGGGAAATTACATTTTTTTATCCTTTCCCATATTTCCACTATTCAAAAGCCTTCTTTTTATGGCTAATTGGGCCTAAGTCCAAACTTAATTAAGCCCAACTCGACCCAACGACTTTACTTACGAATTTCACGAGGTCCACTTACCTCTCAGTTAAACCCGAAACTACTAACTCAGAATTTAGGGTGTTACATAATAAGTATTGGTATTCTCCTATGGGAGTTGATACCCCCTTAAACTACTAATACCAAATATAGGTATCGATATCGAAGATAGACTCAAAATCCTCCCATAGGTATCGATACCCAACTTTTTATAGTAATACCTTATGAATGTGCCGATACAAAAAATTAGTTCAATACTAATATCTAGCCAGTGGTATTGATACCAGATGAAAAGTATTAAAACCAATTGAACGATATTGATACCATATGAAAAGCTATCAATAATTAAAACCTGAAATACCCATATTTCTGCACTATATTCAAAGGGTATCGATATAATATCGATATCAAAGCGCAGATTTAGCCTCCCAAGGTTCGATAAATCACTATAACATTGCTTAAATCAACCATATGATCCCCAAATCAATACCTATGACTATTAGTACCTCACATGCATCATTTAACTACATTTAAATCGATTTCCAATATTAAAATCATAACATATGAGAAAATTCATGCAAATTGGTATATCATACAAAAAAAAGAATTTCTATCTATAATTTCTACATTTATGGTTTATATGAATATGCTAAGAATAAAAATGTATTTACCTAAGTTAAAAAAATACAAAAAGAATGCTTATTGATCTTAAGCATTTTTTTATCTTTAGATTGAGATGGTTCTCCTACTTCTTTCACTAGATTAAAAAGCAATAAAAGAGATTATAACTTTAGAGGTTGAAAGGTAGGTAAAATGGACACTTATAACTCTCAGTCTCTCACAACTCAAAAAAAAAAAATCTTCTTTCACCCAAAAACCATTTAAAACCCTATATATCCATCAATTTTAAAGCATAAAGATTCACCTCTCATTATGGAGTTTAAGATATGTGAGAAATGGTTTTTACCTTAACAACTTGCTTTAATGGAACCAAGATTCAAAATAGAGGAGGAAAGAAAGAATGAGAGGAGAATAAAAAGATAGATAAATAAGGTCGAGAAGTGAGATTATCTTTTTTACGATTGGTTGCTTCGTGGATGCGAGTGGAAATTGGTTGTGGAGAATGTTCAAGGAATGCTTGTCAAATGTGGCTTGCTTAGCCTTGGCTGCTACTCGACCCCCTTTGCCCACATGTGGTCCAGATCGGATAAGGTGGCGACCGGATCAACATAGTTTATTTTCTGTCTCCAGCGCATATGATGTAAGATCGTCGGTCTTTCCTGCAATTTCTACGACACCGTGGGATATCATTAGGGGGTATAGAGGCTGGCCTCGGGTTAAAATGCTCCTTTGGATCATTTGTAAAGGGTGTCTTTTATCGAATGAAGAGCGGGTGCACAGATTTGTCCTCCGACGAGCTGTGAGTTATGTGGTGCAGTGGTGGAGAGTGCAAATCATATTTTCTGTGAGTGCATGGCTTCAAGGGCGGCTTGGAAGGAGGTTGTTAAGCCTCATTTATTCGAGGAGTTTATGGATGGAGATATTGTTAGTTAGATTGATAAGAATTTGCGGCAACCCAGTATTATCCTATAGCGAAGGACGACTGGGACCTTAGTTTTGGTTCAATGATGTGGTGTATTTGGACCAGAAGAAATAAGATCATTTTTGATAAGGAGTTTGTAGAAAACGAAAGTATTCTTTAGCGATGTGCTCCGCTCTCTAATGAAGTGTGTGTGGGGTTGGCAAGAAGGAAACAATGGCGAGCTGCTCGACTGCAGAAGGAAAATTGAAGCTCTAGGTGGCAGGCCCCGACTCCTGGTTGGATGAAGCTTAATACAGATGGTTCGTGAAACACTGTACAGGCTTATCGGCTTGTGGAGGAGTCCTTCGCAATCACCTGGGGGAGTGGCTTATCGGCTTTTCAAGGTGTATAGGCTATTGCTAGGTGGTTGATGCAGAACTTTGGGAACTTTTCATAGGATTGTGTGTGGCTTGGGACAGAAATTATAGGAGGATAGTTATAGAAAGCGATAGTAAGAAGGTGGTTAATATGCTCGAGTAAGCTTGAGGTAGGGAGGTTTTCCCCAATGTTGTCGCATATTCATTAACTCTAGCAGGGATTGGCAGCTGCGATTTCTTTTTGTGCCAAAGGAAGGGAGCATAGTTGCAGACGGTTTTGCTAAAATGGCTTGGTCGTCGTCGGTGGCCTTTGCGCTTTATGACGAAGTTCCGGACGAGCTCCGATTGGAAGTTGCTGAATATTATCGTGGAGTAGTTTAACGGCCTTGGGGACAGCCTATTTAAAAATCTCACTTTAACCCCTACTTGAGCATTTTGACCTCCAGTGGTTCACTGTACCCCTATTATTAGTCTATAACTTTTTGTCCAAAATAAAATGATAGTAGCCAAAATATTTAAAAAAGCCAAAATATTTAAAAAAATATATAAGGATTAAATTGACTATTCAATTAAACGTTAGGGTATTAATTTATCATTACGTCTTTAATCTTCAAACCCAACATTAGCTTGGTACGGCTCCTTATGGGTTTTAAGCCGATTTATTTTGTGTAGCATAGTGGGAAAAGCCCAAATAATTGAACGGGCCAAAAATAAAAACCTGGGCAAACGAATACCCGAAAACCCTGGAAGACTATCCCCGATTATTTCACATCACATCTGGCGTCTGACTAACATTGTTTTTAGTTTGCTGTTCTCGTCTACTGTTCCAATTTGTTGTTCTCTCAACTCTTTCAGCACCTGTAATGTAGGATCACCGTCACGTTTCCTGGGCCTTCTCAATGATTCATAGCTCAAAAATCAGAGTTGAAGTAAAAGCGATGAAGAACGTTGAACTTGGGTTTCTTTTATTTCTCCTCCTTTTCAACCTTCGTTTCCTCTTTTCGTATGGTAAAAAGTTCTGCTTTTTCCTTGTTTTATCAGGGTTTTAGCATCTATTGTTTTCATTAGTTTTCTCCCTTTTACCGACACTTGTATGGATTTTGTTTCAAGTTATTCATTCACTGCTTAGGGTTAGGGATTAGGCAAGTTTATGCTTTGGGTTGATTTTATTTTATATAAAAGGAATAGTCGATTGAACTGCTATGTAAAAGGGTTTTAATTCATTTATTTGTTTGTTTATTGGCTCTAGAGAATGGGATTTTCTTCCTTTTGTTTTAGTTTGTTGTTTTCTATGTGAGGTTAAGCTTCAAAGTTAGCTGATTTATCCGTGTGTATGTTTTAGATTAACATTCATGTAGATTGTATACATTGCTTCTAAGTTTTAACTTCATGTTGTGTTTTACTTTGAAAAGCCTTTCATATTTTTCTGATGAATGATTTCCTAAATAGGAAAGGATCGTGCTTAAATACTACACGCTATAGTTCTAAGGAGTTGCAGCATTTTAATTTCATTTATTTTGTATTGATGCAGGAGAAACTGGTGGTGTTTGTGTATCTCAAGGTGGTCGTTTTCCGCCTTTCTCCTCTGAGGGGAAACCTCCTAAAAGGGTGGGGAAGGGACACAAAGATTTGACACTTTGTAGAGTGTTTCGTAAAAAGACTTGCTGTGATGCTGCCCAGACACATCCCTCTTTGCTTTCTGTTAGGAGGCTGGCTTTAACAGGGGAAGCCAGCCAAGAGTGTTTGCATCTGTGGGAACTGCTGGAATGTTCCATCTGTGATCCACGAGTTGGCATTCAGCCTGGACCCCCACAGATATGCACATCCTTATGCGATAGAGTATTTCAGGCCTGCTCTAATGCTTACTTCTCAATGGATGCAAAGACACAGGTTGACAAGTGTGTCTAATATCTTCTAGATTGTTAGTTATGTCGTGAACATCATGCATTTATGGGGTTTAGTGTATTCTCAATTAGACGTTCCCCTAGATTTAATTCAAACACAGAAACTTTGTAGAGGTAGTTGTGCTTAGGTTGTGGTGGATGACCTTTATTTTTTTATCGAGATTTCATTTTAAGCTGTTTTAATCTGTTTGCCAGGAGGGTTACCTTCATGGCCTTGGAGCTATATTTAGTTTTAAATTTTGTCATGCTGATTTGGTATCTCTTATATTTGGATGTTCCCTTAGATTTAATTCAAACATAGAAACTTTTTGGCAGGTTCTAGCGCCATGTGGAGTAAATGACTTTGTTTGTGGTAAAGCATCAGAATGGGCATCCAATGGAACAGAACTATGTCTTGCTGCAGGTTATGGTGTTAAACAATCTGTTGGCATTCATGGTGGTGATGAAGAAGCATCTTGTTATGGTGGTAGAGCTAGTCTTGATTCAATTGCTGATTCATGGGGAGCATCACGAACTGAGAAGCCCCACAAAACTGGGGACTCCGGGCTTTTAGAAGATTTCCAGCAGTGGCTGCAGGATATGCCATCTAATGAAAGAGTTTCTTGGGCGGTAGGAGGCCTGGTTCTTACGGGAGGCCTACTTTTTATAAGGTTCAATCACTTCCTCTTGTGAATGATAAAGTTTTCCTCCAGATAGGCAATTTAGTTTCTTAACCTGGAATGATGACCATGTCCATAAAATTATTCAATGCTAAATGGGCTTCACCTCTCCAAGCCAATGTATTTAAATTGTTTATAGGTCTAGTTTTCCTCTTTCTTTTCTTCATTAATTTCTTATATTTGTTTACTACTTTTGTAATACTACTGACTGTGCAGCAAAAGAAAGAGCCATAATCATCGCCAAAAGCTTGCTGCTATTCAACGAACCGCAAGGAGACTTGAAAGCAAGATGAACCAGACAGCCCCTTCTTCCAGTCAAGGAAATAGGAAAGGAAACCGAAGATGAAACTTCGCTGCCGTTCTTCGAATGTTATATTAGAATCTGTAAGAATTCTGTACTTAAATTCTTTAATGGTTTTTGTTTCCCACCATTGAGCTCTCATTGTTTGCATGTTTCTTCTTTCATTTCTGTAATTTCTGCAGGTCGGTATCCTTGAAGTTCACAACCTCTCTTCCTGAGTTCTAAACCGATCATGATTTTTGTGAACCCTCCTCCAGTTGTACCAGATAAATACGTCGTAATTTACACATTAATATAAGCCTAATTTTGTAGTCCGTTTGTGAAATTATAGCAAAAATAAAAGGTCAGCTTTCTGTTTTTGAGTTCGGAATCCTCCTTTGTGGTTAACTTAGATTTTGTCTATCACTTTGTAGACAAATTGCCGTTGATATGGATGGATTTAGAAAGAGCTGCCTTTTAAGGATTCTTGAATGTTAACGTCAGTGATGTTGAAAGAGCTTTCTCAATATCTATATTATAGTAAGTTTTCATGGATAATTAGTTACTGTTCCTTGCCACGCGTAAACTTTCGATAGCTGAGGAATATGACACGATGGAATTCACAAATGTTCAACAAATGTATTGCATCCGTCTCGTCTTTAAGATCTCTATGTGCAAAGTTACAAAGTTGATACGAAAGAAATATGAATGCATGCAAACATTATGGAGTATCGAATTGGGTTTTGTTAAAACCCTAGTCCTTAATACCAGAAATAAGCTGATTACTAAGTGTATTCAGCAAAAATAAAGACAGATCCATCCATACTTGGGTGATTGCACGCTTATGCTGATTAGAAAACTGTCCCTATTGGTCATATTGCCAAGGGTAATCCAGGACCGTGCGTTGCAAAAGGATGTAGTAAGTAATGGGCCCATCACGTAAACGATCTTTTTAATCCAGTTTTTTCTATTACAATGTTGGATACGAATCTTTGACATTGCTTAAGGATCAAGTATTTCAACCCATTATGGAGATGACTTGATCCTCAAGTAAGGTTAGGAGTTCGAATTTTGACATTGTGAATGAAGAAAATTGAGTTGAAAGTCACCTTCATGATGAGCCTATGCAATATCCAATTTGGATTATTGAACTAATAATTCTGAACAAACTCTTGGTGTCTTGTTTTATTACGTGATCGTTTCTATTCTCGTTATTTCTCCTGTAGTGTAATAACTTTGCATATGATAGACCATTACCTTAAACTAATTTGTGTAACATCATGTTTACCACGTATTTCCCTTTTAAATTTCAAAGGATAGCAATTATAATTGCCATATAGAAATTAGTCATGCACAAAATATAGAAATTATAAGTAAACAAATCAAATAAAAAAACTGCAATGCTAACTGCTTTGCGACAAACAAACAAGTATAAAAAAAAAATAGCTATCAATCACATAGTTTCAAGCAATCACAAGCAAACAAAATAAACCACCGTTGATTCCGATGATCTCCATTCAAAGTAGAACCAGAAAAACACTGCTAAAATTGATGACACTTGCATATAACAATCGTCTCATTCAAACAATTTCTACTTAGAAGAAGTCATTTCGCCAATCTTCCTTACTTTCTGATGACTGCATTTTAGGAACCTGCACTCACATTGAGGGCTGTCATCAAAGTCATCCATAGGGAAACCTGCAGCAGCAACCCCCATTGAGAATTTCAAGCTCATCCCCTTTCCTCAACACTTCAACTACATTAACCCAGAAGAAAATAAACTTCACACTGACACCTTCAAGCCTCGCAAGCCTTCCCTTCGAAATATACCCATTGATGGTATTCTTATATCTCAATTTGTAAGCCCCTTGAAGAGTGAAGGTACATGTACCATTCAAGTAAGCAGAGAATTTGCCCGACAGAGGGTCGAAATCGTAGGCAGTGACACCAGCTGGTAGAAGACCTGTTGGGAAGTTGAAATCCCTGAGGATTTCATAGGCCGTTGGATTGTTGTCTTCCAATGAGATTGTTTCCGAGATGAATGATTGGATGGTGAGAAGGAAAAAGAAGAGAAATTTCTTCCAGAAAGAACCCATTTCTCAGCTTCTTTTTCACTTACCTTGTTGCCTCATGTTGTTGTTGATGTTCTGCATATATAGATATCTTGCAACCCAAGCTATGGGGATTTTTTTTCAATCAAGGAAAGAGTACTTGAAGACGTGTAGACAAGGAGGAAATTGTGGAAGTGTTTCCTTCATCAGCAAGATACCGCAAAACAGTACAGCACTGAAGAGTGTGTTATGGACTGATTTGGAGTTTTTGGTTGGTTTTGATTCATGGTGATTTGGGGTTACGGGTAATTTTGAGCTTTGAAAGGTATGTGCTATCATTTTGGGCCCAGAAACTTGATATTCATCGTACAAAGACATAGCTAGAAGTTACACCTTATTGGTAATGTTTAATAAATACCAAAAATGTACTTTTAATACACACATTAACATGCTATATTTTTCCTAACATTCCAAGATATTATATAATTTATGGTTTGAAGAATATGTTGAGTTTATATTTATCGAAAATATAATATCCATTTATGGATTATTGAATCATTAAAAATGATGAAAAAGTCTAGTGTAGGAATGTATAAGAGGCGGCAAACATTCCTTGAAAATTTTAAATTCTTATATAATTTAGATATGTGATTTGTATTCTTTATTGATAATATGCTTTCGTCCCTTATAATTTTTGAAATTCGCTCCCTAAAGTTTTTCAAGCTCGTCAACTTAAATGGAATTGTGATGCTGGGATCTTGGGTAGAGACGGGCAAAATTTTAGTAGGTAAATTAACGTCTCAGGTGGCGAAAGAATCATCATATGCTCCAGAATATAGATTATTACGGGCCATACTTGAGATTTAGGTACCCACTTCAAAGGAAACTTGTCTAAAATTACCTATAGGTGGTAGGGGTCGATTTATCGATGTGAGATTGATCTAGAAAAAGGAGAGTTCTAGTTATAATCTGATAGCGATTCATGTATATATTTCACAGAAACACGAAATCAAAGTAGGCAATAAAGTAGCTGGAAGACATGGAAATAAAGGGATCATTTCCAAAATTTTATTTAGACAAGATATGCCTTATTTGCAAGACGGAAGACTGTTGATATGGTCTTCAACCCATTAGGAGTACCTTCACGAATGAATGTAGGACATATATTTGAATGCTTGCTTGGGTTAGTAGGGAGTCTACTAGATAGACATTATCAAATAGCACCATTTGATGAGAGATATGAACAAGAGGCTTCGAGAAAACTAGTGTTTTCCAAATTATATGAAGCCGATAAGCAAACAGCAAATACATGGGTATTTGAGCTGAATATCCAAAAAAAGCAGAATATTTGATGGAAGAACGGGGACCCTTTTGAACAACATGTTATAATAGGAAAACCTTATATCTTGAAACTAATTCATCAAGTTGATGATAAAATACATAGGGCGTTCCAGTGGACATTATGCACTTGTTACACAAAAACCACTTAGAGGAATGTCCAAGCAAGGGGGACATCAAGTAGGAGAAATGGAGGTTTGGGCTCTAGAGAGATTTGGTGTTGCTCATATTTTACAAGAAATGCTTACTTATAAATCTGATCATATTAGAGCTCGCGAAGAAGTACTTGGTACTACGATCATTTGAGGAACAATGCCTAAACCTGAAGATGCTCTAGAATCTTTTTGGTTGCTCGTTTGAGAATTACGATCTTTGGCTCTGGAACTGAATCATTTCCTTGTATCTGAGAAGAACTTCCAGATTAATAGGAAGGAAGCTTAATCGAAATGAATCAGAATTTTCTTCTATGATCGACCGATATAAGCATCAACAACTCCTAATTGGATCAGTTTCTCCCTAACAAATAAGTGCTTGGGCCAAGAAAGTCCTACCTAATTGAGAAACCGTTGGAGAGGTGACAAAACCCTATACTTTTCATTACAAAACCAATAAACCGGAAAAGGATGGATTATTTTGTGAAAGAATTTTTGGACCTATAAAAGGTGGAATTTGCGCTTGTGAAATTATCGAGTAATTGGAAATGAAAAGGAGGGCCCTAAATTTTGTGAACAATGCAGAGTTGAATTTGTTGATTCTCGAATACGAAGATATCAAATGGGATACATAAAGTTGGCATGTCTAGTAACTCATGTATGGTATTTGAAGCATCTTCCTAGTTATATCGCCAATCTTTTAGATAAACCTCTTAAAGAATTAGAAACTGTCATCCCATTCAATCGAATTGGGATGCCCTGGATCTGACATGACATGTCTCTTGGGAAGAGTAACATGGAGCTCAAAATTATAGGCATTTTTAATACTCCCAATAAAAACGGAATTGGTCTATGATTGAGTCAGTAAAAAAAAATAACTAGGAATTTGAGTTGTACCTCGTGAAAAAAACTTCTTTCTTTTGCTAAATTAAGCATTCTCACTTCTTTTAGTTCTTTTAGAAATAAATGAAATTGTGTTCAAGTAAAAAATATGTCATGGTTGTAGGAGTCTATAATCACATATAAGCTTAGGCTTTAAGTTAAGGACATCATGGTATAACCGTCGAGGTAACGCAGGACCTAAGAGATCGAATGGAATGGTACATAGACAAGTAAATCCTTTATGATACTCTTTAATTGTAGAGGATCATCATTAGAGGGGAAGTAGACTACTCAAGAATTTCAAATTTCATTTATGTCCTAATTTTGAATTGAATAAAAAATTAAGAAAATTGAAATCAATAAAAGAAGAATGAATCAATAAAATGTTTCTTGGGAACTAGTAAAGAGTATACCTTTTTCTTTTTGGGAGGGAGGGGAAATTCTAGAATTTGAAAGCGACTTTATCTTTATTTGTTTATTTGGTGTAACTACTTGAGTCGGATGAGAGGAAACTCTCAATCTGATTTTGAGGGGGGATTTCATAGGGCCTATCCTAGTTTTTCTTTTGCTAGGCCCATCGCTAAAAAGCCTACTTTCTTACAATTATGAGGTTCATTCGACTATGAAATTCAATCTTGGAAATGCAGTATCCCAATTTTTTTTGCTACCCAGGGTTTCGATACATTTCGAAATTGTGAAATTTCTACTAGAGCAGGTGTTATTCGAGAACAATTAGTCGACCTAGCTTTGTGAATTCTTATCGATTATTCGATAGTAGAATGGAAATAATTACGAGAAGAAAGCCTCACGGTTAATGAATGAGAAGATTGAAAAATCAGAAGAAGAAGAAATGATTTTTTTGGTTAGACGCATGGAATTGGCTAAGCATTTTATTCGAACAAATATATAACCAGAATAGATGGTTTTATGTCTATTACCGATTCTTCCTCCCGAGTTGAGACCGATCATTCAGATAGATGGGGGTAAACTAATGAGTTCGGATATTAATGAACTCTATAGAAGAGTTATCTATAGAAATAATACTTTTACGGATCTATTAACAACAAGTAGATCTACTCCAGGGGAATTATTAATGTGTCAAGAAAAATTGGTACAAGAAGCCATGTATACACTTCTTGATAATGGAATTTGCGGACAACCAATGAGGGACAATCATAATAAGGTTTACAAGTCGTTGTTAGATGTAATTGAAGGCAAAGAGGGAAGATTTCGTGAAACTTTGCTTGGCAAACGAGTCGATTATTCTGAACGTTCTGTCATTGTTGTTGGCCCCTCGCTTTCATTACATCATTGGGATTGCCTCGCGAAATAGCAATATAACTTTTCTAGACATTTTTAATTCATAGTCTAATTAGACAACATCTTGCTCCAAGCATAGGAGTTGCTAAGAGTAAAATTCAGGAAAAAAAGGTCGATTCTATGGGAAATAATGTAAGAAGTTATGCGGGGATATCATGTATTGCTGAATAGAGCACCTACTCTGCATAAATTAGGTATACAGTCATTCCAACCTATTTTAATGGAAGGACGCGCGATTTGTTTACATCCATTAGTTTTAAGGGATTCAATGTAGACTTTAATGAGGATCAAATGGTTGTTCATGTACCTTTATCTTTAGAGGTGCAAGCAGAGGCTCGTTTACTTATGTTTTCTCATATGAATCTCTTGTCTCCAGGCATTGGGGATCCCATTTCTGTACCGACTCAAGATATGCTTATTGGGCTCTATGTATTAACGAGCGGGAATCATCGAGGTATTTATGCGAATAGGTATAATCCATAGAATCGAAAAAACTATCAAAATGAAAGAATTGATGATAATAACTATAAGTATACAAGGGAGCCTTTTTTAATTCCTATGATGCAATTGGAGCTTATAGGAAGAAAAAAATCAATTTAGATAGTCATTTTTTGCTCCCGTAGCGATTAGATCTATGTGTTATTTCTTCAAAAAAAGATCCCATCGAAGTTCACTATGAATCTTTGGGTACCTATCATGTAATTTATAGACATTATCTAATAGTAAGAAGTTTTAAAAAAAATTTGTATATACATTCGAACCACTGTTGGTCATATTTCTCTTTACCGAGAAATCAAGAAGCTATACAAGGTTTTTTCGGGCCTACTCATACGATACCTAATCATATGGTATATAAGCTAAAATAATTCTATGTTACCAGTACGAATTCAGGTCTCTTCGATTCAATTAGGACCCTAGTTCCTGACCCGACTTTCTACGAAAATCAAGATCGAGAAAATAGTTTTCCAATCATTGACTCAAACCCATTGACGAAGTCCACTCAGCGGAATAAGGGTATACTTTTGGCAGAATAGGCCAATCTGGTATTTCATAATAAAGTGATAGATGTAACTGCCATTAAACAACTTATTAGTTTATTAATAGATCACTTCAGAATGGCACATATCCCACATACTGGATCAAGCAAAAACTATGGTTTCCAGCAAGCCACTGCTACATCTATTTCCTTAGGAATTGATGATCTTTTAACAATACCTTCTAAGGGATGGCTAGTCCAAGATGATGAACAATAAAGTTTGATTTTGGAAAAACACGATCATTTTGGGAATGTACGCGCAGATTAATGTCGGATCCCCCAGGACAAATGATCGATTTACCCATTCAAAGCAATTTACGCGAAAGATTGTCTTTAACAAAATATATCATTTCTTGCTACGGAGTCCGAAAAGGTGTTGTGGATACCGTCGTACGAACAACAAATATTGGATATCTTATGTAATACCCCAAATTTTGAATTAAGGACTTTATTGAAAGAATTTAAAAATTTAGAGGATTTATTAGACTAAATGATAAAGATGAGAATAATTTGGATTACTGAATTAGAATAAATTGTAACAAGGGATGGTATAGAGGGCATTTTAGTCCTTTAAATAAAAATGAATTTAAAATCCTTATTTTATAAAACATAAAAGGTAGGGGAAAGGGGAAAGTGGATATCAACCAAAAGCTCTTTCTTCATCTTCTTCCTTCACGTGATAAGCTTCCTCCATAGCTCCCAAAGGTAAGTTTCAATTGATTAGTTTTTCTAGTTGATTATGGGTTTCTTTTACAACCTTAAGTAATATAGAAGCTTAAGGAATCATTAAATGAGATTAAAGCTAAGAAAGGGAAGAAATAGAGGGGATTTTATAAAATGGTTTTTTAAATGAGATGTTAATATAAGAGTGTTTATGGATGTTTATTGGTAAATTTGACTTGTCAAAGAGGTTTATAAGAGATTAGAAGCATTGGATTAGATTGATAAAACATTAGGAAAAATGGTTTGATTTTTAGAATTTATTGTTCTTGGAAGATTTTAGATGTTTTAATAGACTAATTGAATGAATGTTAGTATAGATAGTTAAGGAAGAGTTTAATAGTATTGAATGGGGTAAATATAAAGAAATTTGACCCCATTTGGGTGATTTTTGAGCTGAAAACTGGAAAAATCTGGATAGCGGTATCGGTACCCCATAAAACAGTATCGATAGCCTAGGCAAGAATTAGGCTAAATTATATATGAGGTATTGATATTGATTTAACCAATATCGGTACCTAAGCAATGGGGTATCGATACCATGGTAAGGGTATCGATACCAGTAAAAATATCGAATCTAAATTGGGTATCGATACCTAGAGGGGGTATCGGTACCATAGCATAGGAGTATCGATACCATGGTGAGGGTATCGATACCATGCTCTATTGAAGCTAATTTCGGTATTGATACATTAAGGGGGTATCGATACCCTAATAGGGAAATATCGATACCCTAGAAGGGGTATCGATACCAAAGGACCAAAAATGTTAAGTTGGGGCTGATAATGTGGTAGAAAGTTAATAATAAATATTTTGATTAATGTTAAGTTATAATTGTTAGGAAACGTACTAACAATTGATATTATGCATGTCTTTAATGAATGTGGAATAGATCGAAAACAAGCTACAAAGGCAAGGGCCAAGTTCCGGAATAATTATCTTCTCATTTTGGATATCTAAGCAAGGCGAGCCAGGTGAGTACATTTAAATATGTACGTAGATGTTATGATAGACCTACTTGTATGACTTATTAATGTAAATTGGTGATTTTCAAAGGACACTAAGTGTGCAAAATATAAGAAATCATACTAAGTGTATGAATTTCAGATAGGGCGTTTTGTATGCTAAAAATGTTAAGAAATCATACTAAATGTACGAATTTTAGATAGGGCGTTCCGTACGCTAAAATGTTAAGAAATCATACTAAGTGTATGAATTTCAGATAGGGCGTTTTGTACACTAAAATGTTAAGAAATCATACTAAGTTAAGAAATCATACTAAATGTATGAATTTCAGATAGGGCGTTTTGTACACTAAAATGTTAAGAAATCAGACTAAGTTTATGAATTTCAGATAAGGCATTTCATACGCTAAATTGTTAAGAAATCATACTAAATGTATGAATTTCAGATAGGGCGTTTCATACGCTAAAATGTTAAGAAATCATATTAAGTTTATGAATTTCAGATAGGGCATTTTGTACGCTAAATTGTTAAGAAATCGTACTAAATGTATGAACTTCAGTTAGGGCGTTTCGTACGCTAAAATGTTAAGAAATCATACTAAGTGTATGAATTTCAGATAGGGCGTTCGTACGCTAAAATGTTAAGAAATCATACTAAGTGTATGAATTTTAGATAGGGCGTTTTGTACGCTAAAATGTTAAGAAATCATACTAACTGTATGAATTTCAGATAGGCGTTTCATACGCTAAAATGTAAGAAATCATACTAGTGTATGAATTTCAGATAGGGCGTTCGTACCGTAAAATGTTAGAATCATACTAACTGTATGAATTCAGATAGGGCGCTTCGTACGCTAAAATGTTAAGAAATCATACTAACTGTATGAATTTCAGATAGGGCGTTTCGTACGCTAAAATGTTAAGAAATCATACTAAGTGTATGAATTTCAAATAGGGCGTTTCGTACACTAAAATGTTAAGAAATCATACTAAGTGTATGAATTTCAGATAGGGCGTATCACACGCTAAAATGTTAAGAAATCATACTAAGTGTATGAATTTCTATCTTGGACATTTTGGGTGCTAAAGGACAAGAAATTTATACTATTTGTGTAGTATGAATTTCCATATGGGAAACATAAGGGTATACACATAAGAACTACATAATAAGGAAATGGATCTTTATATTGGTAATGGGTATGTCAACCACATAGATTATAGAAATGATTGAGGAATAACGGTATAAGCACTACATGTGCATCTTAATAAATGAACATAAATAAAAAGTTGATAAATTACCATGTGAGCACTAAGGGTGCTAATGTATAAGGTTTATAATAAATTAAAAGAGAGTTAATTGATATTAAACATAAGTATTAGAATAGAAACTATTCCAAAATAAAAGATGTGATGGCCTAGCTGTGCAATTGAAAGAAAAGTGTCAATTATGCCAGTTAGATGAATGATTAAGTATCGTTGAGTAAAAGAATAATGGTCTAACTGTGCAATTGAAAGAAATGTGTCAATTATGCCAGTTAGATAAAGGCTTAAACACTGTTTAGTAAGAGAAAAAAGGAATTTTAATGTATTGTGAGAAGGGATAATATATATATATAATGTATAACCATACATAATTGGTATGGAAGAATGCCATAAATGAAATGTAAAATAGTGTATAAAAGCATGAAAGGATATCATAGTGGAAATGGTATAATGGTGTATTATAAGCATAATGGGATGCTATCAATGAAAATAAAGGTTTAGGACTAAAAAGATAAATGGAGAAGAAAAATATAGAGGAAGATAGGTATGCTAGGCATAGTAAAATACTTAAGATAAGTGTGAATGGAATACATTTAGATGAGGAGGATCATAGAATCCTTAAGGAATATACGATTTAGTACAAAGTAAATAAAAAGAACATACTTATGTATACACAAAGGTTATTTTAAAATATTATGACTCACTAAGTAAATACTTATGATGTTGTTTCCACGTGTAGGTAAAAACGGAGAATAATTAAGTAAGGAGTGCAGCAGTAGCAGTGAGTATCATTAGTTAAGGTTGACTCTCATTGGCAACGGTAGGACAATCTTATTCAATTTAAGAACTTAGTTGGCATGTAATTAAACAATGGTAAACATTTTGTAATGTAATTAAGTGAAGATTTAAGTATGTTACTTTTGAAATATTCTATTTTGTGGTTAATCAAATTGAAACAAAATTTTACGGGTTTTCAAATGAAAATTTTTTATTAAAGTGATGTGACATCATATCTCGTGTATGAAAGTGTATACGTGAGATGGGTGTTACATCTTACGCGCAAACTTGAAGTAGAATCACAAAATCTTGCATTCGTCCATGGTCGAATAAATACTAACTTGATTGATTGAAATAGTATCTTTTGTTTAAAAATTTGACCATTCAAATTATTTGGATATTTCATTTATGAGTAAATAATTATTAGAATGATTTTTTTGATAAATTTGAGGTGAATACAAAGTAGTATCACTTCAAAGACTCTCAAATATTTGACAATGAACGCTCATACTCTTGATATATGTGGTGCTCGAATATAGGATTTCAAATAATAATAAGTCTTTTAACCACTAAGATCGATTGGTTTGTATAATATTAGAATAATTTATATATTATACTATGCAAAGTTTTCCTATCATCATGTATAATAAATATTTGATATAGTTAGGAATGAAATAATGACTTGTATTTTAAATAATCATAAATATAAAAGAAGAAAATTATTCAGAATTCAAATATTAATCATAAATTTGTTTGTCTTTTACTTTTTCGTTCGCTCTAGCCTTGGCCAAAACAAACTGCCAATGGTCCCCCATTGATAAGGAACCTTCCCCTCTCACCTTTTTCTTGCACCTTTTCATGAAAGTTAAACTCAAAATTAAATTACTAAATAATGTAAACCACAAAAATGAAATTCCCATGTATCAAAGTTCAAGTGAAACTAATATAGTATTGTAAATTAACCATTAACACATTTAGGGGTGTTCAAATTTTCGAACTAATTCGGTTAACCGATCGAACCGAATTAGTTCGGTTAACCGACCGAATCGAATTAGTTCGGTTAATTCGGTCGACCACCGAATTAGTTCGGTCGGTTAACGGTTAAGAAAATTTTTAGAATTCGGTTAACGGTTAATTCGGTTTGAAATTGGTTAATTAACCGAATTAACCGAAATTAAATTTTAAATTTTAAATATATTATATATAACATATGGGCTTAGCCCAAACCATTTAAAACTCAATTAATAATTTAAGATTCAATAACTTTTAAACCTAAATCAATATTAATTAATTAAAAAATTATATAAATTTTTTATTTTATAATTATATATTATTTAAATTAATTGTAAATTGTTTTTTTAATTAAAAAAATATTAAATATATTAAATATAACATATGGGCTAAGCCCAAACCATTTAAAACCCAATTAATAATTTAAGATCCAATAACTTTTAAACTTAAATCAATATTAATTAATTAAAAATTTTATATAAAATTTTTATTTTATAATTATATATTATTTAAATTAATTATAAAATGTTTTTTTTGAATTAAAAATATTTAATTTTTATATAAATTCAAAATTCTAAAAAAATTCGGTTAATTCGAAAATTAACCGAATTAACCGAACTTTATTCGGTTCGGTTAATATTTTCGAAAAAAAGTTTGGTTCGGTTAACGGTTAAAGAAAAAAAATTCGATTAATTCGGTTAATGATAGTTCGATCGGTTCGGTCACCAAATTAATCGAATGAACAACCCTAAACACATTAGATATTTTCATATATAAAATTTAAAAATAAAAAAAATAAAAAATATATGTTTGGACTAAAAGGTGGCATCATGCCACGTGGTATCTTCGTAACCTTGTTAAGGATAAATATTACAATAATATATATAGAATAAAGCTTCAACTACTAAAATAGATATTTTTAACGTAAAAGTGCCACATTAGAATATTTATTAAAGTACAAGGGTTAAGTATGAAACTAACCCTTCTCTAACTAGTGTTTACAATATATTGATAAGGGTTTTGTCATTTTTTATATGATTTAATTTGTTTCTTGAACTTAAAAAAATAAAAAAATATTAAATTTTCTATATTGATTTAGTTCATTTAAAGTTTCACGAAAATTATATTTTAGTACTTGAAAATGGAAGAAATGTAAAATGATAATTTTGGTTTTTATGTTAGTTGTACCTCATTCGAATATCGTTCACAAACTATAATTTTGTTGTAGTTCTCCATCTATCAAGACTTTCGAAGTTTTTAAAAAATTTGATGTTTCATATACTTTTGATAGATATAATCCTTTCACATGATAACTGACAGACCCACATATATGAAAAATCGAATTGAATACTCTCTCTTTCTCTCTCAACTTCTCTCACTATTCATCATTTTCAGATCATCTACTTTTTATCTTTTTCAGAGAATCGTCGACTGTGAATCTTTGTTAAAATAGAATGGATAACCGTCAAACACCACTATAATCGCATTTTTCTTATCAACAATTGATGCTTTAAGCCTAGATTCCTTTTCTACCGACAGTCGAGTTGAGCCCTAAGAACAAAATAACCAACCCAACGTTCTATCTTCTTTCAAAAATCTCCCCGAGGCCTCCGATTTTTTCAGCCAACAAAAGCAAGCCATGCATTACCTGACGTCTACCAGGGTTCTTATGATCAAAGTGATCAACAATACCCCTAGTAGTAGTAGTAGTACCGACAGTTTGTGTACTTCAACGACCGAAATATTCTACAAGTTGACAACTTACGAAGTCTGTATACGTAGTTATAAGCCTCCTAGACAGCCTAACTGCAGTTGCAGCAATAAAACCAACAACAACAAGAGTTAATCTAAAAAAAATTCGAGAGTTGTTGATCTTCTAATGTCAAGAAAGTAGGCAGTGAGAGGAAAAAGAAGAAAGTGCCTCTAACGCCGAAGAGATGGATCAGGTAGAGCAGGCTGTTGTTCGTCTGAGTATTTCTAGTGGCAGAGTTCTCCCTAAGAGCCTGACCATAAGGGGACAATATTTAAAATGTGTGTGGAACCAAGAGAGCAAGAATAGAGGAGTAAAATAGTGATCATGTCGCCTCAAAGTATCATTGTCCAAAATCTTCCACCAAATTAGGGACTATGACATTCTAAAACCCCTTCCTCCTATGAGGCATGACTCTCGATAGAGCTCTACCAACTACTATGAATATCATAAGAAGATGAGTTGAAGTATTGAACGATGTTTACACTTCAAAGAAACGATGGATGAAGTAATTAGAAAGAAACGTTAAAGAAATTTGTGCAAAGATATGGGCACCAAAATGATCTCTCATATAAGATGTACGAGACAAGCCTACTAACATCTGGTGCTAAACTACTGATGTGAAATGCATTAAAAGGAATCACACTTTAGTAGATGTTATTTCCATAGATGTTCATCACCGTGATGTTACTATAGCACTTGAGGTAGCTTCAAAAAGGGCCAACATAGGTGTAATGAGGGAACTATCTAGGACTTGCAAGGAATCAAACCTTGATAATCGATGTTTGGCCTATGATGATAGGCAGAGCTGCATAATGCCCCTCTAGACTATTTATTAAAACTGGAACCAAGGAAAATTTCCTTCTAACATATTGTGTAGTACTAAAGCATTTCTAATGCACACAAACATCAAAATTTTACTCCCTCCGTTTAAGAATTGGTATAGTAATAATTATTTTTAAATTAATCATTTTTAACGAATTGAAAATAATTACGACAGGTATTCTACAAGGGGATCTTCTCTCATTGTCTCTGCAAGAATGTTAATATCTTTACTACGTGCATATGATGTTAAGATGTCTTCGTTTATTCTACAATGCGCCTCCAAGATGCCTTCTCTCTGACCAAGAGCGTTGAGTTGCCTTTGCTACATTCTAACTAAAAAGATTTTTCCATCATCTCTATATTATATGGCTAAGACAATCAAGATGTCTCTGTTACATATAAGTAACGCTGAGATGCCCCACCCATTTAATGTACTATTTCTCCATAGAGCGTCGAGATGCATCTACTTATTCTCCAAAATATGTATTCAATTGGAATATTGAATAGCTAAATTGACTCAATCCCTAAAATAAAAATTTTAAGTTGCACTTTTAAGGTTTCAAGATTTCCTTTTAATGGTGGTTTCTCAAGATTGAAGATACCTTCATCACGTGAGCTTTATGAGAGCAAATCATTTCAATTGGGTTTTCTATTTACACAATTTAAGGAATAATATAAATTAAGACTAAACTATGAGTAAGTGATAAGGAAATGTACAATGGGAAGTTCTACAGTGCGGCACTTTTAATAAACAACTAAAAATAGGTGTTACCGGTTTTGTTATTATTTAAATAACAAAACCAGTAAAAAAATTACCTAAAACATTATGTTAACATCTCTTTGAGCAAAGAAAATGAGAGAGCAGTATTGAGTAATACTTCCTTTATTGCGTGTGTTCTATGTACAAGCTATTAATGCATTTATACACTTTTAATAACAACTAAAATGCTTCTAACAGTTTAACTAACTTCCTAACCAATCTTGTTAACTAGCTTCTTAACACTCCCTTTCAAGTTGGAGAATGACTCATGTCTTTCATTCCCAACTTGATCTTCAAACGCTCATGATGGTTTGTTCTTAAGCCTTTTGTAAAGATATCAGCCTGCTGTTCTTTAGTTAAGACATGCTTGGTACAAACAACTCCCTTTTGTATCTGTTCATGCACAAAGTGACAGTCGATTTCTATATGCTTCGTTCTCTCACGGTATACTGGATTTATTGCAATGTGGAGTGCAGCCTGATTATCACAGTACAACGTTGTTGGCTCGTGGTGCTCAATTCATAGTTCCTTAGTTAATCCCCTCAACCAAACTAATTCCGCTACTGTAGATGTCATACACCTGTATTCAGCCTCAGTCGATGATCGTGAGATGGTATTCTGCTTCTTAGACTTCCAGTAAACAAGAGAATCTCCCAACTTAACGCAATAACCAATAACATAACGCCTTGACATTAGACAAGCAGCCCAGTTAGAATCGCAAAATGCTACCAAGTTAGGTATACTTTTGCTTGAAAATATAATACCTTCACCTGGACTTTTTCATATATACCTCACAACACGCATAACTTCTTCATAATGAACTTTCTTTGGAGTTTGCATGAACTGACTTAGAAGCTGAACAACATACATTATGTCCGGGCGAGTATGTGTTAAGTAAAGGAGCCTTCCAATCAGCCTTTGATACATTCCATTATCTTCTAAGAGCTCATCAGATCGATGCTTAATGTACATATCATACTCAGATGATGTGAGTTTTTTATTCTATTCAAGAGGAGTAGACACACTACGTGTATTCCCTAGACCAAAATCTGCAATGAGTTCCAAGGCATATTTCCGTTAGCTTAGAACAATTCCTTCTGCATTTCGTACAACTTTAATGCCTAAGAAATACTTGAGCTACCCCAAATCTTTCATCTTAAAATTCCTGTGAAGGATGTTTTTTAACTCTTCTATCATTGCCTGTAATCAAGAGATCATCCACATAGATCAACATTATTACCAACTTTTCACCTTCTCGTTTTGTGAACAACGAGTATTCATAAAGATTTTGCACATAACCACTTGCAGTAAGGGCCTCAATCAATTTTAAGTTCCATTGACGAGACGCCTGTTTCAAGCCATATAGTGACTTGAGCAACCTACATACTCTAAACTCCCCCTGGTTACGAAAACCATCTGGCAACATCATGTAGACTTCTTTATGAAGATCTCCTTGTAGGAAAGCATTGACATCCATTTGATACAGATCCCAACCAAACATAGCAGCCATGGCAATGACAGTATGAACAGTAACTTGTTTTACCACAGGTGAAAAAGTGTCATGGAAGTCAATACCTTCACATTGACTATAACCCTTAGCAACTAATCGGGCTTTGAACATTTCAACTGAACGATCAAGTTGTACTTGATACGGTATACCCATTTGCAACCAATGGGTCATTATTTGGTGGTAGATCAACCACTGCCCAAGTACCATTTGCTTCTAGAGCATGAATTTCATGTTGAATAGCTTCTACCCAACGTTCATCACAAGCTGCCTCATGGTAGGTTTTAGGTTCAACTAGAGATAAGGAAGAAGCAACAAAAGGTAGTGATTGTAAAGATAGGAGAAGATGAGGTATGATTTAAGGATGAAAGTGTACCTGCTTGCAGTGAAGTAGAAGAGGATTGAGGAGGAAACAAAGTTAATAACCAGGAAGGTGGTTTAGTGACTCAAGTAGAACGCCGCAAAGGAGAAGAACTAGATACAATTGTCTTACTCGATAACCGAGAGGATGAAGGACATAAATTGTCAGAGGTTGGACATGTTGAACCAGAATTTTCATTATCATTATTTCTAGTTCCGATATCACTTTTAAGTTAATGCACGGGTAAATGCTTATGCACGGGTAAATGCTCATTACGTGAATCATTTGGTGTCATAACTGGAATATGCAAAAATTCTCGATAAAGGTCACTAGGCAGGGTTGAGATATGAAACAAATGAGAGTTTTTACCTGGAAACTGAAAAGTAAATATAGATTCATGAAATACCACATCCCGATTAACAAAAAAGGACTTTGAACTTAAGCTAAAAAGAACATAACCCTTTTGAACCAAGGAATATCCCATAAAAACTGAAGGAATTGATCTGAAGGAAAATTTGTCATGATTGTTAGGGATAGTAGCATAACAAAGACATCCAAATACTCTAAGGTGTGAAAGATTAGGTACCTTCCCATACAACATTTGAAATGGTGTTTTCATTGAAGAACCTTAGTTGACAACATGTTAATTATGTAGTAGGCAGTTTGAATACACTTACCCCAGAACTTAGTTGGAATAAAGGATTAAAATTTAATAGCACGAGCAACATTAAGTAGATGTTGGTGTTTTCGTTCAGCAACCTCGTTTTGTCGGGCGTATGAACACAAGAACTTTGGTGGACTATCCCTTGAGAAGAAAAGAAAGTGTTGCCTTCATTGCTAAAGAATTCCCAACCATGATCACTTTTCACTGTTTTGACTTTAGCAGAAAAATGATTGCCAACATAAGCAAAAAATTATTTAAGGGTGAAAAATGCATCGCTTTTGAGTCTAAGGAAAAATACCCATGTCATACGCGTATGGTCATCAACAATAATTAAAAAGTATCTATGTCCACTATGAGTTGAGACACGATACGCTCCCCAGAGATCAATATGAATAAGAGAGAATGCGGATGACTCACGAGAATCACTTATAGGAAATGGTAAACGAGTTTGTTTAGCAAGTGGACAAACACCACAACTTTTAACATGATCAATATTAGAAAAACTGCTATGTAATTGAGACATTTTATTCAAGGTACTCAAAGAAGTATGGTCAAGTCGTGCATGCCATAGTACACCATTATCTGATTTTAACAAAGTGGAAGACAGACAAGAATTTTTACAGGAAACAAAATGACAAACCGATGGACTGAGTGATGACTTTAAACATAAAGACCATCATAAGATCTACCAATTGCCTTCATCTCTCCACTGCAAAGGTCCTGTATAAGGCAAAATTATGGAAAAAATGTTAATGAACACTTAAGTTCTTTGGTTAATTGGGATACAGATAACAAATTGTAATGAAAGTCTGGTACATGTAAAACATTGGTTAATATGTGATTAGGAGAAAAGTCATAGGTTCCGTTGTGGGCTATAAGGGCGGTTTTACCATTTGACAGCTGAACAAACGAAGAGGAGTCGCAAGCAACATAAGAACTCAACTTCTCAATGTCAAAGGTCATATGATTCGTGGCACCAGTATTAGAATCCAGTCATGATGCAAGGGAACAGAACGAGTACCTGCCATATGTGTTGCAGCTTGCACAGGCGGATCTTTCCCTAACAACTCAAGAATTTGTTGATATTGTTCATGTGTAAAAGTAGGAACCTTAGCAGAAACAGAATTTTCAGCCAAAGAGGAGGTCGATTCTCCTTCATTGTCCAAGGTAACATTGTTAGCAGTAGATCCCTTACGCTTAGTGAACTTGTGATCAGCTGGATAACCAACCATCTTGTAACACGTTTCCTTCTTGTGTCATTTGATGTGACAATAGTCGTACACTCCATTGAAACGTTTTTTGACCTGAGTGCTAGAATAGAATGCAGTAGGTTCTAAAACACTGGCTAATATTCCTGCATTTTGACGTTGACCTTCCTCTTGAACAAGCATGGAATATGCTTGATTTACATAAGGTAAAGGTTTTAGCAGAAATATTTGACTGCGTACCATAGAGTAGGAATCATTCAATCCCATGAGAAAATGAAAAAGCCACTGTTGATTAACATGTTCTGTATTCTGCCGAGAAACTTCACAGTTGTACAGAGCAAAAGGGCAATAGCATCATATTCATCCCAGAGCAACCGTAAGCGTGTGTAATACACTGAAATGGAGGACGTACCTTGAGAATGAGAAATAATTTCTCGATGTAGAAAATAAACACGTGATCCATCAATCTTGTCAAAACGTTCTTTAAGATCTTCCCAAACACGTAATGCATTTGAAGCAAAAACTATTCCCGCATAAAGTTATTGACTAACTGTATTCAAGATCCATGAAAGCACAATGGCATTGCAACGTTCCCACTGTGCCAAAAGATCTGGAGAAATACCTTCACGAGAACAAGTGCCATCCACGAATCCAATCTTGTTCTTGGCAAGTAGAGCAATGCGCAAAAATATGCTCCATAGATTATAGTTTTCCACACCAGTCGCCGATGAGAAACGAGTAACGTTCCCGGAGTATCTGAATGATGAAGATAAAGAGGATGATTGTAGTCGATCTGAGTTGTCTCCGGCTGGACCATGCTTGTGCAGAAACAAAGAACAAAAAGATAACAACTAAACCAGCTCACCGGTAAGAAATTAACTGAAAACAACCGTCGGTGATGGCCTCTGATACCATTTTAACATCTCTTCGAGCAAAGAAAATGAGAGAGAGCAGTATTGAGTAATACTTCCTTTATTGCGTGTGTTCTATGTACAAGCTATTAATGCATTTATACACTGTGAATAACAACTAAACTGCTTCTAACAGTTTAACTAACTTCCTAACCAATCTTGTTAACTAGCTTCTTAACACATTATTATTTCTATCTAAAACATCAATATTTTTAACATTTCCGTAAAGTGCCCAATAATAATGAAACTGGTATAAAAAATAACAAAACCGTAGAAATAATAATTTTCGGTAATTTTTACCGATTTTATTATTTAAATAATAACAAAACCGATAGCACATTTTTAGCGGTATATTAAGGCTGCCGCACGTAATTATTTCGATGTAAAATCAATGAATCAATTCTCCATCTTTTCTACTTGCATGATTTAACTAGCCCTTAGCCATTTATCTTTTTCCTTGGTTTGACTTGAGCACCTAAGTTCGTCTTTTCAATATAGTCATCATATTATATATTTATCACATTTTAATCCTTAAACAAATTTCAAAGCAAATATACTTTAATCATATTTATTCAATGAAATTGATTTCATTTTAAAAAAAATCAAAATGATTATCAAACTTTTTTTCTAATTATCAATTATTAAAAGAATTCTAGACCAGTTTTTGGTGTCACATCCCAAATTTTTGTTAGTGTTTTTGTGACAATTTCATTTGGTTTGTGGAAATCGTGTTAGTAAGGCCTCAATTGAAATTAATGTGAACCTTGATGACTTAGTTATACATTCATGATCTTGAAATTTGGATACTTGCAAGATAAGGAATCAATTTTGAAGTAATGGAGATCAAAATAAATATGAAATGAATCTTATGAGGCCAGAGTGCAGACTCTAGAAAATATAGGGGCACGCCCTGTAATTTACTCATTATCTTGGGCACCAGTTTTAAATTCTGGGACAATTTTCGGGAAAGGGGGAACGCATTTTTCTTCTCTACATTTTCTCTCCCAGTTTGGTTAGTTTTGATAACATTTTTCGCTAACGTTTTCCTTCACCGTGAGGGTCGTCACCATTTGACCACCTGTTCATGAGTCAAGACTCTCATTTGATTAAGTGCCTTGACCGTGGTAAATGCCAGTGCACATCATCCGTTTGTTCAGATTCACCCTTCCTCTGTTCCAATTTGCTTCGGGTAAGTCAATGTTCCCTTTTATTTTTTTTTTTCCGGAAAGAGATGTGTAGACATTCGTTTTTATCCGGGTCTACAAAAATATCATTAATTATTACTATTATTACTTTTATTATTAATAACTAAATTACATTTTTGTAGCCCTAAACATGAGCCCAATTACAAGCTTAACCCAGGGCCCAACAAAGGCCAACCAACAGCCCAAACAGCTGGAACCAAATGACCCAATATCTCAACACTCTACCTGATCCATGCCTACCCAGATCCGACCCGCCCAGCATTCGACCCGGATCCAGACCCGAATTCGGATCTGACCCGGTCCCCTAGGGTTTCTAAAACCCTAACCTTAGGGATATGATATCTGATGTCGTCGCCTATTCTCCACTATCACCGACGAACTGTTCCCGCCTGTTGCTTCCATCCTACAGTGATTGAGTCAATCAACATGCCATCAATCAAAATAAAAATGGAAAACAAATCAAGTCCAAAATTCCAAGCGATTTATCAGATCCATCAAGCATGCAAATAAAAGAAGATAAAGAGGAGATATCAAGGAACCATTCGGTGAAGGAGGTTTTAAGAGAGAAAAATATAGTGGGATTAGATAGAGAGAGTAACCGGGGAAAAAGAAAGAAACAGAGCAACTAAGAGAGAAAAAACTATCCCAAAGCCTTCGAATGAAAAAAATAAAAAGAAAACATAGAGAATCCAAACCCAAAACAACACAACCAAGAGAGCAAAAAGGGAGAAGGTTCTTACCGGGGTTGGAAGCCATTGGGAATATCAAAGGTCGCAGGTGTCTCGTTACTTCGAAAGGTAAACTTGTAGATCTACGGGCCTAGAGCGAGTTTTAGGCTAAGATGGTTAGGGATTTGGGTTAAGGAGGATGAGAGGAAGATGCTGGGGTGTTTGAGGTCGCTCCGACCATCGTTCGTCGCCTCTCTCTCCAACGAGGGAAGTTGAGAGAGTTCTCTCTCTCTCTTTGGTTTTCAGAATGAAAAAAATGAGAGAATGAGAAGGAAAAGGGCTCATTTTGGGCTTATATGTCCCTAACGAAACGACGTCGTTTCAACAGAGACCTTCTCCGTATTTTCTAGCTAAGGGTAAATAGCACCCTAGGTCCCTCATAGTTGTAATTTATATGTTTTAGTCATAATGAAATCTTACTTTATTCTGTTTTGAGCACTTAAGTTTCTGTATTTATTTTATGGTCATATTATTATATGTTATGTTATTATTGTAAATGTTTGACTTTGGTTGCAATATTTGTAATTATTTCATTTTAGTCACTGATTTTGTGTTTTGTGTATTTTTGTGAATGTTAGAATTTGGCCATGATATTTATGTATCTTTTATTTTAGTCAATGCCTTGCATATGGTTTAATTATTGTTTAGTCCTCCATATTTTTGGTAATTTTATTTTAGTCTTTTAAATGTTTTTTTGCTATTTTAGTCCTTTAAGTTTTTATTTTTTCTATTTTAGTTCCTTAAGTTTCTATTTTTTTCTATTTAGTACCTTAAGTTTCTATTTTTGTTATTTTAGTACCTTAAGTTTCTATTAATCATATTTTGGTCCTTTAAATTTTTTATTATTCTGTTTTAATCCCTTTTGCTTGTTATTTTATTTTTAGTGTTTGTAATATGATTGTTATTTACTGTAAATATTTTATTTGTATATTTCCAATTTTATTGTATTATTATCTATTGGTATATTATTCGAATAATTTCAAGAACACGTATGCGTAGAATGAGCGTGAAAAGCATCACTTGGTCGAAGTGGTGTGATCCATATGACATTTCAACGACATGGGAACTTGAAATAAAATCGAGTTTATTTTACTAATTAATATGTTCTAATTCAAATGATGCAATGTGTGTTTTTATATAGTAATTTATTTGATGCAAATGCCGATATTCAATTTATATTCAACTTGTGTTTTTTAATAAATCGAGGAGAGAATATTCTTTTACAGATAAGAAATAGACGAGATAGCTTTCCTGATGGAGGATCGCTAATCTTGAGATTTCTTTTCAAGTAATGAATGTTCCCTAACAAATAATTCAAAGTAAATTAATTAACTTTAACAAATGGATCATATTTTAATTATCGATGCGAATTCATAAGTTCCACCATTACGATAATGTGTAAGCGGCTAAGTACCAATTTTGGGCGTTGTTAGGGTGCCTATCCTTCCCCACGCGTAACCAACTCTCGGACCTGTTACATCGATCTTTTTGGTAAACACATACCAACTTTTGTCTTAAAAAATAACTTTTCCTTAAATTTGTTCTAAAAGACATTTTTAGGTATTCGACCTACCTAACTTAAAGGTCGATGGCGACTCTTAATCAATTTAATGCAAATTAATCCAAAATCACCAATGTTTTCAAAATAAAAGGTCATAATTGTTTCTTTAAATAATAATTAATTGTTTTAAAAAAATGGTTATGAGAAGAAGTATTAAATATTTTTCGGTTCTGTCCATGTTAGCTTGTATCGCTGCAATGATTCGTTTCCTTTACCAGGTCATTGTTCTACCATTTTTAAATGAATAACCATATTTCATCTATCGTGGGCCTCTGATTCTAAACAAAATCATTAAATCATGGAAGCACCACCTTTATTGTCAGTCTTTAATCTAAGAAATGAATTTTAGTGAATACATTTGCTTGGTGAAACGTGTAATCCACCCCAATTGCCATATTCCTTTAAGTTAACTTTGGTGAATACTTTTGCCCAATGAAACTTGTAACTGGGAGTGAAGAAAATAATTATAATACTATTATTTCTTTTATTCTTTTGGTTAAGGTGCCCTATAGATTTCGTGTATTGAGAATTTGGTTTAAAACCCAATGGATATATTATCATTATTTTATAATAGTAAAGGTAGCAAGAATACGGCAATATGTTGGCCTTTAGCGCAGCTAGGTTGACACAGTATGATATGAGCTTGTATCCGAATTAAACTCGTATATTTATATAAACATATGATCTGACCTGTAATATCGTGGCTTGAAATTTGACTCGTTTGATCAATTTGTTTATTGTATCGCTCTCCAATAGATTCATACCATCTCGTTTGGCCCAGTTCGATTCCACACATTCGATTTGAGATACATGTTTTCATTCCGCAGGACCTAATGCTACTGATCATTGAAAGCGTGGGACTTAGCTAGTTCCATTTAACCAATATAGGTGTGTCCCCTTACTTGTTCGATACATTTAGTATGTTATGCTATTATACTGTGTGTTGCAATTGATGAGCATGTTTGTGAACTGAATTTATATATGTATTTGTGATATTTTGACTTCTGAATAATGTTGCATCACATTTAAAATGTATACTGATGCATTCTTGATTCTGCATGGGCTTAGTCCCTGTCTTGATTTTGCGTAGGATTATATCTCCGTCCTGATTTTGCATATGATTATATCCTGACTTGTGTTATAAAGCATATTATACCTTTGCTTTGACATGTATGAAGTGGTTGAATAATGTCCAAGCATGTTCCTAGTCCATGATTACTTTTATGGAGGTGATTAGTTGACCAAATATGCATGTTCTTGATAAAACTATAGTTTTTCAGAAAAATGATCGATCCCTTAGGAGAAATGATCAATCCCAAAGTTTATGTTTTGCTAAGAATCGATCCCTTTTCAAAAAAGGATCGATCCATTCGTTGTTTTAATCGATGGAAAAAAGTGAAATTGTATGCATTAAAGGTCTGAAATGTTCTTAAATTCTAATTTGACCCCTGAATGATTATGTAAGTTCAATTTAACCTAGAAATTGATTTGTTTAATTACTTAAACTCTTAATTTGGAAATTTGATGAGATTTGAGTGATCACTTCTTAAACACACTTAATTATATAATGGAACCCTCAATTGCATGTTATTGTTTGGTACATAAGTTTTGCATGTTCACGTTTAAGTCCCTAATCTTGTATGATCAATTAAGTGATTGTCTGATTTCTGATTGGTATGAAATTTTGCGTGTTGCTTCCTTATGACAATATTTAACATGTTGTAACCTTAATTGGGTGATTTGACATGTTGATTGATTATACATTGTGAAATAACCAAAATACCCCTAAATGTTTAAATGTAATGTTTGCATTTTTAATTGAGATTCAATTGCATGTTAGTTACATTGAACATTGTGTGTGAAGTATAGTAAGATTTTAATTTGTTTTGCTTTCGCGAAATGTTTGTAAAGTGGATCATGATCCGTCTAACACGATTGGAACCTATTGTACGCTCAAGTTGGCAACCGTTTCCACTTTGTTCATCTTGTGGTAAGAGTAATCCGGGAGAATGTTGACGTACTACTGGAGGTTATTTCTGTTTTGGCGACAAGGGTCATCGATTGTTAGATTGTCCGAGGAGAGCTGAGCGTAGAGATGATGCTCATGTTCCTGCCAAATGAGGTGGTTTAGTTGGTACATGTGGTCCGATGGGTCAGGCTCATGGTAGAGGTTTTGGTCTTGCCATGGTAGCTGAGACTAGTGGACCTGCTATAGTTACGCAGTTTGTGAGCCTTACGATGTGTTTCCACAGACATGATCACGAGTACTTTTCTACTAGAGTCTTTTCCTTTGCTTGCCTTGATAGATTCCGATCCTTGGTAGTTAGGCTAGTCGGTTGAGTGTTCATGTTTTTTTAAGAGTGTGGGTTTGGTTGTAACTGGAGCTTTAGGCGAGGGAGTATTTGTGGATCGTGTGTACTGTATGCGTCATTTGGTTGTTCAAGGTGAGGTTTTTTTGGCTGATTTGATGGAGTTATTATTCCATGGTTTTGATGTCATTCTGGGTATGGATTGGTTATGTGAGCATCATGTGCACTTGGATTTCGAGTTGTCCCTGGCAATTATAAAGACGGCGGGAGATGTTTAGTTAGTGGTTTTGGGTGAGCGACCTTAATTTTTTCTAATGTTGTCGACTTTGGATGCAAGTAAGATGTCAGGTCGTGGTTATGAGGCGTACTTAGATTATGTACTTAATCCGGGTGGTCAACAGTTATGTGTGCATGATATTTGTATGGTTTGGGATTTTGCAGATATGTTTCCAAAAGAGCTTACAAGTTTGCCACTGGATCGTGAGGTTGAGTTTCGTATAGAGACTTATATTGATTCAACCCCATGTCTATTGTGCCCTATCGCATGGCACCTAAGAACTTGAAGGAGTTGAAAGTGTAGTTGCAAGAGTTGTTGGATCGAGGTTTCATCTGTCCGAGTGTTTCTTCATGGGGTGCTCTAGTTTTGTTTGTAAAGAAGACTGATTGTACAATGCGAATTTGTATTGATTATCGTCAGTTGAACATGTTGATGATCAAGAATCGGTATCCTTTATCGAGTATCGATGACTTATTTGACTAGTTTATAGGTGAAAAGGTGTTTTCAAAGATCGACTTGCGTTCTAGGTACTATCAGTTAAAGGTTAGTGAACCGGATGTGATGAAAATAGCTTTTCGGACGTGTTATGGTGATTACGAATTCTTGGTGATGTCGTTTGGTTTAACTAACCCTCCAGCTGCTTTTATGGACTTGATGAACAGTGTGTTTCTTCCATATTTTGATCATTTTTTGGTGGTTTTCATTGACGATATCTTGGTGTACTTAGCTTCTGAGGAGGATCATGATTCGTATCTCCAGGTTGTTTTACAAGTTTTGAGTTAAAAGAAGTTGTATGCTAAGTTTTCTAAGTGCGAGTTTTGGTTGGTGAAGGGCATTTCTTGGTCATGTTGTTTCCACCGAGGATATTCGGGTTGATAGTTAAGTGGAAGCTACCTAGGAGTATTGTTGAGGTTTATAATTTTCTTGGGTTAGTGGGGGTACTATAGACGGTTTGTTAAGGGTTTTTTGTGGGTAGCTGCTCCATTAACTAAATTGTTGCAAAATGATGTTAAATTTGAGTGGACGAGTGAAAGGTAAAATAGTTTTGAATTTTTAAATAAAGCTTTGATAGATGCTCCGATGTTGGTTCAACCGGTGTCAGAAAGGAATTTTATGGTTTACAGTGATACGTCGATTGTGGGTCTGGGGTGCATGTTGATGCAAGATGGAAAGGTAGTTGCTTATGCATCGAGCCAGTTGAATTTGCACTAACGTAATTATCCTATGCATTATTTGGAGTTGGCCGCAATAGTGTTTGCGTTGAAGATTTGGTGACACTACTTGTTTGGTGAGAACTGTATTCTTTACAGTGATCACAAGATTCTGAAAAACCTCCTCACTCAGAAGAAGTTGAATTTGAGGAAGAGGCGTTGGGTTGAGTTATTGAAGGACTACGACTGTGTGATTGAGTATCATCTAGGTAAGCTAATGTGATTGTAGACGCCTTGAGTCGTAAGTCGATGGGTGAGTTACGTGCCTTGTTTGTTTAAGTTTAGCTGAGGATGAGCGTTAGTAGTTGAGTTGCAAGTTAAGTCTACGTGGTCTCAACGTATTCGGGATTTGCAACCAAATGACAAAAAATTGGAAGAAAACTTTCATCTAGTGCAAGATGATGTTAGGGGTGACTTCTCATTGAAATCTGAAGATGTTTTGTGCTTTCGAGGTAGGTTGTGTGTGTCAATGGATGAGGATCTGTAGGTGAGATACTCGTGGAGGCACATAGTGAACCAGATGCGATGCATCCGGGTAATACGAAGATGTTTCGAGACTTGCGTGAGTTGTTTTGATGGCCTGGGTTGAAGAGAGCTATTGTTGAGTTTGTCGGATGATATTTGGTTTATCAGCGTGTTAAAGCCGAGCATTAATTTCCTTCAGGTTGTTGCAACAAATTAGTATTCCTGAGTGGAAATGGGAATAAATTATGATGGATTTTATGATGGGTTTATCGTTGACACCGTTGAAGAAGGATTCGATTTGGGTGATAGTTGATTAGTTTACTAAAAGTGTGAATTTTTTGTTGGTTCATACTACATGTTCGTTATAGAGGTTAGTTGAGTTATTCATAGCTGAGATAATGTGGTTGCATGGAGTTCCTTTGTCGATCATTTCAGATCGTGATCACCGGTTTACGTCGAGGTTTTGGCGAAGTTTGCATAAAGCTTTGGGTTCAAAGTTTAGTTTGAGTATATCTTTTCATCCGGACAGATGGCAATTGAGCGTGTGATACAGGTTTTGGAGGATATGCTTCAGGTGTGCGTAATTGATTTTATTGGTTCTTGGGAGCGTTATTTGTTGTTTGTAGAGTTTTTTTACAATAACAGTTTCCAAGCTAGTATTAAGATGGCTCTGTTTGAGGTGTTATACGGGCGTAAGTGTCTTACTCCTTCGTGTTGGACTGAGTTGAGTGAGAAACGTGTTTTTGGTCTGGAATTGATTCAAGAGACTGATGATAAAGTTAATTTGATTAAGTATCGGTTGGAGGATGCTTTTGATTGACAAAAGTCGTATGCCAATTTGAAACGTTGAGAGATTGAGTACATTATGGGTGACTTGGGGTTTCTTAAGGTTTCGCCTTGGAATAAGGTGTTACGTTTTGGGTGTAAGGGTAAGCTTAGTCCAAGTTTTATAGGGCTATTTGAGGTGTTAGAGCGTGTTGGGCCAGTTGCGTATCGTTTGAGATGAGCTCAAGCATATTCATGATGTGTTTCATGTGTCGATATTGCGTAAATATAGGTCAGATCATTCTCATTTTGTTTCACTTAATAAGGTTGAGGTGCGCAAGGATCTTTCTTACGAGGAAGAACCTGTTAAGATTTTGTCCAGGGATGTGAAAGTTTTTCGGAACAAGGTCGTTCCGTTGGTAAAGGTGTTGTATCATAACCATAATACTTAGGAGGCAACTTAGGAGACGGAAGAGTCAATGAGAGCTCAATTTCTGCAGTTGTTTAGATAAGGTAATTTCGGGGATGAAATTACTTTTAGGGGGAGAGAGTTGTAACATCATAGAGTTGGGTCTGGTGGTTAGGGTTAGTTTCGGGTCGTTTTCCGGGTTTCTGATAAAAAGAAAGAAAATTTTCTAAAATTCATATTTAAGTTTTAAAAATATTTTGGAAAAGTTTCAAGTGATTTTATATGATTAATTTTAATTATAGAAGTTTAATTAAATAATTTGGTGACTGAATTATAAGAATTGGAAATTATAATTCGATGATCATTTTGTAAATTTTTACAATGTCCAAATTTTATGAAGCAATTACACCAAGACATATGTTTAGAGTTTTCCTTTTAAATTAAAATGTTTTAATTTTCCCTTTTTACTATTTTTCCATCTAGATTCATTTTAATCTAAATTACATTTGCTTGTTTTCATTCACGTGCTTTTCATTTCCTCAATATTTTATATTTTAGTAACTTCTCTTAACTTCCTCTATTTTCACTTGTTTTCTCCCAAGCAAGCTGATCAATTCTTTTTCTTTTTCTTCTTGATTCTAGATTTACTCATCTCAATCTTGATTTATTTCTCAAGTTTCTCATCTTTTATATTCTTGTTTTTAAAGCTTGATCATAATGGAATTCCATTGGTGATCTCAATTTCAATATATTTCACAAGGTAAGGATCTTTTCCTTGGTTTTATTTCAAGCTTCAGGGCAAGTGTTAATGATTCTATTGAATTGTTGATTTAATTGAAAGGATTTCTAGGATTTCAATTCATTTTCGGAGCTAATTAATGTGTTGATTTCTTTAATTGGTTTTGAGGTTTTCTTAATCAAATTAAGTTGTTTTTGGAGTGATTATAATCATATTAAATCAATTTTTTGATTTCAAATGATTTGGATATTGATTTCTTGAAAACAATGTCGATTTTTGGTATTTTTGGGAATTCGAGAATTAGGTTTGTAGATGTTAATTTTGCGATTCTAGTTGAGTTAGATGTTGGTTATAGTGTTGTTTATCAGCTTTTAGTACGGAGATTCGTGTTTTAGTTTAAAGCTTCTGGAGTGATGTTTCGGTAAGGTTTTAGGTGTTTTCGATGTTTAAGCTCTATTTTACAAATAGAGGTTCTGCTTTGTTCTAGATTAAATTTTGATGTGTTAATTTGTTTTGCAAGGTTCTTATAGTGTTTTTAGTTGATGAAACTTGGTGCTTTGAGTTTGGTGAACGTTGAGGTAGTGTTTGGAAGCGTTTTCTTTTTTCAGAGAGCAAGGTGAGTGGCTCTTATTCGTAGGAAATGAACATGATTCAAAGTTGAGGTTTGTGTAGTGTTGCATTTTTAATTCTGATATATTGTGTTATTTTGTTAATTGTGATGATGAAATATGAATTATGTTGATTTACATATGATGCCACTTGTGTTGGAAATGAGAATGTGATGTGTTCTAAATGATGCATAGGATTTTGGAAACGGTTTGTGAAAAATCTATATATATTTTGAATGTGAATTGGATGAACTGAACTTTCTCACTGTCCAAATATGTGGGTTGATCATGACAACCATCCGCAAGTTTGTTTCAAAATGTATTTGAATAAATATGTGAAAACTATGCATCATTGACAACCGCTTTTGGTGAATTGGATTAACTGACTATTTTTCTTAATAGGTCCTTTGGATATGAAATTCGTCCTAGGAAAGACTAATTTGTGTGTTTTGTATTTGTGTGTGATTCAGAATTATGCGGGGTGCGTTGAGTTTTGCTCTGAGAAGATACGGGTAAGGTTGGGCGTCTGTTTAGTCCATAATTTGTGGTTTTGGACCTATGTGAATCCGTAAGCAAAATGGGAGTTTTATGGAGTCCGTTTATCCAATGAGTGAGTTGTGTTTTGAACAAAAGTTATTGATCTTAAAATAGAAAATGTGTGTGATTGTGTGATTTGCCGAGGAAGGTAATAGTGCATATGTGATTGTGATTGCCTTTGAACTATATGGTCCTTGATGTTTGTTTAATTAGGAAATCAAGTGATTTGGAAAACATTAGTTGATCATTCAAGCATTAGATGTTGAAATATATGTGTAGAGTAAAGAACAAGTTACGTATTAACATATAGGATTGACCTTTAGCTTGGTTATGTGCATTGCTTTGAATGTTAGTCGTTCACTGGGCTTTATAAGCTCACACTCGTTAATATTGTTTAGAGGATTAAAGTCGAGTTTGGAGGTGAGGGGCTTGGCATCGGTGTGATCAAGCAAGGCTAAGGAATAAAGCTATACTTATGTGGTTTTCGGAAATTTTGTGTGGCAATTTGGGAATATTTGGGATTTAGACCTATTATTCACTTTGTTGGACTTATAATGCTAGATTTTGGTTTGTAATAAGTGGATTTACGATTGGGATTTGATGTTGGTTTGATTCATTGAATTTGGATTTATAAGTAGGAACTTGTTGCTTGAAGTATGAGATTACTCAAATATGTTTTAGACCCTAAAAAAGTGTTTGGAGTGTTTCATTAAGTGTAACTTGGTAAACTAAACGTGTTAGACTCTTAGGTTGCATGAAACAACCTTAAATGCCAAAAATGAGTAGGTGACTTGTGGTTGAAATGAACTTTTATGCAATTGTTGACTTTTGGTGTCAAATCCTTGATTAATATGTTTACTTGTGTCATAAAGCATGTTATACAATTATTTTGACATGTATGAAGTGGTTGAATAGTATCCAACATGTTCCTAGTCCATGATTACTTTTATGGGGTGATTAGTTGACCAAATATGCATGTTCTTAATAAAACTGTAGTTTTTCAAAAAAATGATCAATCACTTGAGAAAGGATCGATCCCAAAGTTTATGATTTGCAAAGAATCAAATCCCTTTTCAAAAGGATCGATCTCTAGTTAAAAAGGGTCGATCCCTTTCAAGAAAGTATCAATCCCTTTATTGTTTTGCTCGATGGAAAAAGGTGTAATTGCATTCATTAAAAGTCTGAAATGTTCTTAAATTCTAATTTGACCCCTGAATGATTATGGGAGTTCAATTTAACCTAGAAATTGATTTGTTTAATTACTTAAACTCTTAATTTGGAAATTTGATGAGATTTAAGTGATCACTTATTTAACACACTTAATTACATAATGAAACCCTCAATTGCATGTTATTGTTTGGTATATAAGTTTTTCATGTTTACGTTTAGGTCCCTAATCTTGTATGATTAATTGAGTGTTTGTCTGATGTCCGACTAGTATGAAATTTTACGTGATGGTTCCTTATAACAATATTTAACATGTGGTAACCTTAATTGGGTAATTTGACTTGTTGATTTATTATACATTGTGAAATGATCGAAATACCCTTAAATGTTTAAATGTAATGATTACATTTTTAATTGAGATTCAATTGCATGTTAGTTACATTGAATATTGTGTGTGAAATATAATAATAGATTTTAATTTGTTTGCTTCGTAAAATGTGCGTAAAGTGGATCATGATCCGTCCAACACGATTGGAACCTAATGTACGCTCAAGTATCCGGCTCAGACTCTTGGATCGTGTATGGGGTGTTACATTTGTCCGTCGTCTTCAAAATTACCTGGATAACTCAAAATCCAAGTGTATGTGATGATCGCGTAACCAATCTGTACCCAGAATGACGTCAAAACCATGGAACGATAACTCCATCAAATCGACCGGAAAAACCTCGCCTTGAACAACCAAATGACACATATGGTTAACACAATCCACAAATGCTCTCTCGCCTAAAGCTCCAGTTACAACCAAACCCACACTCTTAACACAAACAGGAACACTCAACCGATTAGCCAAACTTCCAAGGATATAAGAGTGTGAAGAACTAGAATCTATCAAGGCAAGCAAAAGAAAAGACTCCAGTAGAAAAGTACCTATGATAACGTCCGTCGGAACACGATCCTGAGGCTCACGAATCACGTACACTCTAGCAGGTCCACCAGTCTTAGCTGGCACGACCACAGCCTCTACCATGAGCCTGACCCATCAAACCACTCGTACCAACTTGACCACCTCCTTGGCAGGAACATGTTTACCATCTTTAGGCTCAGCTCTCCTCGGAAATCTCGCAACCGATGACCCTTGTCACCATAATGAAACAACCTCCAGTAGTATGTCAACACTCGCCCGGATGAATCTTACCACAAGATGAACAAAGTGGAAACTGCTACTAACCTCCAAACGATCCAACAGCTCTACCAGACTGACCTTGACGAGAATCACACCGATCTGATCCTAGCCCCTTCCCAAAAACTCCCTGACTGGTCCACCCAAAGTACTCTCAACATCCATCGCCTGATCTACCACAACGTCGAACACTTCTTAAGACCCGGTAACCAAGTAGGAACGAATCTCTCTCCTCATACTATCCTTAAAACTCTTGCACCTCGCAAGCTCAATAGGTACAATCTCTCGAGCATACTCACTCGGACGACCAAACTCGGCCTTGTACTCATATACCAACAAATGACCCTGAACCAAGTCAAGAAATTCTTTCTTCTTCGCGTCTGTATATTGTGTACCCAGAAACTTGCGCCTAAACACCTTTAAGAAGTACATCTACGTCAGTCTATCCTCAATAGCACTCCTTCGAGTCGTGACCCACCAACGATGAGTGTCACCCTGAAGTAAGGACATAACACAACCAGCGTCTCAGCGTCGGTACAACCCATCTTATCTTAAACCCAAATAACACTCTCCAACCACTCCTCTGCCACTGTTAGCTCGGTACGACGAACATCGCTAAACTCTGTGGCTTCTAAAGCCCTCGGGCGCTCTAGAGGAAACCCTCTAGTAGTTGGAATCGACACAGAAGCAGGCACCTCAACCGGAATGGCTTGAGGCAAAGCTCTCAGAAGCGCCTTAGTTAACACATCCACATGAGGGTTCAGTGTGGAACTACTGGCAGGGGTCCATTAGCACCACTCCCAACCTCGATCACATTTTCCTCTTCCTTATTCTACGTGGGCTTAGTCCCCATCTTGTTTCTGTTTGGGATCCTCTTCGGAGGGCAAGATCCCCATGATGATTTCTCTGATGATCAAATATTGATGTTGCACTTTGATGATTAAATCTTGATATTATCGTTTGCGCATTATTGGTACTATTAGTTTGTTTATTGTAGAGGAAACAGTGGGTCTCGTAGCTCACTTTGTTTCTGTCTTTCTTTCTTTTTTTTCTTTCAAATTATCTAGTTATAGGACCAATTTAACTATCGATTATATATTATATAGGGTTTAATATTTATTTTTCAACCTTTTAAGATGTAACATGGGTTTATTTCTGATTTTGTATTCAATAAATATTTTCAAAACGACTTATTGATTATTTTCATTCGTGGGTCGTTTATGTGATCAATGTAGTCACCTTGATTCAGTGGTAACTCCTAGACTAAGTCTAAGGGGTTACATTTGGGATGTTACATGATTAGTTCGTTTTGAGCGATACTTTGGGTCAGAACACGAGAGATTCTTTTCCTGCATTTTGTTTTCCAATTTCATTTGACATTAGTTGATCTTATTTGCTTATTAAGATTAGACGATTCAAATGAATGGAGAATTTGGTATTGATTCAATGTAGAGTTCTATATCATGAAAACTCGGGGGGGAACTCATTTTCCTTGAAAATTTATATAATTCCTCCCCAACCGATAAAATGCAGTAAAAAAAAAACCTTGTTTTTCCAATAAGAAAAATGTAATCCAGTAACTTTGGAGCACATCTCCATGAAAAGAAAAAGGAGAAAGCCCAAGCAGAAAGGATACAGATTGCTTTACGCACAGATAAAATCATAGGAACCAAAATCATCTTTGAGAACCAAAAATGAAGAAAAAAGGCTGTGCCTTCAAATGATAGCGGCTATTTCCCATTTTTAAGAGATTTGCACAAACCCTAGATTGCTTTGCATTTTGATGGCAAGACCGTGTTTATAAATATAAAGCGAGTACGTATACAATGACGTCAGGCCCTCGTCAACTTCGTATTTATCTTCATAAAATATTATTAATTAACTAATTTAAATATTATATAAATGAGTAAATTATACCAATAACTACTTAATTTTTGCTCTTTTTCACTTTAACCACCAATCGTTTTGTTTTTTCAATCGGGTCAACTAACTATTTAAATATTACAATCAAGTCATCTATCATTAAATATTAACATAAGAGTTGAGGTAGTAGTTAACAAAATTGTTATAATTATACATTTAGTCCCCATTATTTAGACACTCTATCAATCTAGTCATAATTTTAAATTAATTTAATAAATATAATCCTCAATCAGATGGTGACACATATCACTATATGATTGGATGATTTTTTTCTTATTTTTATTTTATTTAGTTTAATAATTTTTTCAACCAATTAGATAATAACACATATCACATAAAATATAAATTAAGCACCCTAACCATTGGGTTGAACCATTCAATTGAAAATCGTTTCATTACATAATATATATAGAGTTAATCATAATAAAAAAAGAAAAATTCACCTAATAAGTACTCAAACATGAAATAATTTAATAATATGAAAATATAAAATATATATAAACAAATATTATAATTGATTAATAGACGAATATATTTTATTTATATTTAAAATAATATTTAATGCAAATTTTAAAATAAAAATGAAGTTAATATGTCATAATTGAAATGTTTCATTCTTCTTATTTTAAATCAATAAATTGTCCACATGATTCTATTTTTATTAAATTGGAATGTACCATTTCTTGTATTTTAAAACATTATAATGTCGATCGAATTGCATGAAACAAGTAACCTATGTGATAAAGGAATTGTTATTATTCCTTGAGGACCTAGATTTTCGAGCACCATAGATGTGTCATGGGTGTGAGCGTTCAATGTCGAAAGGTTGAGAGTTATCTATGAACAGATACTATCTTGTAGTTACCACAGATTAATCAAAAAATATAATATTGATCAAATTTTAATCTTATTTAACAACTCTATGTTAAAATAGACGAATTCAATGAAACCAAGTTTCTCCTATATCATGAACAAAATGATATTAGTGGTTAAAAGGAAGGTTATTATCCCTCTACAATATACGAGAAGTACTCTGATAAAAGATCGAGTTTGGAAGTCTTGAATCTGGCCACGAGCTCCTCGACTGACACCTAAGAACATGTACACGGAAACATATTCCATACGTTGAGCTCACAAGCTCAGTGTCACGCAAATAACCTACTATACTACATGTATCCAACATGTAAGCATGCTACTATTATGATCATTAACATTTGCATACACTACCAAAACAACAAAAGTAAGCATCATGGTGTAGCTCAGGTAACTTAGCATCACAAAACTCTCACCCCTCTTAGTTTACAAAGAACCTTAGGCGAGATCTTGGTCACATAGCATTAGCGTCTCTCTATACTTCGAGTTAGGCCCAGGTCACAAAGCATCCAAATCTTGCTCAACTAGTCTACTCCTCTAAAGTACTTGGGATGTACCCGAGTTACTTAGCATCAGTGCGACATCCAAGTAGCATTTAAGGTACACAAGCACTGGATTGAATATATCAGAATAATCCTTAATCAACTATGTCAATGTCGTACATAAGTAACTCAGGTGTCCTCAATATTTTCTCTAGCATCAAACAAGGTATAAGTCTTATGGAATCTTACCTCATAATGATCTTATATTATCACATAATTTGTTAAGGTTTCCACTTGTAAGCTTATTGGAAAGTATCCCTCACCAAACTCCTTGGTTTCATCTCTCAATCCCAGTTAGGCTTAAGCCTAAAACTTTCTGATGGTATTGATACTCTTCCTTGGGTATTCGTACTCCCCTCTTATGGTATCTATACTTCCCCGTGTATCGGTACCAAAATTGTATTCGATGCTTTGAAAACTACCTGGTATCGATACCCTATTAGAAGCATTGATACTCTACCATCGTTATCGATACTCCTGTGAGTATCGATACCAAAATTGCATTCTAGAATCTAATAAAGCCCCAATTATCGATACCACTTGAGGAGTATCAATACTCCTTGATGAGTATTGATACTCTTCTCATAACTCTTTGATTTTTTTCCTTTTATGACGAGCAGTATCGGTATTGTTCTTATAATATCAGTACTTTATGTCTAGATAACTCTATTTCTATCGTCAAAAACTTCCCAAAATACTCCTTAAGTGTTCCCGAGATCCCCAAATAGTGTTTAAAACTTATTTAGTACTTAAGGTCATACAAGGTCATCACTTTATGCATGAATAATAACAAATCTTTGTTTTCATGCTTTGAACCCCAAATGCACTCAAATACTTCATAGACTCATACAATCACCAAATCTACACATGTTGATCTACAAGCAGTAGAGAAAGGTTAGAAGTGTATTACTTTACACCTAGTAGTTATAGGAACAACCTCACGCTCACCCAAGGATCTCTTTTTCTTTTCTCTTTACCTTTGAGCTTTCTCCCACTTATCTTACTAAGCAAAAAAAACGAATGGATTACTAAACAAATTGAAGAGGGAAAGGAGAAGAAGAAGAAGAAGACAATGATGGTGGGTTTCGAATCCAACAAATAATAATACTTGCTTTTAGAAATATAAATTGTAGTAGCGATAAGCAATGTTGAATCCACAAGGAATGTGTAAACTTATTTTAATGAAAATTAAAGAAAAGAAAAGGGGATTTGAAATTGGGAAAAAGAAAAAGAAATTATAATAAACCAAAAATTTAGAGAGACTAATAACAAGCAAATATTCAACTAAAGGTGTAATTTCATAATTGGTTCAGAGAATTGATCATAGATACAATGATAAAATCTTCTATTTTTCACTGAATCGGTTATGGTTATTAACAAGCTCTAACAACTTATCTCTCCTTAGTTTCTTGATAATCAAGAGAAGCTCTTTGATTATTTCCCTTCTTAATGAACAACCCTAGACAAGCGCTTAAGATTTAATCCACCCACAGCATTAACTACTAGAGAGACCACCAATTCTAGCCAACAAATACACAAGTTCGATTCATTTAGACTAGATTATATACCTTCATAACATAATAAAAATCAACTATGTTACTTTACCACTAATATTAGAACGTTTAAACAATTACGGATTTAAAGTTCTAAATGGCAATTTATCAACCTGATAATTGAACAACGGGCCCTTTGCAACAATCAATCAAGGCAATAATTCTTAATAAATATAAAAGATATATAAATAGTGAAGAAATAAAAGAACGATGAAAATTATTTAGATCTCACAATTTTTGAAGAACCAAAACTTCAATTATCCTTTAGTTGGAACAAAAGTATTTAGCTACTCATAATTGAAAGAATACCAAAAGAAAATAAAGATGAAATCTGAAAAATAATCCTTGAGAAAAACTTAAAAACTATGAAAACTCTAGCTCCCCTTTTATATGGGTTGCTCTATTCTATATAAGGAAGTTTCCCAAAAGTCAATCCCACCAAAATAGGGGGTTTTGAATACCATTATCCTTCTCTAAAGATAAGAATGATTCAATAGAGTCTTTCAGCCGTCATTAAAATCATTTTCCCTTGTAAATTTGTAACCCTAATTTAGGGTTATACGAACTGGTAAGGTGTGCCCACGCCTTAACTACAGACTTCTTCTACGATAGCTCAGGATGAATAAGTTGTGCCCACGCCTTATGTGAAAACCTCTTCTGGTCTTGCCAACTTCTTGAATTCCGATTTTTCCTCTTTAATTTGGGATTTTGTGTAGATCATTCTAATCATTAGATTTTGCACTTGTTTAATCCAAATCTTCAACCTAATCTACAAAATATGAAATATAATCAAAATTCATGATTTAAGCAATTTTAGTTATTCAAATATAAGGAAAATGTCATAGAATATATGGCTAATATGCATCTTATCACAGGGAAGATGGTGAAGAAAAAGAGAGGCTTGCACATTACATTATCCATTTTAATCGAGAAATCAGCTTTCAAAATAACTTAGGGGTTAATTGTTCTTTTGGTCGTTCATTCTCTAACCTCATTTCAAAAACACCACCTTTAAACCATAATGGGCTCAAACAAGTCCAATTCACTTCATAATTAGGTTTAGGCTTCCTACATGCTAATGGATCTTTAATACTTAATCTCGAGTTAGACTGAAACTTTTAACCTGGAATTCGGGGTGTCACAGTAGACATTATAGACAGAGTCAATATAAAATAAAGTTAAATATGCATAAAACATAAAAAATAATTAAAATAAGATAACCTTTGTTTTGATAAAAATTTCAAAAGAAGTAAAAAAAACGGTGTTTAATTCAAGAATATATGTGTTCCAAGAAGATTAAAGAAAATGAGATGAATAGGTGCGAGAGAGAGAACCATTGTAAACAAAAATAGGAAACTTTCCCTAGATATTATCGATAATGAAGATGGTAATTTGCCTCATTTGATATGAAATACTTAAAATATTTATTTGGTTTTGAACAAAAAATTTGGAGGGAAAAATAAAGAAATAAGTGATTTTTTAAAGTAAATAGAATATGCAATATTTTTATTAAAAAGTTGTATTTATATTAGGTTTAATAAATTTATTTTTGGGTTTTATTATTTAATTAGTTATATATTATTACTATAAGCAAATTCATGTTTATTCGTTTTACTTTTATATTTTATTTCATTTAATCATTTTGCATGAATTTTCGTTATTTAGTATATTTTTTATTTTATTATTTCTTAATATGTTTATTTAATTAATTTAATTCTTTTATATGTTTTTTTTACTATAATTTATTATTGTCGTATGTACAAAATTATTTATGAGATCATCAAATTTTAAATATATTTTTCCTTATAAAAATAATAATTATTATATCCATTAAATAAAAATTATTAACATTTATTTCAAAACTTTTAATTTAAATAAAATAGTTTACATTAAAAAGTGAATTTGAGATTATTCCAATAGGATGTTTGTTAAGTGAGTGAGTCAGAATTTAGATGGTTAAAATATATCATCGTTCTATTAATCCTAAACTTTAACAAATTTGATCTAAATTTTAGTATCTGAATCGATTTATTTGATTTGGAATTTGATATATACTTAAATATGATAATTTAAACTTGATTCGAAATTCAAAATAAATTAAAATAAATCAAATTGATCCAAATTTTAGTTGAACCGATATAGCCCCAAAACGAAAGTAATTTGAATAAAAAATAATTCGAACCAAAAACAATTCAAATCAAAATTAACCCGAATAGAAAGTAATTCAAATCAAAAGTAATTTGAACCAAAAGTAACTCAAACTAAAAGTAATTTGAAATGAAAGCAACCCTAAAGTAGTCCAAATTTAATTTATTTAAATCCGATCTAAACTAATTAGCATTTCAATAATGAGTCAAAGCGATTAAATAATTAATTTTTAGGGTAAATTACTCGTATGAGCACTCCACTATTATCTCTTTTCACAATCCACTGTAATATTTATTTTAAATTTTATTAATGGATCATTTTCATGATATTTGCAATTAGTGCATAAATATGTACTATGATACATCATCTCCCCTTTGATTAGCACGTTTTTCAAGTTCAAAGCCTTTGGTAATGAGTATAGAATCAGGTAATGAGGAAGGCACAGATCCTATCCTTCTAAATATTAAAACCAAATTTAAATAAATAAAAAAAAAGCAGAAAAGAGATTAAAATGTTGGGAAAGGGAGAAATACGAAGAGAAACACCATGAGTATTACAACCATTAACATATTGATTTGAGATGAACCTTGACCAGTCAGAGGAAGTAACAAAACCTTGAACAGTAAACTAATGAGCACCTAAATAACCAAATAGCACAGCCTCCCGTTTCAATACCATCTGGAAACGAAATTCTACTGTACATATGAATTTTGCTGCTTCAGCACTCGTTGGAATCTGTAAGTACACATCGGTATCGCTCTTAGATCCAACTTCCATGTACAACTACAAATATGTTCGACCAGCATTACTCCGAAACAACCACCTCATGATCAACCCTCCAATAGTTTGCATCATTGAACTCCTTTACCCAGCACCGCCAACTTCATCGGAATTCTCCTTTTCGGGTACCTTAGGAATGATGTTCCTCTTCAATGGTCCTGCTTCACCAACTATTCCTTCTTTCAAGGCTTGTTCCATTGCCTTCTCCGTGCCTTCTGATTCCACACCCACGAACTCAACGTCCTCTTCAAATAAAAAGCACAGGTGTTGGAGATTTCTGACTTACATCACTGTTTGTCGATCCATCACTCGTATCCATAGAGTCTGAGGAACCGTTTTCAAGTATGGATTCCCCGTTAGAGGGGATCACTCTATCTGTATTTACAGGTACATTGACGTCTGAGATGTCATCATCGAGAAATGGGTTCTTGCTCGAGCCACCAAATTGGAAATCTGAAGGTGGTTCTCCCCAGCCCACCCACTCAGGTAAAGGCCTATCTCCAAACAAGTCTTCGTTTTCGGTTGTATCAAACCTGAAGAATCCATATCGTTAGAAGCATTTGTTTTCTCCCCCTGGGGATTCAAGTCTCCGCCGCTCATGGAATTGTTAAATCCATTTGTCGCATTGGATGTGGATGTGCCATTCATAGACTGTTTGATTTCATTTAACTCATCCTCCTCTCCCCCGACCACCTCATCATCACTACTGCTGTTACCACCATTTGTGTCGCCATTTAAGTTGATCTCATCCATTACCTCTATGGGGGAAGCAGCCATACCGTTATTGTCGTCTTGGAACGCAAACCAGTTGGAATTTGTGAACAGACTGCATTGGAAAAACATTGGGTGTAATCTCCATTAATATAGCTACTTCAAAAGAATTGAACTGCATGATAATGATGAAGCAAAGGCTAGTTGAACATTCATCGGCCGAAGTACTCCATTACCATGAATAAGGACAGGAATACTCACCTCCCTTGGTCATCACCGAGCCTCAAGGATGATATGACAACCTCAGCAGATTCATCGTCGAAGTACACATCCTGCAAATTGGAAACATACATTCGCCATCAAGTTTGACACTGAAAATGACAAACAAAAATGCTTCTTTGTTTTCTTTCTCTAAAACTCATACTGGTCTTTAACAAATAGCCTTCGGTTATGTTTACCATTGATGCCTTTTTAAAAGACAATAGAAGCCAATTAAAAAAAGTCATCCTCTTGGCCTCATATATAACTAGGGTTAAGCGCTCGATTGAGTCGAGTAAAAAAATTTCATTCGAGTTGACGAGTCGTATTTTATAACTCAAACTTGATTTAATTTTTTTTCGGATCAAGTGGAGTTGTTTGAGTTTCTTTTTAAACTTAATTATAAATATTTATAATATTATTGCTTGATTCCAATTTAAATAGTTTTCTATAATCATATACAATACATATATATTTCTTTATTTTTTTTCATAGGTCCGAGGGATTCAACTCAAACTTGAAAATCAATCCACTAATTGTTAAAACTTGCTTGGTGTGCTAAAATCTACGTTTTGTGGGAGGAGCGTAATCGAAGAATCTTTCAAGGAAGATCAAGATCTACTGATGATTTTTTAATTTGCATCAACGAATTTGTAGGTATTAAACTGAGGGGGAAAATATCAACATGTTTGATAGGGTTAATACTTTCCTATGTAATTCTTGGGCAATACAGAGAGACTTTCGCATAAGGCGAGGGCACGGCTTATTCATCCAGAGCTAACGCAGAAGAAGTCTTCAGTTAAGGCTTGGGCACGGCTTATTCATCCGGAGCTAACGCAGAAGAAGTCTTCAGTTAAGGCGTGGGCACGGCTTATCCATCCCGAGCTACTGCAAAAGAATCTCTACTTAAGGCGTGGGAACTTATTCACCCACATCTTTCGCAGAAGAAATATTCAGTTATGGCGTGGGCACACCATCTATCGACTCAGTTTGAGTTTTTATCGGATCCAGTTTTTCGGTATTTGTTTTTGGACTGGTTTTCGGTATATTATTGGATCGGATTGTAGCTATACACTTTTATTTGATTTGTAGCAGACTCTCTGCTTCTTTGGGTAATAAAATTCAATTTATCCAAAAAAAAATCCACTAATTGCTTGTGTTTAAAAAAGCGGCGCTTAAGCGCGATTAAAGCGCTAAGCGACTCGAGCGTGGCCCCAGGTGCTTCAGCATTGCAAAAGCACTACGAATTCATTAAGCGGTAGTAATCGGCGCTTTTGCAGTGCTTTTAGCAAAGCGCTTAATCGCGAGTTTAGAAGATATGATTCTCGGCTTTAGCAGATACGAATTTTGGGCTTGTTTAGGGTTTAGCGGGCTATTAGATTATCAGGCTTAGATCGGCTTTTAGTTTAGGCGGGCTAGGGTAAAAACTGCGATTGAAATAGGCGGTAATCGAAGAATTTACAGAGAACGATTGAGGTTGAGCGTAAAAAGTTCACAGAGAGCAATCATCTTCCACGCCTGTCGCCTCACACTCACAACTCCTGACTCCCGACTCAAGTTTTGATCATCATCTTCCTCATCTCACTCGAGTCACGCTGCTACTGCTGCTGCACTTCATCCACCGGTACGTAATTCTGTTGTTTATATACTTAATAGTTTATCGCAAAATTGTGTTTTATAGTTTATAGTTTATAGAATGAAAGATGATGAAGATGATGATGAGGCGGTGTTTGTTGGTGAGGATTTGACATGGAGTGATGTTGCTAACGCTTCCGGTGCATATGAGCCTAGTTCTCTAACTAGAGCATCAAAAGTAGTGAATGATGGTGCCAGACCATCGAGAAATGATAAAGGAAAATCTCCTACTCATAATCCTATCTCTAGTAGACCATCTCGTAGATGCTTAGTTGATGAAGATGAGATGGAAGAAGATATTGGAGTGTCTAGTGATGAAGGAGATGTTGTCCGAGTTGATGACGATGACGATGACGATTTAGAGGATTTTTAGTTATAAGGAATTGAGGGTTTAGAAAATACTTTTGTTCATCTCACTTTAGACTACTTTTGGTGTAGACCATCTTTTGAGATTAATATGCTCATATAGTCGTATGGTTAATGGTATATAAGTATTTAAGTGTTTATAACTTACAAGTAAATTGAGAATTATATTTTGGTGTTTAAGCAAAGTTATCAAAGGCTCAAGGCATCGAGGCGCAAAGTATGTTAGTGCCTTGAGGCGCGAAGCGCATGAAAGGCGCAGGATTCACAAAGGCGAGCGCATGATATCCAAAAAATTGTAATACATGTATATATTAATGCAATCAAACTCAAATATCATAGATACCCAATATTAGGCTTCAATAGAGTTCATTCTCAAACTCAAATACCAACCTAACGTCATAAAAGGTATCAACAAGCATAATCAAGTACTAAGTTTAACAAAAGCATCCAACATGCATAAACAAAACATCAAATAAAGTCACTGATAATCATCATCAAACATCAAACGTGACACGTCACTCACGTTTTTATTAAAGTAGAAACCTAAAAGTGTAACGAAAGAAACATTATACACTTATTTTTAATAAAAAAATTTAAACATCAAAAATTAATTTTAAATATGATTTAGACATTTAATTTTATATTAATCATTATTTAGAAAAGGTAAAATATAGAAATGTTGTTAGACGTAAATTTTTAATTACGATTAAATTAATATAAACAAATATCACATCAACCGGTCACAAAACGTTCCACGTCATGACTTTATCCATTCCCCACAAGTACCCGCGACAACTAAAGATTTTTCTTCCCGCCAATCAAAATACGACACATTACCATAGCTTTTGTGTTTAAAATTACTCACTAGTCACTTTCTCCTTTTCTTCACCTTCTTATTCGTACGAAGACAACCACAGTTCAAAATCCCCCCACCGACCTTTTTGTTCTTTGTAGAAAATGAATCCAAATAAGACAGCGGAGGATGAACAACACCTATCCATCGCTGTCGTGAACCGCCGTATCCAGTGGTTGTCCCTTCACCTGACCCCACTTCTACCGCTCCAACCTTCACACCAACTCAACATGCTAACGTACGCCAAGTCGACCAATAAACTAAAGGTTGACAAAGCCTCCCTGAAGAGCTACATGAGAGGGAAAAACAGGGAAACACGAGAAAATCATCAAGTTCTTTGAGTCGAGGCCCGATTTGTAAACCCCAGTGGGGATTCCGATGAAGGAACACAAGGTTTTAAGCCCACATCGCGCCTCGACTGAGCCTCGCGCCTCAGAGCCTTGCTGTGCCTCACTGAGCCTAGGTGCGCCTAGGCTACGTACCTCGCTTCAGTGTTGAAAAAGCCCCTTTCAGTGAGCCTCTGCACTTTTGCGCCTCAGGCGCGCTTTTTACAACTATGTGTTTAAGTACTTATAAGTTTTGAATATATGCATTGACACTTTGATATTTAAGTATTTATAAGATAATTTATAAATATTCTGTATTTTTTTTTTGTGAATTTCGGCCTTTCTAGCTCTTCGTGTGCATAAAGCGAGCGCTTTCGCTTAGCGCTTCGGCGTCTAGGACCCTAGGCGCTTTACGCTTTTTAAAGCCAATCTAATTGCTAAAAATTTTGAATTATTCAAGTTCTATTTTATAACTTGACTCGAATTTGAAATTTTTTCGAGTCAAGTTTATGAAATTACAACTCGAAATCAGTTCGAGTCAAGTCGAAAGGATCGATTTTTCGAATCGAGTCGAATTTTGCGCACCCCTATGTATAACCACAGAGAATGATTCTAATTTCTAAATGAATACCAAGAAATCAGAGTCACTTACCTCCTCATCTCGATCAAGAGCACCATGGTCCTGAAAGCAATTAAATAAAAACAATAAGCATAGAAAAAGGCACAATGCAAGAAATTGTCATGAGAAGCAAACTACACACCTCTTCATTATCATCATTCCCGTATATTTTGTAACTGAAAGCCTGGGTGAGGTTGTTCGCTAAAGCTGCAACATCGTAATCTCTGTCATGAATATCATCCTTGTCGCTATCCCTTGTTCTGTCTTGGAATGCTGTTGGGCGGCTGGACAGGAGGAGGAAAAATACACGACTCTTAAAATGATTTTTCTGTTAGATCTCACAACTTACCATTGCCACAACTGGAAAAAATGTGCTAACAAAAATGCATGGATTAAAAAATTGGAAATACCATTAGAATTTTCACAACAGTAAGCAGAACAAAACACGACATAAATAAGCAAGAGAACTAGAAGACACATTTCACAGCTCATTTTATAAGTTGAAAATCTGTCATGCAACCATAGTCTGAGTGAAAGCACTCTCACAAATGCCATACCAAGCACCAAATCTAGAAATAATCAACCTAAATTAAAAAGAAATCCAACTAATCAGATTGAAATGCCTATCAGAAATGAAACAAGTCCATACCCACAAGCCCATTGATAAACATTTTCAACTGCATTACGTTCTTGCAAAACATTAACTTGCCACTCATTCCATTCGCAAATTTCCTATAAAGAAATTTAGAAAGATGTGTCAGCAAATACAAAAAGAATTAGTCAAATAATTCAACCTTGCAAATCTAGCCAATGAATGATATGACCAATGTGTCAAATAAAACAATAATTGAGCTTAATTCAAATTAACCATACCACATAGGAGATTCGTAGTCTAACTTTGATTATAACAAAAATTGTTGGCTTAAATAAAAGATGTGCTTGCATCCTAGAAAATCCTGAGAAGCACTCATACAACATTAACAAGCATCCAATTGCCCACCTGTAGACATGCCTTAATGCCGCTGTTTTTGCTTCCCAACTGTAGAATTTTATTTGAAATGCGTGTAATATGTCCAATGTTTCCTACCCGAGACGCACATTTTTCAGCAGCAGGTAAAGTTGGCTGTTTGACCAGAGCAGGTTAAGCTGACTGCATAACCATGTAGCTTTATAACAGCCGTTAGCATAAATGGAAAAATAGTAATATGAATTATCTACCTGATTACCGTCACCAGAAAGAATTGGATTCTTGTCAGTTTGAAGAAATTTCTCAATCAAATCACATTCTTGAAGAAGATGATCAACTATGGAATCATTCTTGCTTTCAAGGCAGGACAATATTATATTTTCCACATGATGATGTAATGCATTGTTGTATGGGTACCTGCATAATTCGAAACAAAAAGACAATCTTAGCATGCAGACAAAAAAATCCAACATCCAGCTCAGGAAGGTATCAAGCACTTTGTTCTATATTCAAACTCCCATAAATTTCTAACTATAATCAAGATGACAGTTTTAAGCAAGAGCTTACTTGAAGAAAAGATCAAGAACTCGTTGAATGATTCCTGAGCTCACCAATTCCTTCTCTGCAGCTTCATTTCCATTTCTTAACAGCACAGCAATGTACTCCACAATCTAATATAAAAGGGGGGAATTCAGATATCACACAAACATAATTTTTCACTTGCTCCTGCTGCCCTACAAAGTTTGATATACATGACAAACATCCAAAAAATTCAAACATGTGTTTGTTTGAGCATTCCATGTTAGTTGGCACATAAAACTTATGATGAGAATATAAAATAAACCTTTAGACGATGCTTCCCGAGAGGCGGCCTCAATTCTCCATATGTGGTAGGCAAAATTTTCTCATCAGAGGAAGCATTCAGTAGCATGAGTAGATTACCTGTACATACAAACAGTGTTGAACGCCATCGCTAAAATGAGAGCCAATATATTCCACGCGCATAAGAATATAAAAAGACTATTACATACAACTATCAGCAAAAGAAACCCACTCACCGAGCTTAGGCAACATTGCATATATAGTCTCCGAATTCACAGGGATTGGAGGCTCATACATATGTTGATGTCGGAAAGAATGCATCAAGGGAGAAACAATTGCTGATCCTTTGGGATCCAATATTGAGATACAAACTGAGAGTGAGTGTATAAGGCCAGATTTTGAATGTGAATCTTCCAATGCATGACCAAATATCCTTGAAACAAAGCTGTATATGAACATATCCAAAAATTATAGGTCAAGTCAAAAAGGAAAAAAAAAAAGTAGAAAACTGAAATGGTGATGCAAAAAGGGAGGAAACACAAAGGAACTCAATCTCACAAACCTTGGACTAGAGAGTTTAGTGGCCAAGGCTGACGGGGCATTCCGTGTTATTGCACATAATGTTTCTGCTGCATTAGCATGAACTTCGGGAGGACACTGTCAATGTAAAGGAACAGGTTGTGAGACACTCACTACAAAAAGAATGGCATGCCATGAAAATAATAAAACAATTTTACATCATGATTCATGAATACGACATAAAACAGAAATTGCTCTCTTACAGATGGACTCAATTTATCCACAATCATTTCCAGCAAATCGCTATCAGCTAACCATTGCATTACATCCAAAAAATTGGGATATGCATGATCATCACCTCCTACCAACCGAACCAAAACCTGTGAAAATAACCATGTCAAGTCAATGCTCAACTAAAAAGTACTAAAAGGCAACCCATACAAAATCCACTAAAGCAATAAAAAAGAAAAAATCTCAGGCACCTCCATGATGGATGTGATTCCTATCAAATCAACCAGTTGGCAAAACACATCTTGATGTACCTGTTAAAAGTCTTTTTCAGTAAATCCATATTTATAAATCAAAGATGCTTTCCTTTGTAATGCAGAGATTATAGACCACTAAGAAGCCCAATATTGTCATGCAAATCATTACACTCATAGTTTAACTACGGTACAAAACTCAGAGAACAAACCAACCAGATGAAAAGGATCTCTAGTCCACAGAATTGTTTACAACACACATCATTTAGTATGTTTAAGAGAAGTTACATGAAACAAATTATGTAGGTGTGTCATGCACATCCATGTCAAACACATCAGTTTAAAGTTCAACTGAGGCGCAAGATGAAGTTCAAACTGACAGTGTATTTCATACATGTCTCAGCAACTCTAGTTATTGAGATTTACAAGTTATTGAATGCAGGCCCAAACAACGTAAATGAAACATATAAGCAAATTTTGAAGGCGTTGTGATAATAAGCAAAAAATGTCTACTTACTTGAACATAATTCATAATTGGAACAGTCTTCCGTAGCATAAGGCACACAACAACCTAAAGTACCACAGCAAATGAAACCAATCAAGTGGTGATAATAACCAAAGCTGTAGTCAAACTAAACATGATATGAAGTATGAACCAGCAAGAAACTAATCATATTATGAACAAATATACCTTACTGAAATAACCTGCAAGCAAGGCACTGTGAGAACGGTTTGGTTCCAAGAAAGAGAAGAGTAAGTTCATCAACTGCAACAAGGAGATAAACATAAGAAACAAAATGCAGCTTTCAAACTAAAGATGCATAATCAAGAACAAAATGAAATACCTCTTCCTCATCTACTAAAGTCTTCAGAATAACATCAATCTCACAAGTAAATATCTCAGAAGCTACGAATGGGAACCTAGATACAAAAAAATTAATTGATGATTAGGAAAAGGAATAACTAACATCAGATAAGTTACAAGACAAGGAAATACAATTATCTTTTTTTTTCGATTCTTCATTTGATGAAAATTACTTACTTGAAGACTCTTTTTCTGTCAGCGTCCTCTGGGGGTTCTTCAACAACATATCGCAATAATTGCTCAACCTGAGCTCTATTTCGCAGACTGTATATAATATCGAGTAAATAATGAGCATCAAGCAAGACAAACCTATATTACATTCAACAAAGAATCCGGCATACTAATGAACTACAAATTTAATCAAGAAGACAGACATAATGAAAGGAAAGAGAAGAGAGAGAGGAAAAGACAAAATGTTATATAGTGGTAAAATTTACAAGTTGATGAGCCGACTGTTCAATGCTTTGCACTCTTGGATTATTTCTTCCTCATCGAGAAGCTCTTCCAAAGTAAAATTTTCCTTGTCTAGTATTGAATCCACCTAAAAAGAAAATAAGTCAATGAAACGAACCAAAATTTCAGTAAACGCAACCAATCTAAACAAATTCTTAGAACAATTCGTTGGATATGGAGAATGAAAATGATTCCAAAAAGCAAATCTGGACAACCATATCTATATAGCTTAACAGATTTTCAGAGATGCAGGTAACACTGAGCATGATAGTTCAGCTTCAAATGAACAGAACTCCAGCAACTCCTACTAAAAAAACGCAGATTCAAGTTCAAATTCAATTCATCGAACTTAAAAGGAAATTTTCCATAAAGGCATATAAAACTAAGGAGTGAACCTACTTTGCTACGGCATCTACGAATCCAGAGTAATTTCAGATGACCTAAGCTAATGGAAAAACAAGAATTCAAACCTAAAACAACAAAAAAGTAATAAGAGATCTCGAACGAAAAAAAAACAAGTTCAGACATCCGGTTAAATTACTCAAAAAAGAGAAGGAAAATCAATGCAGAAAGTATAGATTAAAGAAATCAAGGTTTAACTTTTTTCAGGAAAAGAAAAGATAGAAATGGAGTAATAATCAATTAATCAAATAGTATAAAAATTACTCACCGGAGAAGAGGCAGATAGAGATGTGAGCTTCCAAAACATGGCGAAGAAGAGGAAAGATTAAGTAGAGAATCTGAATAGATCTGTAAACCTTAAAAAAGTTATACCAGTGAATCTATTAGAATTGTCGAAAGAGGATGAAGAAAAAGCGCGATAAAATATATAGAAAAACCCCTAATTTTTGCCGTTGATAGAAAAGGAAAGAGAAAGAGAGATCGCAAAAAAAATGAGAAAACTAATAAGATAATTTAAGGTTAAAGAAATGTGATAAAATATAGGGGAAATTACGTGTTTAGTAACTTAAACTTCATTTTTGATACGTTTTAGTATATGAACTTCCAAATTTTACAAAATTATATTTAACGGAGACTAAAGTGATTAAAACTGACGCTATTTTGCTTGGCCTGGGATTTAAACCAGCGCCCTCCAGGAAGAAAGAAGAGCTTCGCCAACGGGCTAAGCAAGGTAATTATTTCTTTAATACTAAAAAGCTATATTTAATTTATACTCCATTTATCACTAGGGGTGCTTATAGAGTGAGTCGATCGCGAGTTAGGTTGTGCTAAACTCGTACTCATTAAAATATTTTGTTGCTCGTTAATATCGATGTTCGTTGTTCGTCTCGTTTCTCGTTAAGCTCGATGCTCGTTTCTTGCCTCGTTGCTCGTTAAACTCACTGAATTTTTTACTTTATTTTCTTAACTATAGGTAAAATCTACTAATATACAATACATAACTTAATATAAACATAAATTAATAAATTTAACCAAAAAATTTATCAAAAGAGTATATGAAACGTTTTCAAAGTCTAAATTCCAAAGTAACAATCCACAAATACATTAAAATAATAAATAAGGTTTGATTTTTTAGTGTAGTAAAATATTAATTAATAATTTAGTATTTTTTGTTGTTTATTAGAAAATTAATAGATTAGCAAGTTATCACTTTTTTTATTATCTATTAGTAAATTAGTAATTTTTTTAATGAAATGATTTTTAAACTCTTTTTAGTATTTTATATTAATGTATTAAATATCTTAATAATGGTTTTATATTTTAAATTTAAATAATTTTTATTTTTTTAAAAATAATTAAGTCTTGAATTTTTTTAAAAATATCAATTAAATCCTCAAGCTTATTTAAAAAATCATTAAATCCATCTACCATATCAACATCTATCATGTACTACCATAATAGCATGATAAACTATCACATTAATATTGTATATTGTCATGTAAACATCGTGAACTATCATATTAATAGCATTGTGATTGTAAAATCTATTAATACTATATATAGAACTTAATATACACATAAATTAATAAATTTAACAAAAAAATATCAAAAGAGTGTATGAAATAATTTTAAAATTTAAACTGCAAAGTAACAGTCTACAAATACATTAAAATAATAAATAATGTTTGATTTTTAAGTGTATGAAATAATTTTTTAAGATAATTACTAAAATTTTATATAAAAAATTAACGAGCTGCTCACGAACTTATCGAGTCAACTTGGACTTTACTCGACTCGACTCGTTAATGTCTTGAGTTGAGCTCAAATTCGAATCGAGTCAACCCAAATCAAATTTTACCAAACCTTAATCAAATCGAATTCAAACTACTTGTGAGATGCTCAACTCACTAAGCACCCCTACCGGCAAGGGATAGTGTTTTTACCGCACAACTTAAAGTTGCGTCTTCGTTTTATCAATCATATAGTTATATATTTGTTAGTTACTCCCTTATGCTATAAAGGAACTATCAAATAGGTAAAATACATCATTCTCCTTCAAACTTTATTCTCTCTCATATTTCATTCATTTTATTTTTTAGTTTTTTAATTTACTCACTAAACTTTCGAATTGCTCATATTTTAGACACTCTAAATTATCTTATTATTATTTTGATATAATATGACATTTATTATTATTTATAAAAATAATTTAAAATATAAAATTAAAACATAAGGTGGTCATCCACTATTCACTAGTGTTGGACATCACTGTCGATGCCTATAGATGGTGGTCGCTCGGTCTCAGATTTCATCGTTCGTTTTGTTTCAACCCCTGGGTCTGAATCTGACCTCTATTTTATTGGAACATGCTCTGAATCTGATCAAAAATGAGAAAACTGAAATGTCGATTATCGTTAACAGTTGTATACGGTGGTCGTTTAGTCCTAAGTTTCATTGGTCGCTTCGATCGACCCATTGAGTCTGAATCTGACCTCTATTTTGTTGGAACATGATCCAAAGTTCACGAATAGAAGATCAAAAGTGAGAAAACTGAAATATTTCAATCGAGATTTATGGGTTTTGGGATTTTTTTTATGGTGAAGCAATCACCAGATTCAGACTCAGGGTGTCGAGGTGAAGTGACCCATGAAACTTGAGACCGAATGAGTGTCGGTTCCGAAGATCGATGGTGGACGGTGATTATTTTAAATCTTTTTAATTTTAATAAGAAAAATATTATTTTATTATTTATTTTAAATTATTTTATATTTTGATAATAATAAAAATGCCACAAAATAAAAAATAATAAAATAATTTAAAGTGACCAGAATAAAAGCAATTCGACAGTTCAATGAGTAAAATAAAAAAATTGAAAGTAACAATGAGTGAAATAAGAGAAAAAGAATAAAGTTTAATGAGTAATTGTGTAATATACCCCTCTCAAATATTTACTCAAGTCGGTAACCTCTTCAATATCAAATCCCCTAATGATATCATCACCCTTTGAACTTACGTTTATTAGTTACACTTCCACAACCACAAAAATATTGATACCAAGATGAATGTGTGTATGCATATGCGTAACCTTTATTATTCAATATCATATGATTCATATAAATACGTACGTGATGATAACTAAAACAAATCTTTGCACAAATGAAGCGATTTCGGTGGTAAAACCTCGATGGTAAATAAATTGTTGTTCCTTAAAGTCTTAGGTTCGAGCAATAGAAATGACAGGGGTGCAAGCAGTCAATGTCAAATGGTTTAGAGTTATCTTTAAACATATATTATTGTCTTGTACTTACCCATATTAATAATTAAAAAAAACTAAACAAATCTTGAATGTATTCTTGTATATACATAATACATTGCCGTATCTGTCATTGCCATTCTTGTTTATACATTGCTATATATGTCATTACCATTCTTGTACATATATTGTTATACCTGTCCTTACCAGAAATGTAACATTAATTAATATACCAACATGAATGAACATATATAGATATAACACTTATTATTCAATATTATATTATTCGTACAAATACATTATGGTATCACTTTATAACTAAACAAATCATGCATTTATTCTTATATGTACATTGTTATATTTGTTATTAAAAAAAATGTGGTATTAATTTACCAATATACATGAACATATACAAAAAGAATATTTATTAATAGGTACTATATGATTCATATAAATATGTAATGTTATAATTTTATGATTATATGAATCATATATCTGTCATTATCAAAATTATTAATATGAACATGAACATAAAATATATAACACTGATAATTTAATATTATAATATTCATATAGATGCAGATGGTATCATATTATGAAAAAACAAATCATGCATTTACTCTTTTATGACTAAATATATTTGTCAAAACCCAAAAATAATATTAAATAATACCAACATGAATGAATATAAATGTAACACTTGTTATTCGATATTATATTTTTCATGTAAATACGTGAAATTATATATGTATTACTCGATAAATTATACATATATTTTGATATATATCGTTATATTTGTCATTACCAAATAAGTAAATTTTAATTAATATAATACGTATAGTTATGTTTTTATTACTCACGCATCAATTCTTATATATATCGTTATATCTGTTATTATCAAATATGTAGATTTAATTAATATAATACATTTTAAATATGTTTTTAATACTTGACAAAATATGCATCTATTCTTATATATATTATTTTATCTGTTATTGAAAAATATATAGATTTAATTAATATCAATATGATATAACGCTTATCATTTGATAATATATGATCTATATAAACACGTGATGGTATAATTTTATGACTAAAATAAATTATATATCTATTCCAAACTTTAATTATTAGGAAAAACCCAAATCTAATAAATTCATTCAATTTTTTTATTAAGCTAAGGTGATTATAAATAATATATGTTCTAAATACTCTCAATAATTTGACAATGAAGGCTCAATTATCCCGCTACAGCCGTTGGTACTCGAACTCGTGAGCTCTAAGAACAACAACGATTCCTTTAACCACATAGGTAAGTTGGTTTGTGCACAAACTCATCTAATTTAATTCTCTACATCACAATACAGCTTTGATATCCCATGTTATCTTTTACATTCCAAAATTAGAGCTATTGATATTAATTTGACAAGATTTTCATGTTCATGCATTTGTTCACAAGAAAAAATGGATTTGAATGCTCCACAATCTTGTAATGATAACAACAAATCCCTTCAAGTCTATAAATAGCATAAATTAGCTGTTTGGGGTAAGAAATACACAAGAAAAGAAAAGACTAAGAATTCCAATACCTTTGGTTTCAAATCCATGACGAGAAAGAAAGTGAAGCTTGCTTATATTAACAATGACTCGGCAAGGAAAGCTACCTTCAAGAAAAGAAAAAAGGGTTTAATGAAGAAAGTGAGTGAACTCAGTACCCTGTGTGGGATCGACGCCTGTGCTATTATGTACAGCCCTTATGAGTCTCAACCCGAGGTTTGGCCATCCCCCATGGGAGTTCAACGAGTGCTCTCCAAGTTCAGGAAGATCCCCGAGATGGAACAAAGCAAGAAGATGGTGAACCAAGAGACTTTCCTTGGCCAAAGGATCACCAAAGCCAGTGAGCAGCTCAAGAAACAATGCAAGGACAACCGGGAGAAGGAGATGACCCATGTCATGTTCCAGAACCTGATCGGAAAAGCCGGCTTCCACGGGTTAAACATGATGGATTTGAACGATCTCGGGTGGTTGATCGATCAAAACCTCAAGGAATCAACAAGAGGGTCGATTTACTTAGTAAGGCGTCTCATAATCCCCAAGGGTCGTCCGTGGATACAACACCATCGGTGATGACGACGGTAATGCCCGAAGCGACGCCGGAGAAAGTGCAAGTGGAGGCGAACAACAATGTGGATTTGATGCAGAGGCAACATTGGATCATGGAGCTCATGAACAATAATAATCCGAAAAGTCATGTGGGGTTCGGGGGTGATGAAATGATGTTCCCATTTGGGGATAACATTAACATCAACAACAATGCCCTTTGGTTCCCATGGGAAAGATAGGGTTCCATTGCATTATTTGTTTCCAAAGTCTCAGGTATTTTATGATTTTATGTGATATTGATCACAATCATTCATCTTGAATCTGAAGTCCCTCAATAAAGTCCTTTATGATCCAAACATTATGATTTTTATATATATCATCGCATGTTTTGTATTATTCTCTTAATTTGAAGTTTTGTATTATTCTCTTAATTTGAAGTTTTTTATTATTTACATTTTAAATTTGTCTTGCTGTGTGGTTTGTCTGGGTTGGGTTTCTTTAGTTTTGTTGTGTACTCAATTTTTGGATTCAGTTTTGTGGGGGTTTCCTTCAATGGGGGTTACTATTGTAATGTCCATTTTTATTTTAATAAAATTAACAAGTATTACTTTTTTAATGTCTAGATTAGTCAGTATCAGATTTGAATGGTAAAAGCTAGTGTTGAAAATTCAGTACTAAAAAATAGGCTGATCATCAAATAATAAAAGTAGACTATATAAGGAAAAAACAAACAAATAAGTCAAAAAAAATAGAAGATACGAACAAAAATCATTATTACGAGTAATTATTGATAACATGAGAGAGAATCAACTTGAGGTTTCAAATAAGGAGTAAATCAACATGGACTGGCGTTGTTTCGAGATTTCCAAGCTGCCATTGCAGCATTCTTTGTGCAATTGAGCTCCAACTCTTTGTGCAATTTCCTGTAGAGGTCTTATACTCATCCTAACATAAAGGGTATGATCAGTATGAACCCACAAAGCAATCTGGATCAATCCGAGTCGCATATCTAATTTTGGTGGACGAGTTTTTCAGCAAGATTTTCTGCATATACAAGAATTCGAACATGAGATGTGAAAAAAACTTAGGCATAAAATCAAGTATCAACAACCATCATAATGTAGTACGATATGGTATCTAAAATGTATCTCATACTGGTAGCCCTACATAAAGTAAGCTATCGGATATAATTATGTAAAACCCTAGACACTCACCTTTCTTTAGCCGCTCTCTCCCTCCTTGTCTTCTTTTTTTTCTTTGAGTTTGTATCGTTTTTATAGATGTCAACTTTTTCTTCTTTGATTTTCTTTAGCTGGCGGTGACATCGACTTTGATGTTGGTTTCGATCGCCGATTCTCTTTTTTTATTTTATTTTTTTAATAAGAATAACTATGCATGTGTTGCATGTTTATTTCTGCTTGTGTTGCATGTTTATCTATGTTTTTGTGGCACGTTTTTCGATTTTTTTTTTTTTTCCATTCTTTTATTTATATTTTCTCATGGTTGGATTTGATGACGCCACGACTGATCAAGATGACGTTTATTCAAAATCTTGTTGATCTTCCCTTCTATGGACCTTTGGATTGACTTTGGATGCGTGATTTTGCATTTGTGGATAGTTTCTCACGGCGTTGGCTCTGATCTGCAGTTCTCGATGGTCTTTCAATAGCTTAATTCCTTCTCGTGGTTCGTTTGCCGATGCAATCATATTTATTTGTATCTATTTTAGTCTCTTGTTTGGGTTTTTAACATTTTCCATGTATGATCCTTATATGATCTAAAGTAGCTAGTTTCAATGTTATAGGAAAAGTTCAAACTATGTATTTAGTTTACGATAATTGTAGATTCTTATTATAATTTTGGATATTTTCACTTTTTTAATAGTACCAGTGACTTCTATTAAAAAAAGAGAAGTCTGAGTCGTCGTTTTCATTTGATTTATCATATCCATATACTTGTTGCTCGCTAAAACTACAATTGACATTATAAATGCATTAAAACCCACGTCATGACCATTATTTCCTAAAATTTTAGTGTTGAAAAAGATGTGTTCTCTAGAGGTCTCAAATTTAAACTAAAGTGTATGTGCGATGGTTAAAAGAGATTTTGAACACGTATTTTTCTTAAATCAATCACTACTTGTAGAGAATAATTTTCGCCCAAAGCCCAAGTACAAATAAACCCAGCAGCCCAAGTACAAGCACATACCTGAATTCAATTTGGAGCCCAACCAAGACCTGGTTCAGATCCGAACCGACCCAAATTGTAACCCGATTCAGCTAGGGTTTCAAACCCCAACTCTCTCGTCTCGCCTTTGACTATTGGAGAATCCCTGTTCCAGCCGCTTTCAACAACCCGAAGTTCTTGGCACCAACTCAAAACAGAAAACAACCAAATCAAACTCTCAACAAACCAAAATGGGAAAGATTTGGGAACAAAAGGGAGGAAAACCGAGGGATCCGAGGAAAAAATAGAGAGATTCGGTAGGGGTACTCGAACGAAAAAAATTACAGAGAAATTCAGGTTTGATAAAAAATAGAAAGAAGAAGGAAAGAATCTCACCGAAAGCCGGAGACAAAGAAGGTCAAAACTTTCTTCGTAGATCTACGTTGATAACATATTTTCAGGCGAAACAAACCTCAAATTTATAACTAGAATAAGAAAGCGCTTCGAGTAGACTATTTTTCTCACTCCTCTGGCGCCGGCAAACGGCGGTGGCCGCAGCTGATCGGCGATCGACACGGCGGAGGCTTGCCAGTTTCTGGGAGCCTTTGAGCTTTGGTTGAGATCTCTCTCTCTCTCTTTCTCTCTCCTTCACTTAAATGTATATGAAGCAAATGAGGTAATTTGTTATTTTGACCATGGTTTTGACTTATATACTCCCCACAAAACGACGTAGTTTCGATAGGGACTGATATGTAATTTTGTGAATGGGTTAATATCTTATTAGATCCCTTGTTTTGTGTAATTTCGTGCATCAGTCACTTTTTTTATTTATTTATTTATGATATTTGAAGCTAGTTTAAATATTTGTGTTTATGTTTCGACTTAATCTAATTTTCCTAGATTTGTGTTTTCATGTTTAGCAAACATATTTTCTGTTAATTTCATCTTGTCCCATAATTTTGTTTCCCTCATTATAATTTATTATTTGTTTAATTTAGGCATCAACTTGCTTGACTTTTTGGTGTTATTTGTTTGACATGATATGTACATCTCATGTGTATGTTCACTTTATAGCTTATATATATGTGCATGTATTATGCCATAAATCTAGGATAATTTTCAATTAGTTAGTTTCATGTGTTTTATACCTTTATTTATTTCCTTTAATTTTTTTAATTATTCTTTCTATTAATATGATTTTATTTATTTATCTATTTTTAAACTTTTTTAAAATCTTTTTTTGTCTTTTTATTTAATATTTAATTATTTTTTATTTTTCAATTTAACATTCTTTTTTACGTTTCAGTAGTAATTTCAATGGTTAAAGGTGAGAAATTCAAATTGAATTTTTAAATTTTAATCTAAATTTTAATTTTCGCGATTAAGACAACCGACAAATTAATTGGTACCGAAAGGGCAATACAAGGGTGAAAATCCTTCCTTGACTGTAACCGACTCTCGAACCCGACACATTTCTGGTAAAACGCAGATCAATAAACCAAGGTATCCGATCAACCCTTTGTTCTTAAAATAAATGATCGGTGGCGACTCTAACCATTTCATTCACGTCGAAGCCCAATTCTGAGCCCACCCGAAAGACGATCGCGACAGCTTGGCGACTCCACTGGGGACAGGTAAGTAAGTCATGTCATAATTAATTTTCGGTTGTCTTTTTAAGCAAAAATAATAAATTTTAATTTTAATTTTAATTTATTTATTCGATTCTAATTATTTATCTTTGATTATTTTTCAAGTAAATAGTTGTATTGACATTTTTTCAATGATTTCAGATTTTTAAAAAAATTTCATCTGGCTCTATACCCGAGCTCCAAACCTTTTTTTAAGTGGGGGAGAAAGCGACGCTTTCGTGAGAATTTATTCTCTATATGGGCCTAGCAAGTAACCTTTAGGATTCATATACCTTATGTCTTCGTGTGAATTTATTCTCCGTATGGGCATAAGGGAATGTATCTCTCGAGTTTAACTTAGTCCACATAAGCTTGTAATGGGCTTAGGACTAATGGTCTGGCAAGCCCAAGGGGCACCAGCAAGGAGAACTAGAGTACCTTTCTTTAGAACCTAAATCGGAGAATACAATGAATTAGAGGCTACCCCAAAACCTCATTTCAAACCCTAGGCTTCTTTGAGATTATTTCCTGCTTTATTTTATGTTCAAAGCATGTAAACTAGAAATTTATGCGATTATGATTGGTTCAAAATTAACATGCGGGATAAAGATCATGTCCGGGTAGGAATAATAAGCATGTGGGGTAGATATCATATGGTGTAGGACTTTTTATTTTCATTATTATTTTGATTTACCTCACTAACTCTTTTCATTTTTGTTCTCTTTCATTTTATTTTCATCATTTACATCATTCAAAAGAGGTGTTGATCCACTAAAATGTGTTCGTTAAACCTAAATAATTTGCATTAATGGACAAAGGGGTTGTAATACAAGAGGTGATAAATGCAGAGGTCTAACTATGCTAAGGGAGACAATCTGCAAGACAATTCAACCAAGAAGACGTGGTACTCGCAATCGAAGAATATGCCACTCTGCTGCATTATAAAGGACTCAGAATGGACAAGGATTTACACCGAGCACACCAAAAGTCAACTTTTGAGCTGACAAAGGTTGCAGGGCAGACAAGAAAAAGGTTACTGACCTGGGGAGTCTCTTCAAAGACAACAAGAACAAGATGTCAAAGCGATAGTTGAAACTGGAGGCCATTGTTGACGAACTCAAGAAACAAATAGATGAGCTTTAGATAGTTCCTATCGATGGAGGGCTCCAATGATATTTCTGTTAGGGATAGACTCAACAGATAGTGAAAACCAGATGCAACCATTCGAGACTTCTTGGGATAATTACAAAAAATAGCTCAGAGAGGCCAGAACGGTTCGACAGGGTATTCAACCGGTGACAGAAGAAGGCAGAAGATGAATCAATCTATCAGAAGCTTTTCGGGGTCTAGAAGACTTAGGGGTCTTTGTCTCTTAAGAAAGAACATTTTTGTCCCAATAAGGATTATTTATAATAATAGACACGTTTTTGGATCAGTGCCTCGAAACCTTATGCATCATGTATTCCTACATATTTCACATTATTTTTTTTTTTTTTTCATTACATCCACATTAACTAACAAGAGATATCTCATAAACATGAACAAACACTAGATACACCGCTCAAGGAAAAGGCAATTAAAAGAGAAGCTTTGAAAGCAAATTGAAGATTACCTGAAGCATGTCTATAAAAAGACCCAAAGCGATGAATGAGATACTAGGGCGTGTTGATAAGGTTGAGAAAATTTAAGTGCAACTCGTAAAATCCCAACAGGAGATGATTGATCAAGCAAAAAGATTTCAGAATGAATCAAGAGAACAAATGACCAAGTTAATGGACATGGTAAATGTTGCGATCCATGGAGAGAAGCCGCTAGTGACTCTATTTTAGATGAGAATATGAATGTTGGTATTGAAACTGAAATGATAGTGGCAAGAAAACTTGTTAAAGAGTCGGATGTTTCAAGTCAGCTCCAAAAATCAAATGTGGTTGTAGAAGGTTCCACTGGGCCAACAAGGAAGAAAGAGCTAATGAGGGATAAATTCTCCCTTGTGAGATATAAGTTTCACTCAACAAAGAGGGTCATAGTAGAGGACCAAATGCTAACCAAGAAAGCTAAGAAATATCAACCTCTCATGATTAGAGGTTATAACCCTTTACAATAATTCATTCAGGACACTCAAGCTTTATCTATAAAGCCGATGTCAAGTAGTCCCTCGCCATGGGAACTAGATGAGAAGAGAAAGAAAGTGCAGGGTTTTCAGCTCGCTCCCTTCCTTTTTTTTACTTGAAAAACTACACTAAAAAATGCTCACAACCGGATTGGTTACACTAGGATTGTCCAGCCACAGTGGCCCTCGAATGAGAAGTGGACCTATATGGAGATTCCTTGGATAAATCAGGATGGAACCCCAGATTGTTCAGTTAAGGTTCCTAGCAACCTTGAGGATCCTATAGAATAAGCAATTCAGGGGTGCAAGGTAGAAGATAAAGGGATCAAGGTCCAAAACTTGGAAGTCGTTGCTTCAACAGAGAATTCTTGTGAAGAACGTAAGGCGCAAAAGGCTGAAAAAATAAATCCAAGCATAAGGGCCTCCATGAATGTAATCCGAGACTGGCCCATGGGTTTGAGAATGGATGGAGCAGATGCAGCCAGAAAGACACCTCAAATTGCTTCAATAGAGGATTTCTACGAAAATCATAAGGCGTAAGAGGATAGGAAAGGAAATCCAAGCAAAAAAGCTTCCATGAATGTAGTCCGAGACTGGCCCGTGGATTTAAGAATTAGTGGGACATACGCAGCTTTGAAGACACCTCAAACACCTATATCAGATTTCCTGAAGGCAAAAGGGGTTTTAGGCAGTTTAGAGGGCATGACGAATATACGACAGTCATAGCTGCAATATATTTTCGAGATCCAACCAAAACTATTATCACCAAGGAAAATCGTTTTGGATATAAATTTGGGCCCAATTTCCAACCAGGAAAGGAAAAGTTGATAAATCACAAAGAAGTGAGATTTTCCCAAGAATCACTCAGGAGGAAAAAAAATTTGTGCGTCCGAGGGTACATCAAAAGGAACCCCGACAAGTAAAACGATTGAGAAATGGGGAGTAAGTGCAGATAAAGACCCTAATCCAACAAGTGGGGTATCCTAATGAGGCCTTATTCTATTTTGCAACATCCTGTTTGATTTTGTTTTTTTGAACGTTCTTATATTTTTTTGTAACTTGTTTTTTGAACTTTCTTTTTATATGGATTTATGCTAAGCATTGAACCAAATTTACAACTTGAAATTCTTTGAATATCAACTGAGTCAAGAAACTTTGTAAATGATCGGAGTTATAGATCTTTGACAAAGTGACATGATCAAATAATGACCTTTGGTTTTACCTCAAAAGACACACTCGAACACCATATCATTCTCTTACAGGGACCGATATAGCCTTCTCCTTTCATAAGGGAATGAACAAGAGGCTTGGTATTAGGTATGCATAGAAGTGGACAACATAGGGTATCTCTTGTGTATGACATTACTATACTTTTATCAAGGACTTTCAATGATGATCATGATCTTTATAGATGGAATAATTGAGTAAGTGAATCTAGTTCAGATCAGTCGCTTGGAAATTTAACTCTAAAGATGAGATTCCTTAACTTTCAACAACACCTAGACTATAACATGTTCTTCTTAACAAACTTAAGAAGTTGGATCCGTATACCCAGATTATAATATTATATACATACAATAAAGCTTAAGTTATCCCTCTAGAGCAATTAGTTAAACGTTCCGGCTTTATGGATAAGATTCAGCTAGCCTGATAAAGTTGATTATAATATCTATACAATAAAGCTTGAGCTGTCCCTCTAAAGAAATTGGTTAAATGCCCCGGCTTTATGGATAAGATTCAGCTAGCCTGATAAAAGTGATTATAATATTGAGTTGTCCCTTAGAGCAATTGGTTAAACGCCTTGGCTTTATGGATTCAGCTAGCCAGATAATGACAAATTAAATCAAATTTATCTAAATAAGGAGTTTCGGTAAAGATGAACTAAGAGAGTTAAGGAACACCTGTTATAGTCAATTTCACACGAGCACTCAAGAATTTCATTTTTAGACCGATATTTTTGCACTACCTTTGTTAGAGGAGCCTACGAAGCTTGAACAAATGGAAGATTTCAGAGGAATAAAATAGAAGGTCTAGTAATTGATTATGTTAGTCTGCATCTGATTAAAATGCCAAGTCGAGAAAGAGAGGCATGTTGTGATGTTAAAAAAATGACATTTTGGTGGCCAAAATCTTAGAAAACAGAAGCCAACCTGAAACCAACTCATCAACTTGGACATTTGTCAAAGATCTATAACTGTGAAAGCATTAAAGAACTATTAATTCTTTTGATATTCTTTGAACTCATGTTTATGATGTTATTTGATTGTGAGCCGAACTAAGGGGCAATGTTTTATAAAATTTTATATTCTCATATCTTTTTTTCCTCATAAAATAAAAGAAAGGAGAAAAAACTTTTCAAACAGGACAGTCTCAAATGGGAAAAGTTCTTGAAGCTATTGAGGCTCATTTTGCCTCTAATAAAGAAAGATTAAGCATTTCACATTCTTGAAAGCAATCAGTCCGAGTGATCAGATAGAACTTATAACACTCCCTTGTGACATTGTCAGCAACCCGAGCATAAAATGGGGCATGATCGATTCCAATGAGCATATTGACAGACAAAGCACGATACTCCAAGCAGGAGATAAAACAAAATTAATTCATGTTGTATGCATCTTAGACAACTTAAGAGTATCACATTTATCATTTTTTAACATATATAATTTTTTGCAACTTTTAGAGTCAAGTTTCAACTTCAAGAAGAAAGATACTTGATTTAAAAGCACATTCAGAAATTGATGGTGGTTGCTTAATTCAGCAGCGATGAGCTACACCTCAACCAATTTGACATATTGAAAGATTGACAGATCTTAGTATCAACTTCAGACGGGTTCGAGAGCTAATTCAGAACGGATCTAGTTCATATTAACTTAACGATGAGTGGTTAGTTTCCAGTTAACGTTTTCAAGCCAAATTTCAAATCCATGACGGATGATATTCGGCTGACAGAATTTACCACTTGGCTTTCCCGTGAAGGGGAGTCATATGAAGAACTATGATTGGCTTAGGCCCGCGAAGGGGGGGCCATCCTGCATTTAGAGGAAATTTACAGCACAACTTAAGCCGAGAAAAGGTGTCTATCGATAAATAACTCTCAAGTTTTATTCAGAGTCAATTTTAACACAACGAAGGACATCCAATTCAAAGCTCAACTTCACAGCGAATGAGCCACCCATGATTTCAACTTCAAGACGAAGGATATCATGCCCAAATGGATTGACTTAGTTTCACATCAAATGAGTCATCTGCAACAATAGGGGGTTATCTCCCAGCCTATCACAACATAGCTCAAGGCGAGAAGGGATATCTGTCAGCAAAAAACCTTCGAGTTCGATTACATTCAGCTCAAGGACATATCAAATTTACAGCAAATCTCAAGGCGAGAAGGGTTATCTTTCAATAAAAACCTTTGAGTTCAATTACATTCAGCTTAAGGGCATATCAAATCTACAACATAGCTCAAGTTGAGAAAGGCTATTTGTCAACAAAATCCTTTGAGTTTGATTACATTTAGTTCAAGGGCATATAAAATCTACATCATAGCTCAATGCGAGAAGGGCTATCTGTCAACAAAAACCTTCGAGTTCGATTCCATTCAGCTCAAGGCCATATCAAGTTTACAGTATAGCTCAAGGCGAGAAGGGCTATTTGTCAACAAAAACCTTCAAGTTCGATTCCATTCAGCTCAAGGGCAGCCAAATTTACAGCATAACTCAAGGCGAGAAGATTATCTGTCAACAAAAATCTTCGAGTTTGATTCCACTCAGCTCGATGAAAGCGAGGAACTACTTTTCGATTGAAGTTCAAGCCAAGGTCTTTAACTCAAGAGAATTATCTAGGGCAATCTCTCAGCTTAGTACATCATAACTCAAGGCGAGAAGAGTTACCTGTCAACAAAAACTTTCGAGTTCGATTTTATTCAGCTCGACGGCCTATCAACCATATGGTAGTGTCGAAAAACTACTTTTCAATCGAATTTTCAAACCAAGGTCTTTAAACCGAGAAGAAAACCGAAGATGACTACGATTCGACAACAAGAAGCCACATTTCGATTCAAATTTCAAACTATGGTTTCAATTTCAAGAAGAATGATATCATTTTAAGACTGGCTCGACTTTGCGACGAACGAGTAATCTGTAACACAACAAGAAAAAACCAGTTTCATGCTAAAGTCTTCAGGTCAGATTTTAGCTTTACGACGAATTATATTATGCCAGAAGATGATCCAGGGGAAACTTTTCAACGCTTTGAGCTCGGTTTCAACTTCACAATAAAGATATCGTGCTCAGAATTTTCCAGTTCAACTCAACCTCACGACGATGGAGTCATTTCGTGATTCAGTCCAAATTAACAAACATGTCATAACATCAGATTTCAACTCCACGACAGAGGACATTCTATAAGATGGAGGATGTTAAACTCAATGATACATTCATAGACGAAAATTGTGTCTTGTAATCTTTACCATATTCCCGTTAAACGACTATAGGCAAAGAGGGGCAGTTGTAGACACTAATTTTTGCCCAAAGCCCAAGTATACAAATAAACCCAACAGCCCAAGTACAATCACATACTCGAATTCAATTTGGAACCCAACCCAAGACCAGTTCAGACCGAACCAACCTAAATTGTAACCTGATTCAGCTAGGGTTTCAAACCCTAACTCTCCACCACTGCACATTCAACTGTTAGAGAATATATATTCCAACCGCTTCCAACAACTTGGAGTTCTCGGAACTAACTCAAAACAGAAAACAACCAAATCAAACTCTCAACAAACCATTAATTTCAGTCCTAATGGGAGTCTAAAATCGAATTGAAAATAGGACTCTGGCATTATAAATGTATGCAACATAACGAGGAAAAGGGGGAAGGATTCGAGAACAAAAACAGAGAGGAAACCGAGATGGGGATACTCGGACGAAAAAAATTATAGAGAAAATTCGGGTTTGATAAAAAAATAGAAAGAAGAAGGAAAGAATCTCACCGAAGTCGGAGACAAAAAGGTCGAAACTTTCTTCGTAGATCTACGTTGATAGACACATTTTCAAGCGAAACTAACCTCAGATTTATAACTAGAATAAGAAAGCTCTTCGAGTAAACTATTTTCCTCACTCCTACGGCGTCGACGAACGGCAGTGGCCGCCGCTGATAAGAGGTCAACACGGCGGAGGCTTGCTGATTTCTGGGAGCCTTTGAGCTTCGGTTGAGAGCTCTCTCGAGCTCTCTCTCTCTTTCTCTCCTTCACTCAAGTGTATAAGAAGCAAATGAGGTAATTTGTTATTTTGACCATGGGTTTCGACTTATATACTCCCCACGAAATGACATAGTTTCGATGGGGACTGATCTGTAATTTTGTGAATGGGTTAATATCATATTAGATCCCTGCTTTTGTGTAATTTTGTGCATCAGTCACTTTGTTTATTTATTTATTTATGATATTTGAAGCTAGCATAAATATTTGTGTTCATGTTTTCGACTTAATCTAATTTTCCTAGATTTGTGTTTTCATGTTTAGCAAACATATTTTCTGTCAATTTCATCTTGACCCATAATTTTGTTTCCCTCATTACAATTATTATTTCTTTAATTTTTAAGCATCAAATTGCTTGACTTTTTGGTGTAATTTGTTTGACATGATATGTTTGTCTCATGTGTATGTTCACTTTATAGCTTATATATATATATATATATAAGCGTGCATGTATTATGCCATAAATCTAGCTGATAATTTTCAATTATTTAGTTGCATATGGTTAATGTGTTTTATACCTTTATTTATTTCTTTTAATTTTTTTAATTATTCTTTCTGTTAATATGATTTTATTTATTTATCTATTTTTAAACTTTTTTTAAAACATTTTTTCCTCTTTTTATTTAATATTTATTTATTTATTTTTATTTTTCAATTTAACATTCTTTTTTACTTTTTCAGTAGTAATTTCAATCGGTCAAAGGTGAGAAATTCAAATTGAATTTTTAAATTTTAATCTAAATTTAATTTCACGATTAAGACAATCGACAAATTAATTGGTACCGAAGGACAGTACAAGGGTGCTAATCATTCCTTGACTATAACCGACTCCCGAACCCGACACATTTCTGGTAAAACGCAGATCAGGAAACCAGGGTATACGATCAACCCATTTGTTCTTAAAATAAATAATCAGTGACGACTCTAACCATTTCATTCACGTCGAAGCCCAATTCTGGGCCCACCTGAAAGACGATCGCGTCACTACTAAAAAAAGTAAATTTTTTGTATGATCATTTGTTTTCATTTTGACCATCAATTTTGAAATTTTACCAATCAGACCACTTAACTATTTAAGTGTGTAAAGGAGAATACGACATAATAATTACAAATTTTAGTATAATTACTCATTTTGTCCCTATTACTTATATTTCTATCAATTTGATTTTACTTTAATAAGTTGAAATAAATATATCTTGTTCTTATTTTAACTTAAAAAATATATTTTATTCTTACCTTAACTTTTAAAAACACATTTCGTTATAATTTGGACCAAATTGATAGAATATGTAAGTAACATAAAGCAAATGTATAATTATATAAAAAATTTAACTATCACATCACATTATCCATTAAATATTAACGTCAAATGACTTGAATAATACACTTAAATATTTAAGTATCTGACTGAAAAAATTTCAAAATCGATAATCAAATTGAAAAAAAAGAACTAATTAAGTGGTCATACGAATACTTTACCCTTAAAAGAATTTTAATTAATCTAAGGTGCCTACAAATAATAGTATTTGTTCTAAAGATTCTTAACCATTTGACAATAAATGCTCAAATATCTAACAATATGTGATGCTTGAACCTAGGACTTCTATAAATAATAATCATTCATTTAATCACTAAGGTAACTTGGTTCGTACCTTAAAAGAAATAGTTGTCTCCCAAAATATGGGAATTATTTTTTTAAAAAAATTATAGATTAATTAAGGGTTGGCTATACGAATGATCCCTTATGTTTTTGATCTATTCGATTTTGGTCACTAGTTTTAAAAATAGTAACTCTCGTTAACCAATTAATGGAAGCATGACCTTGACAATTAAATGTTACAAATAATAACATGATTATAATATGTTACTTTGTTGAGTCCATCGACTATTAAAAGTTACAAGGTGATCACCTAACTATTCATATGTTCTAAACTCATCATTTTCTGTTAAAAATTAATAATCATCTAAACTAAATATTAATTTGTTGCCTAGAATATGATAAAATTTGATTCCAAAATCATTTGAACTATATGTTCATTTAAGATTATGAAATCAAATTTTATCATATCTCAATAAACAAATTAACGTCCACCTTAGATAGCCACCAAATTTTTATAAAAGAGACAATTTGAAACGTATGAATAATTAAATAACTATTTTATAACTTTTAATAATTGCTATTGGAAAACTCAATAAAGCATGTCCAAGGATCATTTTATGACCTTTTATAGTTGAAAAGTTTAACAAAACAATACCTTATAATCAGAGACCGTTTGTGAATTTTACCCAACATAAAATCGTAATTATTGGAAAAACATCTCAAGTTTATTATCATACTTGAAAGATAATTATAGTGGAAATGTGTATGAGTTGAGTTAAATTGAATTTGGATTGAACATATTTCATTGATATATTCTTGTTCTTTAAAATTAAAAGACTTTCTATCAATTTTTTTATTGCTTTTGCTTCTAATAAATAACCATACCAAAGTCAGACAGACACAACCTACGATTAAAACAAATAAAAATCAATATTTTGTCAAGTAATGAATACAATTTAGTGTAAACGACAAGTTTAGAACCCAACTATTATTTTTGTTCTGTTTGGGCACTCAGACTATTTCTTTTTCAAAATCATACCTAATGTTACGCTTAAATACATTACAATATGCCTTAAAACAGAAACACCTCATAACGATACAAAGAAAAACCAACAAGAGCAACATAAGCCGAAAAAAATTCGGCAAACAGGGGTATCGCTACATGAATAAATGTTAAAACAGGGGTGTCGCTACATGAATAAACTTACCGTGTGGAAAAGGTAAAAAGGGTAAATATTCCCCAGAAAGGTCCTCCCACAGCACACACTCTCAATATGGATTTGGATGAGAAATATGAAGCAGTCCTAAAACAGGGTTCCTTTCCCTTATATGTTTGTTTTCCTACTTATAGCACAAAAGCTCAATCCTTCTATAAATAACAAAACCCCAATCCTACAAACAGAATTCCATTGCATCCTAATTGCTTCCAGAAATAAAAACCAAAAACAATGGTAACCTTCCATAATCCAGCATGCAATTATGGTGTGCTTTAGGGAGAAAACAGCAGTAAAACAAGCTGGAAAACAATCAAGACATAAGTTGGAACTGTAAAGATTATAAAAAAAAACCCTCTAGTTGTCTATTAATTCAAAGAAAATAATAATAAAGTGACCATAAATGTTTCCACGGTTTATAAAGGCTAGGCTTTCTTGCAAATGAAGTTTTAATCATAGGCATAATTGTTGTATGGTAAAAATTATCCAACATATAACCTAACAAATTTAGCATTCTTCATAAAAACCAACCCCAAACAAACGGAACAACATCCAATTCTTGCGGTTGTACAAACAAACAAACAACCATTTGAAGCATAATGTATAAAAGAAATTGCAAATTGATAACCTGAAAACCAATTCGACCCACTTCCTAAAACAAGCTCAGTAAACAAACTCAACTACAAGGTAAGAATTTCATTAATTTCTTATGAAGAAGGACACTACTGGGACTTGCATTTACTACTAAATTCCTAAAAACAAAGAAGAAGCACTACCAGTACTTGCATTTTAAGTATGCAATATAAGAAGCGAAAAAAAAGGAACTTTAAAGAAAAATTATAGATAAACATTACATCTAGAGTGAATTGAGGATCCATGATAGTTAAAATCGTCTAAATTGATCTCAAACTCAACCTCCAACTGATAAATATCCGCAAATTGTCCAAAACCTTAAAATTAAACAAAACTAAAAAGGGGAAAATTGGAGAATAGTATTAATAAGAAAAGAAACCAGCATCCTCACTCGAGAGGAACGTCAACATCGCCATCATCGATTTCCTGCTGCAAATCCCTGGGATCTTTCCCATCAACAGTGCACCCAACAGAGACGCACGTGCCCAGAATCTCCTTCACCGTCCCTCTCAAATCCTTAGCCATCGACCTCGGCCTCATTACTTTAGCGATCTCGATGACGTCATCGAGGCCTATATTCCCGTTATGCTTGATGTTCTTGGTCTTCTTCCTATCCCTCTCGGGTTCCTTCAAGGCCTTGATTACCAGAGCGGCGGCCGACGGGACGACCGTGACTTTTGCCTGACGGTTCTGAACGGTGAGCTTGACGGTTACACGGAGACCCTTCCAGTCCTTGGCGGTTTCTTTGGCAATATCTTCACCGATCTTTTTGGGAGAGAGACCGAGTGGACCGATCTTCGGGGCGAGAGAACTGGCAGCCCCGACTTCGCCGCCGGTGACGCGGACGAAGACATCCACCACTTGTGTTGGGTCAAACTTGGGCGGCATTGTCGGGCTTACTCTTTGAAGGAGGAGAAAAAGGGAGAGAGTGGGATAATAAAGCTAGGGTTTATCCTATTTCTCTGGATTATGGCCCGATTTAACCTTTAAGAGCGTTATGAAATTTAGAAATCGCATGGATGAATTAGTAATTTCGGTAACAGCTTTATTGGGCTGATAAATTGGTTTTGATGCTTGGACTTGTAAGCATTAATCCTAAGAAACTAGGGTTTCTACATTACACTATTGATTTCTGTTTTTCTGTTTTTTTGGGTGGTTTGAGGGCCAATGATTAGATTTAGATTACAGTTGCGGTAGATCTATTCCATGAATATATCTAGTAATGGGTATGGGATTTTAACCTGACGAAAGATTCGATCTGATTTATTGTTATTGTATTAGATTAAAAAAAATAGATTTAGACCAGGTCGAGTTGAATTGAATTTTGGAGGACATGTTCAAGTTGGATGATGTTTGAGTTTAAGATAAAAATATTTGACTTGACTTAAAAATGATGTAATTATACTATATATATTTATAGATAATTGTAATAATATTTCTCTTTTTACTATTTTTTCAATTGAATTTTCTTTTATCAAATAAAATTAATATGTTCATAAATATAGTTGTTTCGAGCCGGATTAGGTCGGGTTTTATCTCAAAAGACGGGATGGGTTTCAGACCGGGTGAATTCGCTCCAAATGTAGGCCGAGTCAATTTTCAGAGGGATGATATATATTTTTAAGGTCAAATTAGATTGGCTAAAAACTCGACCCATGTTCATCCCTAAGGATTTCTCTATTGATTAATGACTCAAGGTGTATTCAGTTCAATTTTCTAATAAAAAAAATTAAATTATAATATATAGTTTTTTAAAATTAAAATTAAAATATAATGACATAAACATTAAAATATTCAGTTTGATTTTGTGGTTTTTAAATATTTATAAATTTGCAAATTTAACATCCAGAAAAAAGTTTTCCAACTTTGAATCAAATATAAACATACAAACTTAAATTCGTACAGAATAATATTATTAGTTTTATGAGTTTATTTATTTAAATTTTTCTTATAATAAATTTATAATGAAATTTATTTAAATTATTATTTCTTTAATTTAATTTGAAATAAACAGATTTTATATTTAATTTATTCATAATTAAAATTAATAACATTTTTTATTATTGAATATTTTTACATAACTCAATTCTAATCATGTTAAGTTAGGATGATTCTTGTGCAAACGAACACCAATAAATTAAATTGTAAAACACTAAAAATATAAGATACTCAACGTATAATTATATTTTAGTTAAAAATATAATCGTAATTTTAAATAAATCATAATTTTAATTTAATTGTTTTTTAAAATTTGTTTTTTTAACTAGGTCAAATAGTAACCCAATTTACAAAACCCTATTTTTTAAAATAAGCTTTGATTCTTTCATTGCCTTCGCCCACAACGCCGCAGCCGCCGTCCATTTTGTATTTCTCCTTCGATTGAATCATTTTCGTTACCGTTATTTGTTCAAACAACCCGTTAAGGTAAGCTATATTACTTTTATTTTGATTCAAATTTTGTTTTTCGTCCAAGCCGTCACTGAAGGGTGGTGGCTGACCGGTTGTCTGCGCCTTCACCAGTAGTGGCCGTGGTTGCTGGCGTGAGACTTCGCCCTTAAATTATTTTTCCCTAATCTCATATTTACATAACCCTAACCCTAATTTTAAAATTGCTCTAATTGTATAACCCGAATTCCTTAATAGATTTCCAAATTTCCCTTTGTAGAACCCTAATTTGAACAATTTATCCTTAATTTTCTTGTTGAAACCAATTTATTTCAATCCAATTCCCGTTTCCCAATTGCAATTTGTGTACGGCGTACCGGTACACCGGCAATGTGTATCGGTACTCGGGCGATGAAGTATAGGTACTTTGTGTGTATCGATACCTTAATTGTAAGCTTTTTTAAATTAAACGTCGTGTACCGATACACTCAGGCTGTGTATCAGTAAGATACACATGATTCATACAATTTGACTTATAATTTATTTTGTAACCGTAGATGATGGATCTAAACTTAACGCCCTCAAAACAAGTTAAGATGATGGAGTGTAAGCGTCGTATCAACTTGAGTTCGGAGAAGACCAAGAACGAGGTGCATTCATTATAAGTTATTGTATTTTTAATATTATTGATGCATTTGTTTTTTCGGTGTATTTTTTTAATATTATTATTTTATTTTTTATTTTTTATATACATATAGGAAAAAGCTAAAATTGTTCATGAGGAAAATATTAGAACTTCTTGTATGAGTGATCACAAGTTCGAGCAAAAAATTGAAAAGGAATTTCTATAATGCATGGCCAATTTGAAAACTTAAAAGGACAATTCGAAATATTAAATGGCCAATTTGGGAAATTAGTGGGCATATTAACACCAAGAAATGTTAAAAGTTCAATACAGGATGGTGATTCAGTAAAAGGAGAAGGTATGCGTAGTCAATCATTAAAGGAGAATGTTTTAAATAATAGATTAAAAGTGACGAATTTACATAGCCTTCCATTGAAAGATGAGAGTTTTAAAAATAAATCAGACATGGAAGAATTATAATTGTTGCACCATTGAAGGATCAAACCGAGAGTGGTTTTAAAAAAACAGAGTTTGTCTACTTTTATTAATTGTGATTATAGTTCTCCCTCATTAGATCATAGTGGCAGAAGGAAACTTGATGTTAACTCTGAAGACAACAACAAGTCTAATAGTGAAGGTTTTTCAAAAATTTCGGTGGAGGTTTTTAACTTTCAATTTAGTCCTAATAGATTTCCTAGTCAATTAGTTACGTTGAAGGAAACCCAAATGGTTAAAAACGTTGGTTCTAAAATGTCTAACGGTCCTACACTTTGTCAAATATGAATGGGTCTGAACAGAGAAAAAGTGTGAGGTGCTCGACAGTACGGTTAGATTTTACTGATGATCTGAAGTCGAAAGATGTGACATAAAAAAAAGAGCTAGAACATCTAAAGTGAATACCAAGGTATGTATAATCATTCTTTTTTGGATATATTTTATGTTAAAGTTTGAGTTTAATGTTGTAAAAATGTTTATAAGAGTTATGTCTTGCATGCAGTATAAATATAAGCTAGGTGATTTGTAAACAAAATGTTCAAAAAAATCGCGATGGTGAGTGATGCATACATGCAATATTTAGAGTTGTTAATGCCTGAAGAACACATAATTTGTATGAATGTTGATACTTGGAAGCATACATCCAACACTATTTACATGGCCAAGAGTAACCATTTGGACGTCGGCAACGCTCGTACTGTTTTTCCAGAAAAATGGTTATCTGATTGTGTATTACAATTTAAATTTATTATTATTATTATACATGATCAATATTCATTATTTTGTTCATTTTTAATTCAATTTTTTGTATTTTTTTTAAAAATATTTAATAGTTTATCGATATGTATGTGTACGATTTGCACTTAAGAGAAGCGCCTACTCGAAAGAAGTAATATACGCCTCTGTCCTTTCAGGTAAAAATTAAATTATGGGATAGAGATTGGATAATTTAAAGTTTATGATTTTTTGACACTTATATTTAATACTTGTCTCAGAGTATCCTTACTGAGTTTGTTACACATGCTCAGAATACGAGAAGAAATATTACCCTTTTCAAATTTCATACCTATTGGATAGAGGACTTTATGCCTATTGATATTAGTTACGTTGAACAAATATATTTATATTTAAAATTTGTTATTTGTTTGTATGTGGTTGACTGTGTTTTTTAACTCACATGATTTTGCAGGTATATGTGCCTTTATATGATGAAGACAACTGTCATTGGGTTTTATTAGTTGTTGATGTTGTGGAGGGACATCCTTTTGTTTTGGACTCTCTTTGCATCAATGAAGTCCGTAAAAATATTACAGAAAATATTGTAAGTAGTTTATACAAACTAATAGAATTTTTGTAGCTTTCAAATATAAATTTATAAAATTTGACTTATTATAACAGTTGCGTGAAGCTTCGCATATTTATGAGAGTCATGCTTATTTGGGTAGATTATTTGAAAATGTTTCAAAATTTCCAATCCATTTTCTTGGATTATCGAAGCAGTCAAATTCGTATTTCATTTACAATTAAAATTAAAGTTACTATTTTTGGATTCAGAGATGATTGTAGCATGTATATATTGAAGTATATAGAAGCCAATAACAAATACGATTGGTCGAAGATTAGTTTCACGGTAAAGTATATCCTGTAGTTTTGTTTAACTATTGTGTGATATTGAATGACATTATAAATTATTGTGTAGATGCAACAAATGAGAGTTGAACGATTGAGAATTTTGGCAAAACTTGTCGTAAGCAAACACAATGATGTTGATCTTTTTGATTTGCGTAAACTGCATGTACATGATTAACAAGTTATGGATTTTCAATTTTCAATATAGTTTATTCAATGTTGTAATGGATAATAATGGTGGTGTATTAGATTTTTCAAAGCATGACATATTTTAGTATGATTATATGTCTCATGATTTTTTTTGTTGATTTCAAAAGTGGAGCATTAAATTCTACATAAGAATATGTGTTGATTCCGTAAACTTGATTAACAATTAACAACTAAACCAAAAAACCTCATAAGACCCAATATAAGCTAAGCTATACCGATACACCAACAACATCGATATTGGCATATAACACTAGATTACGGGTTACATCCAATATATCGATACCTTTAATGTATCGATACCTAGTAGCCAAGATGTACCGGTACACAAGAAGTATCAATATTGACATATAACATTGTATTATGGGTTACATCCGATGTATCAACACCTATAATGTACCGATACCTAGAAGTTAAATTGTACTAGTACACTAGAAGTATCGATACTAGCATATAACACTGTATTATGAGTTACGTCCAATGTATCGATACCTTTAATGTATTCATTGTTACTATACTTCTATACTGGATAAACTATTGAATTACATCGATGATTCTTGAATTTTCAAGTTGGTACACCCGTATCGATATCGTCTCTGTATCGATACCCTAAATGTATACTCAACTTGACTTTTATGCTATCCTAATTGAACTTTGGTTAATTTGTCATCATTTATGAAATAATAAAAAATAAAAATAAAATGATGAATGATGACTAATATCTAATCATTGATCTCATATTATTCCTCTTTCTTATATGGTCTTTCTTTTTTCACTTGTTTTAGTCGAATAACACATGAAAATTTGTATCTAATTAAAATAAATTTTATTAATAAGAAATCTAATTTCAATCAAATTCAAGCCCAATTCATATAAAGTTAAATAGATTTCAAAATAGTATTTCAAGGACCATAAATATAAATAATAAATATTCTAACATATCCAATCCAAAATAATCCAAAGTGGCATAGCTACAACAAAATAAAACTAAAAATAATCCAAAGTTCCAAAATGGCATAGACACAACAAAATAATAATTATCCATTGCAGTCCAAAACAAGCCATAAAATAAATCTAAGCCTTCGGTGAATCGTCATTGTCATCAACATCGTCCTCGTCATCATTCTGAAGGAGTTGAACCGTATACTCCAAGATGTCAAGACACTCCTAAACTGTATCGAAACAACACATAATGTGAACCACCATCTGAGTGATCATCTCTGAAAGCGATACCAAAGATACTTTTTTCTTGAGATGCTGGTACATTTGGCGGACGAGCCGCTCGAGATGTTACAGGTGCTGGAGCTGCTGATGTACTTTTTAGAGGAACCCACTCATTGTTGACGATCTGGAAATAAGTCATTCAAAGAGATGATTCATCAATCTTATTTCCTAGAGGGAAAGGAAGATCTACCAAGCAATCTATGTTCTCCTTAATGAAGATATGATTTAGGATGAAACTATAGTAAAATGAGGTGACCATAGAGGTGTGACGGTTGGTGATGATGTAAACTAGGTCGACAAAAATTATCTGAGCAAAATTAATGCGTTGCTTAGTGCAGAAGCATTGAATCCACCATGCATCGACAGTCCTAATGGTGAATACTTACCATCGGATGGTCAAAACCACAAAGTTATAAGCAAATAGAGAAAATAGCCGTGGGCGTTCAAGCATGTAACAGGGCCTAAGGGTGGAGATCTAGAAATACTTTGATTTTCATCAAAAAGAACAATATTTTCTAGACCTAGATGTCTGGCAATTATTTCGGTGTCTAGCATAAAGATCTTACCCATAAGATAAAACTCTACAACAATAACAGTGTTACTAGGCTCATCAACAATACACTGAGTGTTGGAAAAATATTCGGGTTAAAGTGGGGTAATATTGCGGAGTAAGCTGAAGAAAGTTTATAAATTTCCAACGCTTCATAAGACCTAGGTAGGAGAATTTAAAATTAGGACCTGATAAAAATTCATAATCAATGACACGCTCATCCCTAATAATAAAATTCTTGTAAAGGTCAAAATTTTCTCTCTGGTTTATGTATCCAAGTTCGTTAAAACAAGCTTTAAAAGAACTTGATAAAACGGGTACGGGTTGAGGTTGAGCTTCGTTTACCGGTCAACTCAAAGACATGTTGTCTGAACAACGATGTTTAGTCGTAAGTTTCAATTTTGGTGCCATTTTGAAATCAAATTCCTTTATAAACAATATACATTTTACAAATAATCATCAATTTTCAATCTATTTTAGATTTGAAGTCTAGAAGTAAAAAAACCTAAATCCAAACATTATATTCGATAAAATTAAAACTAAATATTCAACCTAAACCTTAAACCATATAAACCCATAAAATATTCACTCAAGAATCAAAAGCCTATTAAAAATAACATAATGGAGAAAATTACATAAAAAGGAAATAATATCTTGAAGAAACGACAAAGATGTGATGGGTATGCACGATTCGCTGTTTGGAGATGAAATCCCTTCAAAGCCTTGCAAAAACGGTGAAAGATTTTGATTTTTGAGTAAAAATAAGTAATTTTTAGAGGAATCGACGTTGTTAGGGTTTGATATGTTTTAGGAAAAAATCGGAAAAGGAGGTATTTATAGGTGAAATGCCTGCGTATGGCGATATTGTAAAGATAAAGCACCGATATGATAATTTCAACTATAATGGTAAACCTTCTGTACGATATGAGTTCTTAATTTCATCATTATTTGATTGATAATTAATCCTTTATTTATAGGTTTATGTTGCTAATTTGGGTTTTCTGTTATTTTCTATGCAGGGCATTTGATTCCAGAAACTATGCTAAAAAAGACGAATTCTGCAAGTTTTTATTGTTTTGGAATCATGGCTGGACCAGTGGGCATGATTTGGGGCATGACTTCGCAGATGTGCTAACGAGTCAACATCTTCTAGAAGGTTCAATCAGTATTTTCCTGAAGACAGAATCTCAGCCGCAAATTCTAGTCGTGAATTTAGGTTTTATCTTTATTTTTGGGATTTATTTCAAACAATTATGGGAATTATCATTTGCAATTATCTTTTGTAATTTTAGGAATTTTCTTTGTAATTTCCTAGGAATTATCTCTACTATTTTTAAGGTTTTGAGGACTATAAACACCCCCTTGAGGTAAGCCTCAAATCATCATTCACCTCTCGAATTCTTTTTTTTTCTTTACTCTTGTTTTATAAAAGTTTTTACTTTTCTCTTTTCTCTTTTCGCTTTTACCTATTTTCTCTTTAAATGCTAAGTCTGATTTCTATCATACTTAGCTAAGTTTTTCATAGCCAAAGGCTGAAGTGGTGACTCAATTCTGATCATGAGAATCGAAAAGCATGTAATACCATTCAGGTTACATTCTCAGTTTTCTAGAATCAAGGATTGGTAATTGACCATCCTTTTAAAATCAAAAACATTTTATTTTACAAAAATACACGTTGGATTGATAGTGTTTTCGATTGACAGTTTGAAGGAATGATCCGTTGTAGCACATTCGACTTCCTGGGAACACACTTAGCAGCGATATGCTATTGTGAACTGAGATTGGATTCGATTCTCAGCGAGACACTATCCGACTTGGGTTTTACCAAAGCTTTAAAATCGAGTGGCACTAATAACAATTGTCACGATTAGTCCACATAAGGACTTACAATCAAATATTGTTTTGGATTTTCGGTTCAATTGAGAGAAAAAAAGTTATAGGGGTTGGCCCTATAGACTATAACCGACATGAATCCGAAGTGAAAAATGTATTTCGATGATTGACAGAATTTGAGGCAAAGTGGAAGTCTAAGGCTGAGTTTTATAATTATAATTTTAATTCAACTCCATTTCCTTTTAATTTTATTTCCTTTCTTTTCAATCGAACAAAACCCCCTTTTTATTTTCTTTTGCAGTTCACGCCTAGTCCAGAAGCAAGAATCAATTCATCAGCAAATCCATATTCCCTGTAGATTGACCCTTACTATCTCTATACTATTATTTATTTTATTTTATTTTGAAATTCAGGCATATTTTATTTGGAAATTAAAATGACGCGTTGTCACCAACACAACCCACTGGAATTGGTTATAGATCCACAGTATCGATACTAACACGATATCAATACATGAATTCTATACTGGAAAATGAGTTAAATTATATGGTACCGATACCATAACGATATCGATATGTACGATGCTTCTTGGATTTTTTAGTATTGCCACGCGTATCGATACTATATTTGTATCGATATCACAATTCCATACTGGAATATGAATTCAATTACATGGTACTGATACCTAAATGATATCGATACTTACTATATTTCTTGGATATTCAAGGCTTGACACATGTATCGATATAACATTAGTATCGATACGATAATTAAACATAGGATTTCAAATGTACTTGTAAAATTTTAAATTTAATGTCTAGCTTGATTATCGCATCAAAAACACAAAACACCGTAAATTCAATTACAAATAGTCTTGAATACGTTGATAAACACCGTCTAACTCTGTAATTTGATTTTTTTATCAACCATCTCGAATAATTCTATATCTGCACATACAAAATCAAAACTAACATTAGTACAATGTTTAATAACATCAAATCTGCATTTTAAAGAGTCAAATCGTGCGAATCATGTGTACCATATCGATACATAGCCAGAGTGTATATGTACACGATGTTTAATTTAAAAAAATAGCTCACAATTAAGGTATCGATACACAAAAAGTACCGATACTTTGTTGCCTGAGTACTTGTACACATTACCAGTGTACAGGTACGCACTACACGAATTGCAATTGGGAATCGGGAATTGGATTGAAATAAAACAGTTTCAACGAGAAATTAATGATCAATTGTTTAAATTAGGATTCTAGAAAGGGAAATTTGGAAATGAATTAAGGAATTCGGGTTATACAATTAGAGGAATTTTAAAATTAAGGTTAGGGTTAGGGTTAGGCTTTAGGAAATATGAGATTAGGGAAAAATAATTAGAGGGAGAAGTCTCACGCCGACAACCACGACCAATGAACGTGAAGGCACCGACAGTCGGTCAACCACCAACCTTCGATGATGGCTTGGACAAAAAATTTTGAATCAAAATGAAACTAATCTAGCTTACCTTAACGGACTGTTTGCACAAACAACGGTGACTGTAACGATTCAATCGAAGGATAAAGATGAAATCGACGGCAGCAACAGCGGCGAAAATGATGAGAGTATGAAAGCTTATTTTAAAAAATAAGGTTTTGTAATTTGGGTTTACTATTTGAACTAGTTATAAAAATATTTAAAAAAAATTAAATTAAAATTGTGATTTATTTAAAATTATGATTACATTTTTAATTAAAATATAATTATATTTTGAGTACTTTATATTTTCAGCATTTTACAATTTAATTTAATGGTGCTCGTCATTATTGGCGTTCGTCACCGCTCGTCGAGCGCAGTAGAATTTTCCGTTAAGTTATTAGACTGATGCATGTGGAGATGAGGTCCTAAATACCAATTTAGTTCAACTCAGTTTATTGTTAGACTTGTTGAACTCAATTAGAACTGTTGCAGTCCATCTGGCGCTTACAAGTTCCACAGCGCATACGTTTTTTTTTTCTTTGCACTGTTTTTCGTCAAAAACTCGTGACAAACCTCAAACGAGTTACACGTACTTTCACTGACGATCTTTGGTGCAAGATATGTAATGCCCCTCATAAATCTGTAATCTATGTGCTTTGGGACTGTCCACAAGCTTGCTCACTATGAGATCGTGTGTCGTTTGATTGATTTTGTTCTCTTCTGATATCGTGTAGTGGATGAGCTCTAATGTTTTTGATACCAATATTGTGCGGGAGCTGAAAATCTCTTGGTGTTTACTCTTCTCCTCTTGCTTGAAAAATATGAAAACAACGAAATGATATTACTTTTATGAACTCTTGTTGCCCTCCTCACTTGGTTCCCAGTCATAGTATTGCATGGGTAACATATTTTCATGGAAGCCAGAAGAGTATATCTCCATAACATGAGAGAATGAATACTTTGTTTCAATGGCAAAGACCACCAGCTGGTTGGTATTGTCTTAATGTTGATGGTTTTGTCTTCACTGTGTTGGAAAAAGATTGTTAATCCGACAATGATGGAGAAACATAATAATGATAATAAAATTATTGTAAAAATTAAAGAGAACGAATGAGTTTAATGTCTTAAGATTAATGACCGAAGTAACAAACTGAGATGAAATCAAACCTGAGAAAATCAAACAAAGAGGTTAAACTTCGTAAAGTAAATCAAAATCAAATAGAAATAAAAATACTCTTTTTTATTTTGATCAGTTGAGATCGGAATCAATTGAGGTCTGTCACTACACAATTTTCTTAAGATAGATTTTCGGTCACTTCTTTGGTGCTTGAGTTCGTTGGTAGTCTGTCTCTCAAGGTACAACAACTTTTGATCAACTACAGTAGCACATCTACAGAGATCACAAACCATCATTGCCTTCGACTATCACCGAAAAATAGGAATAAAAAGAATATATTCGAATGAGAGAAGATATTTTCAAGAGAAGAAAAGTTCTTCAACTCTAAGATATGAAAAACCTAACATGTTTGCTCACTATTTATAGAGGATTTTCAAGAGAGACTTAATCCAACAAAGTATCTTTTAATATTCAACTTTAAACAGATAATATCTTTTAACTTGAAATATTCAAAAGATAAAACTTCTTTTACCATTCAAACTTAAATAGATTGTAACAACCTGAAAAATTGGAAAAGAAAAAAAATTAAGTAATTTGGTGAAATTTGATGATTAAATTGAAAGTTTTCAAAACTTGTAGCCTATTTTAGAGTTGAAGGAAATTCATGGACCAAGCCCTGAATTTACCCAAATAGTGTCGGCAGAAAACACATTATATGCAGCTCCCAAATTTCCTCCTCCAACGCCCAACTTCCAAACACGATCCCGACGCCGTCCGACCATCGATCGTCGATTTGAAACCACCATCGTCTTCGTCATCGAGCGAAAAACAAACCCCTTAAATCAATTTGAAGTGAAACACTGTTAAACGCCATGAATTTCGATTCAAAGTTTTGACTTTTTTTAGCACCACCATCGAGAAAATCATCAATTCATCGTCGATCGTTGCTCCGTTTTCGACACCTCCCGCACCATCGTGTTCCTTGTGTCGTTTCGAGTTTGTTGGTGTCCTCCTTGTCCACGGCGACGGCGGCGCGTGAGGGAGGTAAAGCGGTCAAAGTTTTGGATTTGTTGAAATCGAGCTCTCTACCATTCAAAATTGTGAACCGAGCTTTGTAAGTGCCTCAAAATCGCTTAAAATAATTTTAAGAAATTTTTCCGTGATTTTTAGGACACTGGAGCACGCCGCACGTGCCCCCCATGTACCGCCCCTGCACGTGGAGGAGCTTTGAAATGGCATTAGGGCAGTTTGATCGGTCTGACCCGACCCGTTGACCCGACCCATTGACCGTTAACCACGTTGACCAGCTTTGACCAGAACTTTGACCGGCCATTAAATGACCGTTGACTTTTTTCGGGTATACCTATTTTGACATTTTTAATGTCTCGAATCCGTTTTTGGGGTCCATTTCGCCAAATTTGAACCCGAAAGCCTCCAAATCGTATGTCAAACCGTTGACTTTGACCAAAAAGTCTAACTTTCGAAAAGCCATATTTTATGTTTTTTGATTTCCTGAGTCTGATTCCGAAGTCCGTTTTGCCAAATTCTAACCCGAAATCCCCAAATCGAGCTTGTTAACAAAAAATTGCTTAGTATTTTAGCATTTTTGATTATTTGAGATATGGTTAGGGAATTAATTCAATAAGATATTTTATGAAGGTACTCGTGTTTCACCTGAGCGATGTCCGGAGTTATCCGTCCGTCAGATCAGTCCGAACCACGTACTATGAGAATTACCCGTTGTTTTACGTAAATTATTTAAATAAAGATTAAGATTATTTATATTAGGATTCCATTATGGATTTTTCCGATTCGTAGGATAGCGCTGCAACAGAGCGTGATCAATAGACCCAGTAGTAGGCTTCCCTATATGATTTCTCAAACTGTTACAAGTGTGTTTCATGACAGTGTTATTTTACTATTTTAAAAAGATTATTTGAATTGTTTCAGATTGGTGATAATTCAGAATATTGTTATGACATGATACATGATACCTGATTTCTGAATACTGGTTACCCGACATCTGATTACCGTATTTCTGTATATGATTTTCAAGCATGAAACATTTTCATGTTTCAATGGATTAATCACCATTTTCACTCGAATACATACTTGTTCATTACTTTCATTGGGGGGGAAAATATTGTTGGAGGAAGAATACTTGCAGGCTCATCGACTTTATGCTCAGGGCCTTACTGGAAGTGACGGGGTGTAAGGTTCTGGGGAACTTACACATTTTGTTCATGACGGATGAGGGTAGTGTTTATATCTTTTTTCAACAAAAACATGTTTGATAAACTGATAAACTACTTTTATTTTTGTATGAATGAACACCTCTACATATTTTCAGTTGTATTTGGTGACATGTATTTTGACTATCGTTTTGGATATTTTGTTACGTATTACCTTTAATGTTTTATAAGTTGTTTTTAATATAAAAATAATCTCTGAATGAGATATGTGACTGCTTAGGTTTGAGTCTAACGTTCAGGCCACGTCTAGGGGTTACATTTGGTGGTATCAGAGCTTTCGGTTTTAAAAACTCGGAATTTGGATGAGTCCTAAACTCTGGATTTTAAGAAATTTTGATAAAAACCGTGTCACCTTATTTTATGAATTAATTTTTTCTCGAGATCTCTGATGCTAATATGACATATGTTTCAAATTCTTTCTATAGAGCCTTATAGATCCAACGATGAGTGCTGCTAGAGGTCGTAAGACAAGATGTGGCCGTGGTCGAGGGCGACTCACTCGACCTTCTATTACGATAGACGATCCGATGTCACCACGTGATCCTCCTATTCCGCATATAGATCTGATCATTTCTCATGATGATCAGTTTACTCCTGTGAGAGACCCTCCCTTCATTGAAGATGATGATACTGACATGAACGAAGACGCCATTAATAGAACTATCTTTCGCATGTTTCAGAGAGCTGCTAGTACCCCTAGTAATATAACTGCAGTCGAGATTTTGAATTCTTTGGGCTGCTGAAGTAGTTCATTTTGAGGGAATTACTGGGGACCTCCGACATACGATGAGTATTGGCTGGAGGACACAAAGAGGATTATGGATGAGATGGATCTGAGGCCTGAGAAGAAGTTAAAGGGGGTCCTAACTATGTTGAATAAAGAGAGCTTCAGATGGTGGCAATCGATTTCTGATAGTATTCCGAGGAACCAGTTAACATGGGATCTTTTTAAGACGCATTTCCAGAGGCACTAAATCGGAGAGAGATATCTGCAGGAGCAATGCCAGGAGTTTCAGAATTTGGAGCAGGGTAATATGTCTGTTATGGACTACGAGGTTGAGTTCATCCGATTGAGCCGCTATGCTCTTGGACTTGTTGACACTGACAGATCGATGCTTGAGGTTCGAGAATAGACTCAGGTATGAGATCAGGAGTCGAGTTGCTACCCACAAGGAGAACCTTGGTTGAGATAGCCAAGACTGCTGAGGAAATAGAGCGATTGTGTATGAAGTGCAAGATATATAGTGATCGAGCTCAAAACCGATTCAGAAAGCCTTCTAGTTCTGTTGATTCTTCTGCACACCCCAGAAAGAGAGGCAGGGTGAGTTCTTTCAGATAGGTGGTACGAGTGTCAGACTTTTTGCATCTGGTTCTTCAGCTGTTCAACCTTCTAGACATGGTGGTTCTTTTGGGTCGCAGCCCTTGCCAAGATGTGATTATTTTGTAAAAATCATTTTGGGGAATACAGGATGAAATTGGGCACTTGTTATAAATATGGGTCTGGTGACCATCACTTGAAGGATTGTCCAGTGATACCTCATTCAGTTCAGACACCAGCTCGTACTCCCACTCATACTCAGAGTACTGTTTACACTCCAGCAGAGAGTCATAGTCAGGGCAGAGTACCATGATCGGCTAGTAGAGGCCGAGCATCTCAGAGTAGGGGTCCAGTCAGATCAGAGGCCAGACAGCCTGCATTGATTTACACTGCTAGACTTCGACATGATCGCAATGGGCTGTGATTGCAGATATTGTTACTATTCATTTAGTTCCCTACTTTGCATTGTTTGATAGTGGTTCTACCAATTCATATGCATTACATTCCATTTCTGAGGGTCTGAATATTCCTGTTGAGAATATTGAGAATTCGGTGATTGTTCAAAGTCCCTTAGGCAAGTACATAGTGTTGGATCATATTTTTAGAGAGTGTCCTATAGAAATCAATGGGAAGATTTTTCTGGCCGACCTTATGGAGTTACCTTTAGAAGAGTTTGATTTGATTCTCATCATAGATTGGTTGGAAAAACATCGGGCTAATCTCGATTGCGAGACCAAGAAAGTTGTTCTAAATACCCCAGATAACCGAAAGATTGTAATGATCGGGGAACGTCGTGGATTTCTGATGAATGTTGAGTCTGCTTTGGTAGCTGAGAAGATGATCAGGAAAGGTTCCAAGGTGTTTCTTGCTTATATTTTGGACACTATGAGTTCTCAATCTGATATAGAAGGCATCCGGATTGTCAAGGAATTTCCCGATGGTTTTCCTGAGGAGTTGTCTGGATTATCGCCGGACAGAGAAGTTGAGTTTGAGATTGAAGTCTATTCTGGTTCCACCCCGGTTTTAATGGCTCCTTATCATATGGCCCCAAAGGAGCTTAAGGAACTGAAAGTCCAACTTCAGGAGTTGTTAGATAGGGGATTTATTCGACCCAGTATATCATCGTGGGGAGCCCCAGTTCTCTTTGTCAATAATAAAGATGGGACACTGAGACTCTATATTGATTATAGGAAACTCAACAAGCTCACGGTTAAAAACAAACATCCTCTACCCATGATCGATGATCTATTTGACCAATTTCGAGGGGCTTCTATCTTTTCAAAGATAGACTTGAGATATGGTTATTACCAGCTTAAAGTGAAAGATTCTGATATCCCGAAGACTGCTTTTTGTACTTGGTATGGGCATTACGAGTTTTTAGTGATTCATTCGGGTTAACTAATGCCCCTGCTGCTTTTATGGATCTGATGCATCGGGTGTTTTGACCTTATTTGGACCAGTTTATAGTTGTGTTCATCGATGATATACTGGTGTATTCTAGAACTGAAGCAGAACATGAGGAGCATTTAAGGATTGTTCTACAGACTCTAAGGAAAAATAAGTTATACGCTAAGTTGAGCAAGTGTGAGTTCTGGCTCAGCGAAGTGACTTTTCTTGGACATATCGTTTCTGCTGATGGTATTCAGGTGGATCTGAGCAAAGTAGAGGCTATTCTAAACTGGAAGCAACCCAGAAACGTCTCTGAGATCCGTAGTTTCTTAGGCTTAGCTGGTTACTAATGTCGTTTCATTGAGGGGTTCTCCCTTGTTGCAGCTCCTCTGATGAAACTATTGAGGAAGGATGTTCCATTTGTCTGGTCTGAGAACTAACAAGCTAGCTTTGAGAAACTAAAGACTGTTCTAACTCAAGCCCCAATATTGATTCAGCCTAAGTCTGGGAAAGATTTTTCTATCTACAGTGATGCTTCTCACTCTGGATTAGGATGTGTCTTGATGCAAGATGGGAAGGTTGTCGCTTATGCGTCACGTCAGTTAAAGCCGATGAGCGTAACTATCCTACTCACAATATGGAGTTAGTTATCGTGGTTTTTTCTTTAAAGATCTGAAGACACTACCTCTACGGGGAAAAGTGTTATATCTATACCGATCATAAGAGTCTAAAGTATCTGCTTACTCAGAAAGAATTGAATTTAAGACAGCGTCGCTAGTTGGAGCTTCTAAAGGACTATGATTTTGAGATAGAATATCATCCAGGAAAAGCTAATGTGGTGGCCAACGCTTTGAGTCGTAAGGCGATATCAGATCTGAGAGCCTTGTTTGCCAATTTGAGTTTATTTGATGACAATAGTATGTTAGCAGAGTTGCACGTTAAACCCACTTTGGCAGAGGAGATTAAGGCCAAACAGCTCCTTGATAGCTCATTTCTTCCCATTATTGAACAAGTTAAGCAAGGATCCAGTTTAAAGTATACTTTGGATCAGAATGGTATTTTGTGCTTTCACGGTCGTTACTGCGTCCCTAAAGATGATGAGTTGAGAGGGGTTATTCTTCAAGAGGCTCATAGTAGTCCTTATGCTATGCATCCTGGCGGGGACAAAATGTACAATAATCTCAAATAGTACTACTTTTGGACTGGTATGAAAAAGAATATTTCAGATTTTGTGGCGAGGTGTTTGACTTGTTTGAATTTCAGTACAACTTTTCATCCACAGAATGATGGTAAGTCTGAGCGAGTTATTCAGGTGTTAGAGAATATGTTATGGGGTTGTATGATTGATTTTTGCGGTAATTGGCAAGATTTCTTACCATTAGTCGAGTTCGCTTACAATAATAGTTATTAGGGAAGTATTCGCATGGCACCGTATGAGGCTCTGTATGGACGTAGATGTCGTACTCATATATGTTGGATAGAGTTGCATGATAGAAAAACTTTAGGTCCAGACTTGGTTCGAGAGACTGAAGATACTTTCAGACTGATTCGTGATCGCTTAAAAGAGGCATTTGATAGGCATAAATCATACGCAGATAAGCGACGTAAGGATATCGAGTTTGAGGTTGGGGATTAGGTTTTTCTCAAGGTATCTCTATGGAAGAAAGTATTGAGATTTGGACGTAAGGGTAAACTAAGTCCGAGATTTATTGGGCCGTATCATATTCTGAAGAAAGTCAGACATGTTGCTTATCAACTTGAGTTGCCTCCCCAGCTCAGTCGTATTCATAATGTTTTTCATGTATCTATGTTGAGGCGATACCGTCCAGATCCATATCACATCATTCAGGTTGATGAGGTAGAGCTGAGACCTGATTTGTCATACGAGGAGGAGCTCATTTAGATTTTAGAAAAGGATGAGCGATTTCTTTGGAATAGACGTATTCCAATGGTTAAAGTTCAATGGAGCAACCGTGGCCCCTCAGAAGCTACTTGGGAGATATTGGAGTCAATGGTGGCTCAATTTCCTCATCTATTTTTATAAGCTAAATTCCGAGGATGAAATTTCTTGTAGAGGGGGAGAATTATAGCAACCCAGAAAATTGGAGAAAAAATTAATTAAGTAATTTGGCAAAATTTGAGGATTAAATTGAAAGTTTTCAAAACTTGTAGCCTATTTTAGAGTTGAAGGAAATTTAGGGACCAAGCCCTGAATTTACTCAAATAGTGTTGGCAGAAAATGCATTATATCGTGCAATTCATTTTAGATTTCACTCAGAAATGAATTGCTCCCAAATTTCCTCCTCTAACACACAACTTCCAAACACGATCCCGACGCCGTCCAACCACCGATCATCGATTTGAAACCACCATCGTGTTCATCATCGAGTGATGAACAAACCCCTTAAATCAATTTAAAGTAAAATGCTATCAAATGCCATGAATTCCAATTCAAAGTTTCGACCTTTTTTTAGCACCAATGCCGAGAAAATCTTCAATTCATCGCCGATAATTGTTCTGTTTTTGAAACCTCCCATCCATCGTGTTCCTTGTGTCATTTCGAGTTCGCTGGTGTCCTCCGTGTCCCTGTCAATGGTGGTACGTGAGGGAGGTGAAGCGGTCAAAGTTTTGGATTTACTGAAATCGAGCTCTCTACCATTTAAATTTGTGAACCGAGCTTTGTAAGTGCCTCAAAATCGCTTCAAATAATTTTAGGAAAATTTTCCGTGATTTTTAGGACACTGGAGCACGCCAGACGCGCCACCCCTGCGCGTGAGGGAGTTTCGAAATGGAATTAGGGCAGTTTGACTAGTCTGAATCAGTCCGACCTGAGCCGACCCATTGACCCGACCCAAACCGTTGATCCGACTCGTTGACCGTTGATTGCGTTGACCGACGTTGACTACCTTTGACCAGAACTTTGACCGACGTTGACCGACCATTAAACGGCCGTTGAATTTTTCCGGGTATACCTATTCTGACATTTTTCGATGTCCTGAATCCATTTTTGGGGTCTGTTACGCCAAATTCGAACCCGAAAGCCTCCAAATCATCAGTCAAGCCCGTTGACTTTGACTTTGACCAAAAAGTCAAATTTTTGAAAAGTTATATTTTATGTTTTTCGACGTCCTGAGTCTGATTCCGATATTTGTTTTGACAAATTCTAACCTGAAATCCCTGAATCGAGCTTGTTAACAAAAAAATACTCAGTATTTTAGTATTTTTTATTACTTATTTGAGATATGGTTAGGGAATTAATTCAACAAGATATTTTATGAAGGTACTCGTGTTTCACCTGAGCGAGGATCAGTTAGGTCCAGAGTTATCTGTTCGTCAGATCAGTCCGAACCATGTACTATGAGAATTACCCGTAGGTTTCCATAAATTATTTAAATAAAGATTAAGATTATTTATATTAGGAGTTCAATATGGATTTTTCCAATTCGTAAGATCTAGCGCTGCAACAGAGCGTGATCGACAGACCCAATAGTAGGCTTCCCTATCCGATTTCTTAGACTATTACAGGTGTGTTTCATGATAGTGTTATTTTACTGTTTTAAAAATATTAGTTGAATTGTTTCAGATTGGTGATAATTTAGAATATTGTTATTACATGATACATGATACCTGATTTCTGAATACTGGTTACCCGATATCTGATTACCATATTTTTGTATATGATTTTCAAGCATGAAACATTTTCATGTTTTAATGGATTAATCACCATTTTCACTCGAATACATACTTGTTCATTACTGTCATTGGGGGGGAATATTGTTGGAGGAAGAATAATTATAGGCTCCTCGACTTTGTGCTCAGAGCCTTACTGGACGTGACGGGGTGTAAGGTTCTGGATAACCTACACATTTTGTTCGTGACGAATGGGGGTAGTGTTCATATTTTTTTAAACAAAACATGTTTGATAGACTGATTTTACTAGAATATTTTATTAGTATGTTTTTATACACTGTATGGAGTACACTGGGCTTTTTAGCGCATTCTGTAAATTTTACCCTTTTTCGGATAACAACAGACCGTAATCTAGCAGATTTGGCATCAGAGGAGATCAATTACTTTTATTTTTGCATGAACGAACACCTCTACATATTTTCAGTTGCATTTGGTGACATGTATTTTGGCTATCGTTTTGGATATTTTGTTCCGTATTACCTTTAATGTTTTATAAGTTATTTTTAATATAAAAATAATCTCTGAATGGGATATGTGACTTCTTAGGTTTGGGTCTAACGTTCAGGTCGGGTCTAGGGGGTTACATAGATACTATTTTAATTTAAAATATACAAAAGTATATAATTATCTTTAATATTAAAAGTTAAAAAGATAACAAATACATTTTTAAATTGATATATTCAAAGAGTAATTATCCCACTAATATTCAACTTAAATAATATATTTAATTTGCAATATTAAAATGAATATGAATTTAGTATAAATATTAAATCTATCAATTAAATTCACTCTTTTTCCAACAATCTCCCACATGAATGAAATTGATGATTTAATTAAAAACATTTTGACACGATGTGGTGATAGCCTCTACGATTGATAGTTGCATAGGATAGGTAGGTGTCTTCCTTTGAACCTTCCCTTGTGACAATATATTTACTTTACTGGCTCAACAATAGACACAATGTCCTTAAACTGTTCTGCCATTTGTGTAAATGATGTCATACTTCGCACAACTACCCCTTTGATAAGAATTTAGTTCTCATGGGTATGTCCTTAAAGACATGGACATCTATCAGGTTCTACAAGATTTTGAAAGAACTATCCTCAATAGTCTCCTTGAAGCAATCCCATTTCACTTTCACATAGGTGACTTATATTGCTTGGCTCACTGCAACACACAATGGTCATTAAAAGATTTGCTTAGCCTATACCACGTTGATCACTAGCTACATCATAAGAACGAACTTGGGATAATAAACCCTATAGTAACCGTACACAGGTTATGCAATTATGTTATCCCTTTGAAACTAAACTTGGGATCTCCAACAATTATGTTATCCCTTTGAATCTAATCTTGGGATCTCCAGTCAACAAGCTAGGGTTTTCCTTCACATATCACCTTTAAATTTTATAGGCTTTAGTCACATTTCGTTAGATGTTTTCTCAACTTGATCTCAATTTAACCCTTTGGTTAGAGAATCCATAATGATATCCTTTGATCTTACAAAATCAACAGAGATAACTTCATTTGAGATCAGTTGTCCATGATATTGTGTCGATAATGCATATATTTGGACTTACCAGTATATTTATAGTAACAATATATGCATATTGTGGGCACATGTTTCAGCCATTTAAGAATATATTCCAAGAAATTCCAAAGCTATTTAGCTTATTCTTTAGACTTATCTATAGCTACAAAATCTGATTTTATTATAAATCTGGTTGTAACCGTTTTCTTAAGGATTTCCATGACATAACTTTTCCTTCCAATGTGTAATATATTCACTTGTTCCGTTGATATCTTGAATATCAAATTTCAACTAGCCTTCTAAATAATAGGATGGTTATAGAAAATACAATTCATCATTTAGGACCTATTTTCATTTGTTTTGGTAATATGACAATTACATTCTCAAGACACCCCAACATTTTCAAGTGTTTTGGTAATATGACAATTACCTTCTCAAGACACCCCAACGTTTTCAAGTGTTTGTATGATATAGGTTTTCAATCTTTTCATAACTCATATGGTGTCTTGTCCTTTTTTCTTTCTTGGGGACCTTATTTAAAAGTTAATTAGTTGATAGAACAACTTCTCTCTCCCTCACATGTTCTGTGACAACTCAGAACTTCTTAGCATTACATTAATTATTTCTTTTAAGGTTTAATCTTCCGCTTTGCTAACTCTATTTATTTTTTAGAGTATAGTGATGTCACTTCATGAATAATATCATATTGTGCATAATGGTTTAACATATTCACTATTCCTATCTCTTCGTACCATCTTAATCTATTTATTAAGTTGGTTTTCACTTTTATATTTATAGAAAACAAATTTCTATATAACATCACTTTTAGCAAATACACATAGCAACACTTTTTCTATCATCAATGGAGGTAATAAAATATTTATTCTCCCTTGTCTGTGCTACTATTTATAGGGAATTTTTAAGAGAGGTTTAATCCAAGCAGATATCTTTTAATATTCAACTTTAAACATATAATAATATCTTTTAACTTGAAATATTTAAAAGATAAAATTCATTTTATCATTAAAACTTAAATATATATTATTTTAATTTGAAATATACAAAAATATATAATTATCTTTAATATTCAAAGTTAAAAAGATAACAAATGCCTTTTTGAATTGACATATTCAAAAAATAATTATCCTACTAACATTCAAATTAAATAATATATTTAATTTATAAGAGTAAAAAAATATATAAATATTAGACTATTTTCCCGATATATCACCGGTGATCGTTATTATTACTTATCTAACACCGATCAGACTATATTTCCCGATCTAACACCCTTAGCAGAAAAGCGCACCCCCTGCACCGCGCTATATGGTGATCTGGCGCCACGTGGGTATAGCGCGCCCCCTGATTCGCACTATCACTGGATATCTGACACGTGGGGTATAGCGCGGTGCAAGGGGCGCGCTATACCCCTAATTACCAACCCTTCACGTCCCCATCATCCCTATAAATACCCCATCCTCAATCACTTTTATCACACCAAATTCTCTCAAATTCTCTAAATTTCTCTCAAATACTCTCTTTTTAAGGTATATTTTATAATATTTTTACTATTATGTTTTTACGTTATTTAATATTTTACTAATATAATTCTTTTGCAGATATATAATGGAAGACAGTCTACTTCGCTCGGATGGAAATCATATATCTCTACACTTTGCTGATACGGTAACATTTTAACGTTTTAATTTAATTTAAATTATTAGTAATATTTAGTTGATTTATTATATGCATGATTATTAGATTAAGAATTAAATATCTCGACACGTTGCTGATACGGTAACATTTTAACGTTTTAATTTAATTTAAATTATTAGTAATAATTAGTTGATTCATTTAATGCATGATTATTAGATTAAGAATTAATTTTTGTAATTATTTATTTTTAGGAGAAGGATCGTGTATTAGATCCTTTTATTAGGAATCTTAAGTTAGTGATACCCAGCCGTGTCTTGTCGTATTTAGTAGAGGTTGGATTCGGTTACATAGGTAGATATCAGGGTCACTGTAAAATAGAGCCAGACCTGATTTCTGCCTTAGTAGAGCGGTGGAGGCCGGAGACCCACACATTCCATCTTCCGTGCGGAGAGTGTACGATCACGCTTGAGGATGTTTCTATGCATCTGGGGCTTCCGGTGGATGGAGATGTGATATCGGGGATAGCTTCTAGTTCTTGGACTACTTTGTGTCGGGATAGTCTAGGACGTGTACCGGAAAATTTTATCGGAGGTAGGATACCGTTAAATTGGTTAAATGCCAATTTTCGGGAGTTGAGCGCAGACGCCTCTGAGGATGAGGTTAAGATGTATGAACAGGCATGCATACTGCAGTTGATAGGAGGGTTGCAGATGCCGGACAAATCGCGCAACCTAGTTCACTTCATGTGGTTGCGACATCTTAGCGACTTTCGTCTCGCCGGATCATTCAGTTGGGGCTCGACAGTTTTGGCTTTGCTGTACAGGGAGATGTGTGGAGCCACTGACTGCAGACGTAATGCTATCGACGGATGTCTCCTGCTGCTGCAATCTTGGGCATGGTATCGATTTCCCTTTTTATGTCCTGTTGTGAAGAACCCATTCGTATTTCCACTACTTCTGAGGTAATTATAAAACTGATTTTGTATATTAATAATTTTATACAGCGTATAACAAATATTTTTCCATGAATAGGTGGTCTACTGATAGGAAAAATCATCAGGAGCTACCTGATGATTTAGAAAAAATTAGGGTGCTAATCGATTAGAAGGCTGGCACACAGGTATGAATTTTAATGTTTAAAAATCGATTTTAGATTATACTTATATAATTAGATTATTATTTTGATAAAAATTATATATTATTTGTTTTAGTTTGAATGGGTGCCATATTCTACTGATGATGTGAGGGCGGTGATCCCACCTGAGTTGAGGGGTCCATTAGATGTTTGGATGGCGATGGTCCCTCTGATCTGTTATGCGACCGTCGAGTGGCACTCCACTGAACGCGTGCTCCGGCAGTTTGGTTGTTTTCAACCAATTCCGGAAGCACCTCGCAATATGGACGAGTTGCATAGCTTAGATAGACGCGGCAAGACAGATACAGATTGGCTGGTGAGGCATCATGGGTGGGTCGTGTTGTGGGAGGATCGACATCGGCGCCTTGCCCGTAGAGAGCCCATTTTTGATGACCTCTTAATGTATGCTGAGGATTATTATGAGTGGTTCAACAGTAACGGGAAACAGTTTCTACTACCCGAGGATGCACGAGGGCAGACCTTTCCACGACGTCGACAGAGATGTTCACCGACACAGCACCATCGTCCCCCGACTCGTGGACGGAGAGTAGGTGCTTCCGGTTCATCCTCAACTGCACCAGCAGGACCTTCCCAGCAGCCACCGCAACCATATATGATGCTGCCATCGCCTTTCCATTACCAGATGCCGCCGCCACCACCTTCACCTGGTTTTATGACCCCGTCACCGCCACAGATGACCCCTACTGGAGGCTATTATGGGTCTATGTTTGTAGATCTGACTTGGGGTTCATATACTGGATATTTGGCGGGTTCATCCTCATCACCCATGGCCGCAGCACATACACTTCATGTACAGTTTTCACACTCAGCGATGTCTGGGTTTTCTCAGTTTTCCCAGTTTTCGCATGCCGGTGGGATAGTCAGTCATACACCTCTAGGGTCCTTATTCTATGGAGGTGCTTCATCGTCATCAGCTCCTCATCAACCTGATGTACCTGCTCAGGACGACGACGATGACGATGATGACGATGACGATGGTGACGACGACGATGATGATGACAGCGAGGAGTTAGAACCAGTGATACGAAGAAATCCTCCTCGAGACCGACAACCACCGCCATGCGGAACACATTCGCGACGCAGGCATCGATAGATTTTTTTATTATATTTGTATTTACTTTATTTTGTTTAATTGTAATTTTTTATTATTTACCATTTAATTCTTATTGTAAGTTTGTTGTATTTAAATATCAAATTGTTATTAGTTTGATAAAATGTAATAATAGTGTTCGTTTTTTAATCTTCATCGGCGATTATTTGAATGACATTAACTTGAAGTAAATGCAAATCAAAATACAAGAATTATTATTTGATAAACAAATACATCATTTCCTCAGCGATTATATATGAACGAAAATATAACACAATAATTTTTTTACACATCAACGTAAATAATTTAAATAATATAATTTTATATTATTACCTGCACCACAAAACTATTTCGACGTATGCTCCCGCTTTTCAATTTTACAAACATAAAAATTAATTAAAAATAATTAGTATAATATTTTTTCAAATAATGATAATAAACAATAAGTATAATTAAAAAATTATAACAAAATTACCTTATAACGAAAAATCGTACGAACTTCTAAGTCAAATTTGAGAAGATTGCGAGAATTATTACTCGTTGACGGAATTGTTGTATTAATTTATAAGAGAGGAGAGATGCGAGGATATATGAGCCGGAGGAGTGTATTTATAAGCATATAAGGCGCGGTACATGCACCGCGCTATATGTAATTATTCAAAAGATATAGCGCGGATCAGGGATCGCGTTAAATATAATTTCGGTGTATAGCGTGGATCAGTGGGCGCACTATACCCACGTGGCGTCAGATCACCGTATATCGTAGGGCAGGGGGCGCGCTATACCACGAGACGCCAAATCAGCATATAACGAGGTGCAGGGGGCGCGCTTTTCTGCTAAGGGTGTTAGATCAGGAAATATAATCTGATCTGTATTAGATCGATAATAATACCGATCACTGATGATATACCGAAAAAATAACCTAAATATTAAATCCATCAATTAAATTTATTCTTTTTCGAACACACTGTTCTAAAGATAGGCTCTAGTGGAGCCGTCCGAGACTGTAAAGGTAATTGGTTGGTTGGCTTTCACAGAACTGTTGGAATTACAACGCTCCTATAAGCTGAGCTATGGACTATTCTTCTCGGTTTGAAAATTGCTTGGACCATGATTTTGAATTGCTCTTGGTCCAATCGGATAGTACAGATGCCGTTAATCTTGTTGTAAATTCTAATTGTTGGACGAGTTCCCATGAGTTGGTACGTTCCATTCATAAACTTCGTCAACGATTTTGGGTGATAGATATCACTTAGAGAAACTAATAAACTTGCTGATGAATTGTCAAATGACGTTCGCATTTTCCATACGAGATTATACTCCTTTCTTCGCCACCATCGTTCATGCAGGATCTTTTTAGCCGCGGTGTAAAGAGTCCTCCCTATTGTAAATCAGTCCCTACTTAGTGTTCATGGTTTTAGCCTTTTATTTTAAAAAAATCATGTTAACTTATTGTATTAATATATATAATTTATTTTATATTTTAACTCTTTAAATTAAATAATATTTTATTAATTTAATATTTTATTTTTAAACTTAATTAAACAATAATTTAAAGTTATTAAATTATTTTGTAGCCATTTCTTTCAATCTTAGACTATTTTTACTTTCAAAATAGATCTTGAAAACTTTCGCATCAGATTTTTTTTTATTAATTTAGAGTAAATATAATATAATTTATATTTAAAGAAAACTCTCAATCACTTCAAAGAATAACAATAATTCATTTATCACTGAGGTCAATTGGCTTATGCATCTTTCAAATAAGGAAGGGCCATATCTTGTATTTTTTTTATTTAACCTCAAGAATGACTTTCTATAACCATATCCAATATACATATATTTTTTTCATATCTGATAAACATATATTGTATAAAATTGAGAAACTCGACTCAAATTTAAAAACTAATTATTAAAAATTTTGAATTATTCAATCTCTATTTTATAACTCAAATTTTATTTGAAATATTTTCAAAACGAGTCAATTTTATGAATTTAAATTGAATCAAGTAAGTATCTTTTTATTATTGAGTCAAAAATTTGAATTTTTTTTAGTAACTCAATTTTTTTGTATAACCACTGATTTCTGATTTATTGATCGACAAATATGGATCAAGACTGTAAAAGCGAGGACGACTCTCCCGACCTAGTTTATTACATTCGCAAACGCTAGGATTCCAACTCCTGACCTTGCTTAAGAGATTCAATGTCTCATCCAATTTGACCAACTGATTGTTGGTTAATAAGTCAAATTTTATTCACTCCTATTTATTGTTAATCATTTTGGTTGAATCTTAGATGCTTTTGTCTTTATTGTGTAAAGGGATATATATATATATATATATATATATATATATATATATATATATATATATATATATATATAAAGGTTAGGATCCAATTACATAATGTAGTACGAACCAAGTGACTTCTATGGTAAAGAAATTATTATTATTCATTTAGGATTCAGGTTCGAGCACCATACATACTAGGGGTGTGAGCGTTCAATATCGAAAGGTTAAGAGTTATCTTTGAACATATACTGTCTAATACTTATCCCATATTAATAAAAAAATTACATAATGTAAAACTAAAAAGTTTTACACCTTTTTAAGATCGTTAGATAAGAGGGAGTCGAAAGTTAAGATATCTCCTCATCTAATGATCCCAAAAGGGTATAAAATTAAAAGTTTTACACTTGTGTAAGTGAATTCTAACACACACACATATATAAAATTTAAAATTTTGTTTTGAGATCTAGATCATTTATTATAATACACGTGAAACTTGTTATATCTACACAATGAATTTTATAAAATATATTATAAAATTAGAAATCAACATGCAGACTGGACAAAAATTGTATGAAACTATATACTGAATTCCAATTATTCAATATATGTTATAAAACTCGTCATTTTACATGATGAGTTTGAAAACCACTATAACAAATGAGCTAGATTCTAAATTAATTTGTTAATACTTATATTTTCCATTTTTTTCATCTGGATTATGTGCCCAATGGAGCTAGATATATCGCCATTAACTGAGATGAATTGTCTTCCAATTTGCAGCACTCTTTCAAACCTTTTTTTTTCATTTTTAAATTTATTTAAAAATCTCAAATTATTTATTCATGCCATTGGATAAAATGAAATTCTACATACCATGTAGAAGTAATATCGATTTTCCACATGCAGAACTAAAGAAGTAACGTCTACATTTTTTAAACGTTTAAATGCTTTATAAAACATTGCTGCCAGCAACTAGGCAATGATCTTAACGCTAACATATTTAAACGACAGCAATTTACTATATGTGGTATGGTATGCAACGAAGGGGAACATGATTAGCCCCTTGGATTATTCTACTCCTAAGCTTATTCTTCAGCAGGAGGGTCTATCCATCGGCCATGATCTTTTATTAGCTGTATCAGAGCTTCGGTTGCATGCTCCATCGCAATTCCGCGTTTCACAACAGTCTGAATAAACAATCCATATACAGGTTAGCTTCAGAAAACGGATCCGAAAATCCATGTATTCATGTTGTTTTCTCATATTGTATCTAAGTTGCATACACGCACACATATAGTACCTTGCCTACATAGAGGTCAATTTTTCCAGGAGCACCACCGACGTATCCAAAATCTGCATCAGCCATTTCTCCTGGACCGTTGACGATGCAACCCATAATTGCAATCTGGAAGAAGAGTTCACATTATTGATTTCGTGCTCAAAATAGATCGATGATTATATTAACTCAAAACTATTATTCAATCTGTGACTGGACACTGAGGACCAGTCATTACCGAAACGCCAGGCAGGTGTGACGTCTTTTCTCGTATTTGTGCACTTATTTCTTGAAGGTCAAACAAAGTTCTGCCGCAAGATGGGCATGAGACATACTCCTGCAACCAGAATGGATGCGATATTAGATATATATCCAAAGATTGTTGTGGTTTTTCAACTTAGATGAGATTCATACTGTCTTCGTATTCCTCATTCTGCAGCCCTGTAGTAAGTTGAAAGAAGTGTTTCTGAGGAAATTGAAATCTTGGTCTGGGGCTTCTAACAAGATACCATCTCCAAGTCCATCCACCAGAAGGGCTCCAGCATTGGTACCGGCATTAATGGCCAGATCATCCCTGCATGTCAGAAAAACGTTAAAAACCAAAACCTATAAATACATCAATCAACAAGTGGTACGGGGCTTTTTTATTACCTGTGAGTCCCATTTGGAAACTGGATATGGTGGATTACAGGGAAATCAAGACTATTCTCGGATAGATACTCAAATAACCTGCGGAAGAACATAGTTTTCAAACATTGGAATCATGGAATGGCATGCAATGGGTGGCAGAACCATAAAAGTAAAGGGAATTAGGATAATTAGAATAGCACAAGCTTATGACAAATAAGCAAATCAGGTCATTAGTATATTACCTCCTTGCTGCATGCACTCGGCCAATCTTATCTTCACCGTAGGGTACATTGTGAAGAAGCATTGTAGCCTCATGGTCTTTGAGGGTTTCCAACTCTTCGTAGGGCTCATCGCCGCGTACAGATACAGCCAGACGCGTACCTGCACAGCGAATGAATTGATATCATATGAGAAAAGAAGAATAAATGAGGAATAACAATCCATGAGTTCAAAACTTAATATTAAAAATAAGCAGCAGCACCTTCTGGCAAAAGCTTGTAAGCTCCAGTCGATAGTTCCTTAAGATTTACCAGAGCAATAGCATTAGGCAATGGCTTTATTAGCTGCTCCGATAAAGGTGTTATGACACCCATGCTTATGTCTATCAACCGTTTAAGAGCCAGCCGCTGTTATAGTACAATGGACAGCATCCATTATTTCCAAAATTTTGTGAAGGGTTGAGAGATAGCGGGAGAAAGGACAAGAAGTTGGATTCTTACCGCATCACTGTCATCTACAGGTGGAAGCTCTCTCAGTATGATTGAGTCCACCGTTGCCAAGTCCTGCATCGACATATTACAAGACAGTTGTGACAAAAGCCCACATAATATACTCAAATCTTAATATCGTAAATGGATCAAGGGTAGACCTTAAATGGCATTCCAACAACCAGCTTTGCTGCAAGGGACTTGTATAAGAGTTCTGGTGCCTGCAGATGTGGGAAAAGGAATTACTGAATTTCTCCGCCATCTCAAATAAGGAAGTTAGTGTGAATAAGTTACCTTCAACTGATCCAAGGTAACAGACATAAGAACCGAGCCATCACGATGCAAGACACCTCTATAATCCACATCTTCACCCTATAGAAGAAATAAATCCTCCATTCAGAACAGTTCAGGAACTGGGTTAGCTAACACGTTGATACTGAGACAATCATGACTAACCTCCTTTTGTGTTGGCAATTGACCAGATCGACGCTGGAAATCAAAGTAATGTCTGAGCTTTTCCTCAAATGGTGCCTGATGAAATTTTGACATGTAAAGAAAAGTTCTCAAAAAAACAGCACTTGAAGTGATAGAACATGTTGTCTAGTTAATCAAAGTTTTCGAATCCTACCACCCCTTGCTGAAGTTCGGCAGCTTTCATACCAAGGTTAACCAGCCTTCTGCATGGATCTATCTCTTCCTCAGGTGGCTCGGTGAGTGAAACTCTGATAGTGTCACCTAAACCATCCTGCAAGTATAAGACCATATCATCAACAAATGAGCCAGACTTGTCGAACACATTTTTAAAATCACCATGAAAACTTTTATGGCAATTTCTTCCATTGACTATGTTATATATATATATATACTGTGAAGCTACCTGCAGGAGGGTCCCAATCCCAATCGCAGATTTGATCCTCCCATCCTCACCTTCTCCAGCTTCAGTGACTCCCAGATGTAGTGGATAATCCCAGCCATGAACGTACATTTCAGCGACGAGCAGCCGGTATGCCTGGACCATGACAACTGGATTACTTGCTTTCATTGAGAAGACGAAATTGTGGTAGTCCAACTTTCTACATATCCTAGCAAACTCGAATGCAGATTCAACCTGTTTTACGGGGGAAAATCAATTAATTGAATGCACAGGACTACAAAATGCACTTGAAAGCTGTCAGGCAGTGAGAGAGAAGATAAATGTTCACCATTCCCCGAGGAGAATCCCCATAGTAGCTCATTATACGGTCAGACAGGCTCCCATGGTTGGTTCCAATACGCATCGCCCTTCCATACTTCTTACATTTTTCAACCAATGGAGTAAAAACCTGTTGTTGTTCACGGGGGAAGGCTGGTCAATAAGCATGGGGAAATTGATACATGCTTAAAGAGTCACAGTGAGAAATTATATACAACTGAATTAGTTATTAAATTTTTAATATGTTTCACCCTAAACCAACTAAATACCAAGTGATACATGATTGAATTTGAAACTAAAAGAAGAGTAGTCTAACCTCCTCAATATGCTCAAGTTCTTTCTGATACTCCTCATCCGTATATTCTAGTTGCTCAAACTGAGCCCTTCTATCAGCTGCAATTTACCACACTTTTTATTCAGAATAGCTGAAACCAAAATCTAAAAACAAAAATGATTTTACATCGAATTACTCACCAAAATTTCCAGGGTTGACTCGAATTTTATCAAAGCACTCGGCAACTCTTAATGCAACAGAAGGAGAAAAATGGATATCTGCCACCAGAGGTATATTATAACTGCATGAACAATAATTAGTGATAGTATTAGTTTCCATATTAAATATGCGACTGAACCTTGAAAAAGTGACAACTAATTCTTACAAAGAACGAGACGTACTTTTTCTGCACCAGGGAGTTCTTTATTTCAAAACATGCATCGGCCTCTTTCTTCCCTTGAACAGTTATCCGGACAATATCCGCACCCTTGTCCGCAATTCTCATTATCTGTTAAAAAGACCACAGTAGTTAATTTCATAAGACTAATTCACAGCATAGCCATAAGGTAAGGAAACAAGAGCATCGCATTCTACACATGGAACACACATTGGATATAAGTCGCCAATCCAGACGGCTGGACAATGCAGAAGAGAATCCCAAACCCATTATTTGAACAGAGAAGAAAAAGCTTAAGCGGAAGGGAGAAGTCAATACCTCTTCCACTGTCCCAGCAACATCCTTAGTATCTGTCGTAGTCATTGTTTGAATCCGTATTGGATGCTGGCTACCAAGAGCCACGTTCCCGACCATTACCGTCCTAGTTTTTCTCCTGACGGTTTTGTATATGGATTCGCAGTACTTTTGCCTTGGAACTAAATTAAAACTGTTAGTCATAGGAGGCTCCTTAAAAAACCAATGGAGAATACTAAATCCTAAATAGAGTTGCATAGCTTAATCATAAGTAAAAAAAACATGGCATTTGTGCATCTGAATGTCATAAGAAAACTCAACATAATTCAGATTTCAGAACAATAGAAACTCAAGAGGGAAAAAAGGGGAACCAACCCTCTTTTCAACTAAGTTTTGTGGTATTATTAGTTTATTTAAAAGATCAACAAAAATTTCAGGAAATGGTGATTTTTTTAATAGTCAGGAGTGATCGGAAGGTAGTACTGTTAAGAATATTTCTTAAAAATTGACATCGTACATTCGCAAACACAGTTGCTCGAATAAACAAGGATAACACTTTCTTTTACCATGAGAACGGATTCAGTACATGGTGATTTTTAAATCCAAAATATAATTCCTCTTGAGGTGTTTGAGCTTTGTACCTAACAAAGGGCTCCCTTCTGATGCAGATTGAAGCTGAGCAGTATCCTGACTGGGATTCTGATTCCTAATCACAGAGATCCTTGTTTTACCAGACTTGGGTCTTTTCAAATCACAAAGTCTCACAAAATCCATACTTTTAGCAAATCCTAAGCCTGGCTCCTTGCTCTTCAAACCAGGAAACGAAGCTGGCACAGCTCCAGTCGCCATTTCTCAAAGCACAAAGCTTTCACCTTTACTGCCCAAAAGCACAAAACTCAATTTTATGAAAAGAAGAAGAAGAAAACATTAACCCAAAAATTCTTGAACCCAAAATTTAGTATTTGGAGACATATGAGATTGTTTGGCTCAAAGGAACCAAAGGTTTTCATTTAAAAAGAAAAAACTAACCAAAGGTTTTCATTTAAAAAGAAAAAACTATCTTTTATCAACCAGACAACATTAGAAGTACGGGCTTTTTCGTTCAGTGTATGATCATTAACTCAGTATGCAAATTTTAAGCCAAACGAAATTGCAGAAATCTACCTTGCAGAAGATGGGTTTCTTATAGAGAATTTTCGATTTGAAGCTGTTGAAGTATAAACTGAAAATCGATGAAGAGAAAGGTCTGGAGTTGCAAGAAATTAGTGGTGGGAAATGTTTGCAAGAATTTTCAGACAAAAAAGAGTAAGTGATTTTAGATTATCTAAGAGATTTATGTAGAGAAAAAAAATGAAATATATGGGATTTGGGAACATGACAAAACATTTGATGAGCATCTGATTATCGTTGGCCATGGAAAATATTTGCGATGCTGGTTATTTCACTTACGTATTATCTGATGTTAATCTTATGAACTTATTTTGTTTGAAATAATGTAAATATTCAGATTTAAAACCATGGATTTTTTTATAAAAAAATGGAATTGGTTTGGTAATATATATGATTTTTATTTTTATATCAAATGAAACCTAAAATTAAGTGGACAACAAAAAAATACTGAAATTCCAAATTAGAAATGGTTTAATTTTCATGGAAATAAATTTCTTTCCAAATAAATTATGTAAAAAAAAAGAACCTATCCATAATTAAATGCTTATGTGGTCACAGATAGTAAATGTTTAAAAAAAATAAACATTCAATTATGAGTACAGTAATAAAATATAGGCCGACCCTAAAGGCTTATTTATATCTATATAAATTAGAGTCGACTCTAACATAAAATAACTAAAATCTAAAAAAAAAGTATATTATTAAAATCAGTAATTAAATATATTTTTAAAATAATTATTTTCACTCTAATTTTTTAAAGAATGTTAACTCTTAATTTTTTTCTAAAATTATAATAGTCCCTTCAATTATTAAAATCTTTTGATAATTTGATTATATTTTATCATATAACAAAAAAAAAATGAATGCCCCTTGTTCTCATTTGACTGCAAAATTTCAACGGTATGAATAATGGGCGCAGCACAACATGAACACAGGGAAGTTCTATGATATAATAGTTTAATATAAGATTAAATAAAGAAATAATCGAAAATGTTATAAATAGATATAATATTTTAGATTGCGTATAATTTAAAATATTAATTTTTAATAGTTTTTGTATGTAAATCTTCTTTATAATATTTTAGATTGTAATTGAAAATATTATTTTTTTCGTAATAATTTTTATTAAGTCAAAAATATTAAAAAGTTAATATTTTAGAATTATCTATAATAATTTCGATCGTATATTTTATTAATCTTATTTTAAGTTGTTGTATTCCGTCGTTCTAAGGTATTCCGTCGCCGAAAGACCAATTAATCCACACTTGTCGCTAAAAAGATTTAGATTTCCACGCAATCCAAGATCCGATGTTTTGCCGAACACGTGAATTATAAGGAGTTGACCCTTCAAGCATCCGTCCATTTACTGTGAGTTTTGTCTTTACAATTATTGGTAATGCAAATTTTCTTAACTATTTTATGACTACACTTACTTACCGATTGAGTTGATATTAATATTAGGTTAAAGTATATAAATAGTTCTTAAACTTTTAAGATACTTGTATTTTGGTCACCTAACTTTTAAAATTTATAATACAATCATCAAACTTTTAGTTTATTCTTATTTTAATTTCTACCGTTATCTCTCGTTAGATTTTATTGACATGACACTTAATCCCGTTAATTTTCTGACGTGGCAACTTCTTCTTCTTCCTCTTTTTAAAATATCACTTCTCCAAATACTACTCAAACGAGATTTCACTCCCACACTCAAATCCATGAAAGAGTAAAGATTTATTCTTTTACCTGAAAATTAGAGTAACAAAAATGAATGTCCTTCATCTTTGCAGCCAAAGAAACGCAAGCAATCCAAATTAGCCTCAAAACCCATGGTTTACCTTGCTGCAAAAGTTCAAATCCAGTCAATTAAAATGCTCCAAAACAAGACAGTAAAATCCATTAACTATGAACTACTTACAGGGATATCTTGTCTAGAAATGAATTGATCCATGTAAGTAACAGCTAAATATAGAGTGTAAGGATTAAAGTTGCAAGAATACCGAACCTGACCAAAAACAAAAACAAAGTTTAAAACACAACAAAAACAATAACAAAAACTGAGTAAATCCATGGATGATAAAACAAAGGGTACCTGGAGAATGAGAGAAACGGTTTCCTGTCCGAAAGAAGCATGGAAATTATTGGTTTTCAAACACCGTAAGTAGTTGAAACAAGGGATGTGATCAGATTCTGAAGAGAAAACAGCTGAGATTGTATCTTTTTCAAGCTAGTGAAAGGGTCTTCAAGATCAAAGAACTCCATGATAAAAAAAACACTCTTGGTTTGTTTAAAGTTTGTGTTTTTGGAATAAATGTTGAGGAAAAGCCAACCTTTGTTAGAGTTGAATCCTGAAGAGAAAGAGCAAAACTCAGTTGAAGATTTTGAGTTGGGGGAATCCATATTTGCTTTGTCTGGGTCTCCGAAGAAGGAAAGGAAAAGGTGGAGAAGGAAGAGTGGAAGCCGCCAGAGATAAAGCCCAAGAACTCCCTATCTGGGGTAAAGATGGTGTCTGGTTTGGCTTCAGTAATTGAAGATAATTGACTTTTGATTTTGTTTGATCTCTTGTATTTTCCCTTTTGGGTTATTAGATAATCAAATACCATGGTACATGAATCCCCTTCTGTTTTTGATGTAAGAGTTGATCTGCTAATATGAATATGAATAAAATGGTTTAGCATGTAGAAATTTGTTCTTAACCTGCTTCCTCTTGTTCTTTCCTTGAAACTGATTCCATATCTCATTTTATTCTACTTAGTTTCTTTTTCTTCTTTAATCTGATCTGCTACAGTGATTCGTGTGCTCAGAGCATGGGGAAATCGGTAATTCACTGTCCCTTATTAATGTTTTTTCTTCTAAAAGGAATGGAATTGAATTTTATGCTGATGGAAGCAGGGTCGTGCAGTATCGAACACTGTGAGGTTAGGCCTAAGTAGGGGTGTTCAAATAATCGAATTAATTCGGTTAACCGATCGAATAATGAATTCGATTTCGGTTATCGAATTAGTTCGGTCGGTTAACGGTTAAGAAAAATTTTAGAATTCGGTTAACGGTTAATTCGGTTCGAATTCGGTTAATTAACCGAATTAACCGAAATTAAATTTTAAATATTAAATATATTATATATAACATATGGGCTCAACCCAAACCATTTAAAATCCAATTAATAATTTAAGATCTAATAACTTTTAAACATAAATCAATATTAATTAATTAAAAAAATTATATAAATTTTTTATTTTATATTTATATATTATTTAAATTAATTGTAAACTATTTTTTTAATTAAAAAATATTATATATATTATATATAACATATGGGCTAAGCCTAAACCATTTAAAACCTAATTAATAATTTAAGATCCAATAACTTTTAAACCTAAATCAATATTAATTAATTAAAAAAATTATCTGAAATTTTTATTTTATAATTATATATTATTTAAATTAATTATAAACTTTTTTTAATTAAAAAACATTTAATTTTTATATAAATTAGAAAATTTTAAAAAAAATTCGGTTAATTCAAAAATTAACCGAAATTTATTCGGTTCGGTTAACGATTAAAGAAAAAAAAATTTGATTAATTCGATTATGATTAATTCGGTTCGATTTTAACCGAATGAACAGCCCTAGGCCCAAGCTTTTTTTTTTTTGATTTACTTCTGATCTTAGTTTTGTAAATTAGAGATCTTATGTCTAAATCTCAAGTAATAGATTTTCCTTTTTTTTAATTAATAGTAACTATTTTATTTATATACAAAGAGAAACTTCGCTTTCTGTGCTAAAAAAAGAAGTTGAGGGAGTCTTCAACTTCAAGTGTGAATATTTTATTTTGAGTATTTAGAAACCGCAACCCTTGTTTAACTTATATGCATGGGCTGGTCATTGTCGTCATTGCCCATTGCCCTTGGGAAAGAAAATTACACATCAACAAAATTTAACGGGAGGTAACAATAGAGACCAAAATAAAAACGAGTTAAAAGTTTGATGATTGTATTGCAAATTTTAAAAGTTAAACCAAAATGCAAGCGTCCTAAAAGTTTGAGAATTATTTATATAATTTACCCTTAATATTATTTTATTGTTTTAAATATTATAAACTTAAATTATTTAAAGAGTAAACTATTCACTTAACCACTTGCATGATGCATATCACTATTTAATTAAAGAATTAAATTTATTTTAATTTAATAGATTTTTTTACTACCGGATGTCATTAAACAACACACAAATGAGGGCAATGGAAATTAATACTAGATTGTTTGGGCAATCAAGCATATGTGCAACCATAAAGCTAAGATCATTTTTAGTGTCAAATAGACAACATGTGGTATATATTTTGTATCTTGAGATGTATAAATACTTAACTTAAATTCAAAATAATTTATATATTTTAATTTAAATTTACATCTTACCTTTTAAAAATATATTTTATTTTTGTCTTAACTTATTAAATATATTTTATTCTTAATTTTAAAAATATATTTTATTATTATTTTAAAAATATATATTTTATTCTTATCTCAACTTCAAAATATATTTTATTCTTATCTTAACTTAAAAATATATTTTATTTTTATCTAACTTTATTTTTTAATCATCTTCTTTCTATAATTTCAGCAATCAGAGAACCTCTTCACAATTTTTATTGTTCAAGTAGTGGCCACCTTTGTTGGTTGCCTACAGTTACAAAGTGACATGTCCATGGAGTCTTCTATCTTCACTTGTAATATATATATATTGCAGAAGAGGTGAAGGAATTTTATGCATGATAATAATCAAATAAGGTAAATTATGTTTTAGGAATTGCGTTTCTTTTATTTTAAGTTGGAGAAGTGATCAATCAATCTAATGGGCTCTCCAGCATGATGGTCGACATGGTTAGGCAAGCAATTAACGAGTAAGGTAAGCTTTTTGTCAACCACATTAATGACTATTAAGATATAGTTATTGATTTGTTATAAATCGATAATGTTAATGATTAATTAATTAATTTTAAAACTTCAATAGGAAAAAACAAAAATTACTCAAATATTAGTGAACATTTGTGTAATTTACGCTTAAAAATGTAATAGAAGCTTTTAAGAAAAGTTGGTTTTAAAGATGCACGAACCAACGCACCTCAGTAGTTAAAGGAATCATTGTCGTTTCTAGAGGTCACGGGTTCGAGCACCAGTAGTAGCAGAAGAGTGATTGAGCATTCATTGTTAAATGATTGAGAGTATTTATAATATATATTACTTTGTAGTCATCTTAGCTTAATAAAAAAATACTTTAAAGAAGAAGAAAAAAAGAATAATCATTAGTGAAAACGCCAGTGTGAACCTCACAATAATCTAAATAAGGGTTTGAATTTTGGATTTAAATAATCAAAATTATAAAATATCCGTTATAATAATTTCTTTTATATATATATATACGTACGTGTGTTTTTTTTTTTTACATCAAGGAATTATATGTGATCAGCAGTTTACATTCTAAGAGTAATTTTTTTCCTTTAGCATTTGCCGTTAACAATGAAATAAGCTCCTCTAGCGGGTTTGCCAATATATTTATGTATTCTCTTGTGTACTCACCATATTTATCAGTTAATCCGCGTATTTATTTTCTTTACGTCAAACGTGTCTAAATTCACTTATATATCCTTCTTTGTGAAGCTCTTTGCAGTCAATTCACAAACATGATTACTGAGTGCTCCCCCATTTTCTGTTCGTTAAGTACCTCTACTGCTCATTTCGTGTCTACTTCGACAATGAGTTATCTCGCGTTTAAGGCCTCTGCTAGGGTAAGATCTTCTCTGACTTCCCATAATTCTACAAAAGCATTGTTTGTTCTTCTAGTTCTCATCGTGAACCCTCTTACCAAAAGTTAATATATTAACATGTATATATGATAATATATTTGCATGTGTAAACTTAATAAAAATCGGTCAATCCTTGCATTAGGTACAAGTATGGATAAATTGCCTAATGAGATTCGTATAGATGATTTCACGTCCACAACATCACAACCATGATTAAGGAAGAATTGGAAAAGACAGTTCATGTTGGAAGCGTAAATAGGTACTCAGTGAACTTTATAACTCACCCAATATTATTAATACAAACTAAAATGCAAGTACAAACACTAACTTCGACCAGTTTTTAAACTCCACTAAAGTTTTGCTAAGCTTCATTCTATTGTCTATCTCTCATTTTTTATACTTACACATATATAACTAAATTAAAACTAAAACACACATATATATATAGGAGAACTAAACCGCCTTATGATGTAGGGAAAACCTACGTTTGATTGTGGATCTATGAAGCCAGCAAACAACCTGCAAGTAAGTGAACAACTTCAAACAAGAATGACTTGGAAGGTTGATGAATGGTGATGAAGTCGGGCTTTTAAAATGATGAAATGGGGCTGATTTTGATGATTTGGCAGTGGGGAGTGGTTTATGAAAGAAAGGGATGATGATGGCGAAGATAGAATCTTGATAAATGCTCAAAGAAGAACCTATGCTAAGGAGTATAGACCTAGATTTTATATGCTCTCTCAAGGGGTGGTAAACTAAAGACTTGGACCCATTAGATATAAAGATCTAGGAACCACAAGTATCAATGAAAATATAAAGGTGTTGACGCCACAAGTATTGGTACTTGATAAGTTAATAAAGTCTCAAAAGGACTAAGGAAAAAGAGATAACTCACACACTTGTATATATGATCAAAGGATGATGTTTTACAAAAGAAATGCCCAAGTATTTATAAGAAATCAAGAGGTTTATCCGAATGACTACATACTGGTTCGGCAAGCCTTTGTTTCCTAACATAAAGACATAATTAATTGTTTACAAAGGAATTTGAATGGTGATGTTGTTTCGGTTTGAATCAAGAGTCATTGTGCTTGGCCGAATATCGATAAATCCTTCATTTTGGCGCCTAAGTGAATGGAAACAATGTTTTGGCCTAATGGTGCGCCTTTTGAAGTTTAACGCCTAAATGCTTGCACAAGATGTGCACATGCTTGGCGAATGCATAAAACAACCTCCTTACTTGCACATAACCTTCCACGCCTTAGGATGTAGGATAAGCTTGATGCACATTATTCTCCACGCCAAGGTTTGATGTCATGCTCGACCAAGATGCTCGCTTGGTGTTCATGGTGCTTAGATGAGTGTTAGCTAGGTAGCTAGGTAAGTGTGAGATAAGAGAACTTGACCAGCTAGCTAGTGATACTTTTAGCTACATCGAACTTGAGTTCAACGTCTAATAATTCCTCGGATACATAGCAACTGAATTTACGTCAGAAACTGAACTTAATCAGAAAACCAAATTTGATTCAAAAGATAAATCACTGAAAAACGGCTTACCAAGTGTGAATTTGGCAAAACAGACTTCATATTCGGACTCATGACGTCGAAAAACAAAAAATAGGACTTTTCAAAATTTTTGACTTTTCGGTCAAAGTTAACGTGTCAAAGTCAATGATTTGACTCAGATGAGTTGACTCGAATGAGTTGACTCGGTCTGGTCAAACAAACCCAGTTCAGACCGGTTTGACTGGACTAGTTCGGTCCGGCTGGACCGGCGGATGAATCCTACGCGCACTGTCGGGCCGTGGAGGCGTGTGCGGTGGCGACAAGGGCCGTTGAGGCTACCCGATTACTCTAAAAGCATCCATACATCCAAAACAACCAAATTAATTCCAAACCCAAAAATCATGATTGAAATGACCATAAAAGTGACCGATGACTTACCCACGGTGGCCGAACGGAGCAGCGACGGTGAGGTGACGATCCTTACCGGGTTCTGGTCAAACTCACTTATGGAAAGCAACGTTGAGGGTGGTGAGGTGAGACGGCCACCGGATCGACCGAAAAAACGTGAGAAATCGAGGCGATGGAGGTGGGTTTCGGTGAAGCTTTGCAATGAACTTTTACGGCGAACAACGCCAAGGTTCGGTGTGAAGAGGCTCGAGTTTTGATCACCGGTCGATGGCTAGTCAGATCAGGGTAGTGGTGTGCTCAATGGCAATCGGACGACGATGGATTTGGTGGAGACGGAAAGCGGCGGGTTGAAGCTAGGGTTTGGGAAATTGGGGATTTTGTTTACTCAACTGGGGGTTTATTTTTCACTAACTAGTAAAAATGGTAGAATTCCAAGTTTAGCTGATGAACTCCCTAAAAGTTCAAATCTAGACTGCAAGGTTTCGAATCTTTCATTTTAGTCCCTAATTTCATTAAAAGTGGGGTGTTACAATATATCTTTTTGAGACGATAGACTCATTAAGTGATAGATAACCTAGATTTGCCAAACATAACTGTATGGTTCATGCTGCTCACTATTGCAGTTCTTCCCAATCATCGTCCTTCATCGATTCTAGCTTTTGAGCTCGTAGAGCCTTCAAAATCCCTTGTTGTGCCAACAAATCCTTTACCCTCATTTGCCATAATCCGAAGTTACCATGACCATTAAACTTCACCACTTCAAATTTCGCACCTGACATAGCCATCTCAAACCTTGCTCTTGATACCAATTGTTGGGGAAAACGTGCTAATTAACTTAGGAAACCAACAAAAAGTAAAGAAAATAAAGAATACAAGATTTAACGAGATTCGACAATGTGCCTACGTTCTCGGGAGCAATGAGCCGATGTTCTCTTTATTATTTGCAATAATCCAAAATTGGGTTGCAATTACAGTATATAAGAGTAACTCCGGTACAATTACAAAAATACCATGTACCGTATTGCGAGAGCAAAGCCCCCGCACCTATGGACAGATGCTGGAGCGGATTGAGCCATACCTAACAATAATCTAAACGAAGCAATGAAAAGAATAACAAAAAGAAGAGATATAAGAATAAGGAGAGAGAACTCTATTCTTATCATATGAGTTGTGAACAATGCTTTCTTTGAACTCCATATTTATAAGGAGGTGATATCACATAAAACTCTTAATAGATATTAAAGTCCTAATAATAAAGTATATCAAACCTCTATCTTGTAAATAAAGATAAACAACCACAAAAATAAATATTCATAATAGATTTAGGTTTAATGTGCTAAAGACTTGTCTGAATAAAGCATTTAACTATTTTAATAATATATATATATATATATATATATATATATATATATATATATATATATATATATATATATTAATTTTATAATTTTTGTGGTTTTAGTTTTTTATTTATTTTTAAAGATATTCAAATAATATTCTATTAAGTATCTCTTAGTATTTATGTTTTTAATATTTTTTAAAAATATTTTTTTAATTTTATTTTTTCCTTAATGATAAAATAAATCATTAAATCAAGATGTATTAGTTGATCGAATGACCAAAAATGTTTACATTATTTCACTGTGTACGAGTTTCAACCCCAAAATTTACCTTATGAAAGATAAACACCTCTAAACCCATCAAGAGGATACGTATGCATTATTAATTAATTAAGAAAACTCGAAACATATACTATTTTGCTATCACCCAGATTATTAAAAAAATTATATACTAATAAAAAAATTCATATTTTCTATAACAAGAATAAATTTTGTAATTTTTTTGAAAAGCTTAACCCCCACTGCGTACCAGTTGATCTTGGAAAGGAGATGGTATAAACTAGTGTAAGGATCAATAAAACCGTCTAATAAAAGATAAATCCATCAAAAGAAGCGTTACAATCACAAACGCGTTGATCAACAAGAACGCTTGCCAATAGACACTAACCAAAACAAAAACGCTTTCGAATGCAGCATAAACATGAGTTATTACAAATTACTAATTACGGGCACAATAAAATAAAATAGGAAAAACGTGGGGAGAAGTTGAGGCATTCCCTGGGTTCACAAGGGCTCTGCACTGTAATCAACCACATCTGATCTCCCTTCAAGATAACGCATTCCATTGGTTCATAAGTTGTAGACAAGAAACGGCAGTAACAGCCATCGCCAATCACAACATTTCTTGTGATCGCCGGACGCAGCGGCCAACCTTTCTCTTGAATTCATCTTTCCTATCTCTCCATTCCTTCTGCCAGTATCAACGACAAGTATTGATTAAAAAAACACAGGAAAACATGATGGTGCATGAATTCAATTCCTTGGTTTTACAATCTCAACAGTCTACCAATGTCAAACAACTTCAGATTCATTAGTATTCACATGATTCTATGATAGAGCGATATGCTGACCACCATAGTGGTTTGATGATATCCCAGAGTAACAAAATGGCATGGATTTAACTAGGTAAAGAATACTATGTTAATTCACTAAAAATCCAAGTGCCATTTTAATCAATGATAAACCGAGCTTGATAAAAATAAGCATTTTAAAGGGAGTTTCATAACACTAGAGTCCATAGTAGAAGGCTGGACGCCATGTTATGGCATCAAATATTCGGAAGTAACATCACATGCAACCACAGAAATTAATAAATCATACTGAAGGGAGAAATGCAACTAGGAAGCCGAATAAGAATCAACGAAACCAAAAAGCCTAACTAAAACAAAAAAAAGGGAATAATTTAATCAAGAATTTCAACAATCACTTACAGCAGCTTCAACATTTGCAGGAGATTCGTCGTTAGGGCTGGAAAGCATTGATATTATACTCAATACAATACTTTCAACCTGCCATGTTGTAATGATATACATTTATTAAAGCACTATCATAGTGTCAAGATAAAAGGAGAGAAAGGACAACAGTAAGGAACAGGTTGTCCATATATTAAAGTAATTGATGTTTGAGCAATTTGAAATCTATAGCACTATGAATGTTATTGGCACTTGAACAGGAAAAAATATAATAAATAAGTAAAACAATAAAAAGACAATTCAAGCATAATAGAAACTTCACAAACATACTGTATGGACCGGTGTCCAGCGCTCACTTGCAAGTTCATAGCCATTTGGATCATCACCAGGAGGATGAAGAATAGAAATGCAAACACGCCCATCAGGATAAACTGCAAAAACATTAACGATCGTATTAATTCTTGCATTAGACAAAGGCACAAGATTATGAACAGACAAAGGTATACCATTAGGATGCCAAATCTCTGTTGCAAATTTCACTGTTGGAGGACTGTTTGGATAATTAGGCGGAAAGCTCATGATGGCATTAAAAAATCCTCCTTCACTGAAATTAGAATATTTATGTTCAAGAACATTAATGAACAAAAATCATAAAGTCACATGGTATGCCATAAGGAACTCAATTCCATATCAAGATTACTTGAAGACAAAGTATTAAAAAGAAAATAAGCAGTGGGAAGGTAAGATACATTAGAGAGGAAAGTTAAGACACATTGGAATGGAACTTATTCTAGCAGTAGACACATATCATTCTTGAGAAGCGTTTGCAATTAAACAATTTCCAAAAGCACAAGGACGAAAACTTTTGCCAGTCATAACCAACAACCTCCAAAGAGAAGCTAAGAACCTACCATTTATTATTCTCCCTTGAACCAAATCCACAAGAATCAGGTCTTAATGATTCATATATAGAGGCTTTCAGCATCCCTTACCCATAGTCATTCCATATAAAAAGTGAAAATGAACAATTTGTTTGTATCTATTTCCGTGTGCAACCAATTCAAAAATCTAACTGAATGGGGATTGGCAACACAATCACTAGGTAGACTCAAAACCATATATTCCAAACCTTACAGCCACCTAGAGCTCAAGAAAGAGATTCAATTTAGAACCCATAATTCCATTCGGATTCAATAGAGGACCCTTAAATCAACTATGGCATCAATTAAAATCCAGCCAAGCCAATCTAATTTCAAGACCCTAATCCCTATCAAGAATTAATCTCCTTATCCAATGTTACACACAAAATCCAAATCAAAGAATCCATAAGAAACAACTAATTTCAACAAAATAAAAAGAAACTTTACCAGCAAAAAAGAAAAGAAAAAAAAACTTACTAAAGAGTATCAGGCGGTCCAATAATTGTAACACTCCATTCAAAGATATTGTTCTCATCAACCAATCCGGCAGAGAACCCATCAACCGGATTCTTACAAAGATCTAGCCAAAACACATAAATTAGAACCCGTTTCAAAATCCACCCAAATCCTCAAAAAGCAAATAGTATTAAGAATCATTAAATTTAAAATCGATCAAAGAAAAGGAGTACCTTTGAGCTGTTTTTGAAGGAGGAGGCTGGCTTGAGATGCCATATAAACAATAGAGGGTTCTAGAGAGCTGAGAAAGCCCTGCGATTTGAAGAAGAAAATTTGGAGGAAATTAAAAGCCGACACTTCGTTGCTATTTATAGATGTGTCAAAAATCGATTTTGTTTGTGCTGCTCCTTTTGTGTCAAAAATAAATATTTAGAAAATAAAATCTAATTTTACTTTTGTTGAAAACTTTAGGGTAAATTAAATGTTTAGTATATAAACTATTAATTTTAGTCTGTTTTAATATCTAAACTTTATTCTTTTTCAAAATTATATCTAAAATTTAATTTTTGTTTCAATTTAGTACATGTTCAAAATTTAACGTAAGTTTTGAAAAAAAATTAAAAGTTTAAGTATTAAAACAGACCAAAATTGGTAGTTTAGGTATTAAACGAGTTAAGTTGGTTCTTCCCAATTTGCTTTCATCCTGGGTGGGCAAATTATGGATTGCTCCTTTATCGCAAAAGAGGGGATTGATTGTTGGTGGAGAAAATGCCTTGAAGGAGTTGCGTTTAAGGTTGACTTTAAAAGAGAGTATAATTCAATTTATTGGAGTTTACTATTGAAAATAGTGGATTGCATGGGATTTGGTCGGAAGTGGGGATCGTGGATGACTATGTGCTTTTCTACGGCTTCCATCTCGATGTTGGTGAATGGTTCTCCTTTTGATGAATTTTGGATTGTGAGGGGTCTACGTTAGGGTTGCTCTCTTTCTCCACTTTTATCTAATTTGGTTGGTGAACTATTGAGCTTGATGTTGTCAAAGACTGTGAGGTTAGGCTTGTTTAAAGGTTTTCAGATTGGGAGTCCGTGAGATTCTTTCGAGCTCTCTCATTTTCAATTCGCTGATGATCTGTTATTTTTTTTGCAATGCTTCAGTTGGGGAGTTGAAGAATGTGAGGAGGGTGCTTATGATCTTTGAGTTGATGTTGGGGCTGCAGATTAATCTTTCGAAGAGCAGATTATTTGGTATTAATGTGAATGACGAGGTCATTAGTGAGTAGGCTACAACTATAGGGTGCTCTGTGGGTTTGTTCCCAATGGATTATTTGGGTTTACCTCTTGGGGTGAAGAAAAATTCAGTTTCCCTATGGAATCCAGTTATTCAAAAGTTTTATAAAAAAATGACGGGGTGGAAGTCAACCTCACTATCCATCGTTGGAAGAATTGTGTTGATAAAGTCGGTTCTTTGCTCTTTACCAATTTACTTCATGTTGATTTTTAGATTTCTGAGGTGTATTATGAAGATACTTAATTCAATCATGGAAAGGTTTCTTTGGAGGGAGTCGGGAATGAAAAACAGAATTCATTGGGTAAATTGGGAGACTGCTTGCAAGCCTAAGGCTTTGGGAGGGCTCGAGGTTCCAAATCTCGATCTTATGAATAGAGCTTTATTGGGTAAATGGACTTGGAAGTTTTCTAATGAGAAGAATTCCTGGTGGAAAAGGATAATTTGTTGTAAAAATAATATTGTCCCGAAGTCTATGGGGGTGGAGAGTTCGACCTCTTATAAAGCTTATTGGATTTGGAATGGGGTTGTGAAGAATTGTTGCTCAAAGGATGAGTTTGGAGTATGTTTGCGGAGCGATTTTTAACTTAAGGCGGGCAAGGGGGACTCAATCAAGTTCTGCCATGATGCTTGGTTGGACGGAGTTCCATTGAAGATTTGGTTCCCTCGTTTTTTCACATTATCAAAGAATAAGGAGGGGAAGATTGCTGATTTCTGGACATCTAACTTGTCAGGATGCTTTTGGGATATCTCCATAAGAAAAAACTTAGCTGATTGAGAGATGTTTCAATAGAATGAGCTTATGGCTTTGTTGTATAACTTCAGTCCTACGCCTTTGATTGATGATAGTCTAGTATGGATAGAAGAATGAGATGAGTTCTTTTCAGTGAAATCTTGCCTTAAATTTTTTCTTAGTAGAGTTTTTGATTGTTTTTCGTGGGAAAAAAACGTATGGGCTGGTGCGGCTCCTCCTCGAGTTGAATCTTTTATTTGGCAAGTGGTACACAAGAAGATTGTTGTTAAAGTAGAGTTAATAAAATGTGGGGTGCAAGGTATAGAAGATCCATTGTGTCCATTATGTGGGTTGGTTCAAGAAACGATTTCCTACATTTTCTTCTCTTGCAATATGTCTTGGGGGGTTTGGGCTAGCTTTTTGCGTCGTTGGGAGGTTTCCTTTGCAATTACGGAGTGTCCTATAGCTTTTTTTTCCTGTTTGGACGGATCTTGTACCCAAATTAAGTGTTTGAGGTTTATCCTAAGAGTCGTTTTGTGGTCGATTTGGAAAATGAGAAATGATATTATTTTTAATAATGAGAAATTGGATTATGTTCTATTATCTTTTCTATCGAGGTACAAAGTGGCAGCTTGGTTTTCTTCAAAATTTCCAAATCTGACAATCTCCTTTGATAGCCTTGTAATATCCCAAATTTTGAAATGGTGATTAGAATGTAAATTTTTAAAGATTAGAGACTAAAGTGTAAAGTTGTAAAAGTTTAAGGACTAAAAATATAAAATTTCAAAAGTTAAATTTTTGGAATTTTGAATTAGTAGTTTAGCTCAATACAATTAGTTTAGAGAGTTTCAGAATTTGATCTGGAGTTTGCATACAAGTTTATTAAAGGATAAAGATCAGTATATTATTCGAATAACCGGATTGAATCAGAAGGTTACAAAAATTTGAAGGAAGGTAGACTTGGGCTGGAAAATTAGATGGATATTTTTAATTAGTGGAGTTTAAGTTGGATTGGTGTAATTTGGTGAGAATTGCACTATAAATTGAAATAGTGCAATTTAATGACTAAAATGAAATATGGGAAAATTGGAGGGTCAAAAAAGAAAAATTGAGAGATGATAATTTTACAGCTTTTTAATATTATTAAAATAGAGATGAAGGAATGGCATGGGTGTAATTTTGGGAATTTATTAAGGGTAATTTTGGTATTTGGCCCAAAAGGAATAAAAAATTATTTAATTAGTTTTAAATGTTAATAATTGGAGACTTTTTTTTAGAATTCTCGTGAAACTCTCTTATTTTCTCCAACAACTGGACGAAACTCCATAGCCAAGGTAAGCAAGTTATTTTTTCATTTTTGGTCCTTTTTAGTGAGAATTTGGACTAAAGTGTGAAATAAGAAAATGTTCTACACTTAATTTTCTACAAATTGGTATAGTTATTTCATTGTTGCATGCTTAAATGGTGAAGTGGGTATTTATGGTGCATGAAGGGGAAGTTATATTTGGTTGAAATAAGATTGGATTTTGATGTAGGGAGTGTTATGGAAGCATAAACAAGTATAAAAGTTGATTAAAAATCACTAAGGGACTAAGTTGAAAGCATTCGGTCATGGTGGGTTTGAATGAAGAAATGTTGATTTTGATTTGTTTTTGTTATGGGAATGATTAGAATGAATGGAAATGAGTTGTAGGTGATGAAACCAAGCTTAAAAAAACTTTGAGACCATTAAGGAAATTCTTTAAAAGTTTCGGCCTTAAGGAAGAAAAATAGGAAAAATTATACAAAATTCTATTTAAGGCTTAGAATGGATGTAGAAATGATTTCATGTGACTAGAATTAAGTTTTGGATCAAATTGGAGTAATGTTAAGTTTTTTAGACTAATTTGCAAAGTTTGAGAAATTAAAGGATAAAGATGTGAGTTTTTGAAAATTTAAGTATTGTGCTGGAAATTTTGTTAGAATGTTGAATTGGGGTTAAATTAGTAGATAGTTTGAGATTAAGGATCAATTTGAAGGCTTGGGAAAAGACTAGTAACGAAATGATAAAAATATAAAGTTGAAGTGCTAAGTTGGAAGTTGTGAAGAATGGTGAATATGGTGATTAATTTAGGATTTAAAGTGATCATGAAGGGATTAATTTGAGGAGAAGATATATAATTTATTAAAATTATAGAAATTATTATCGATTATATTATGGTTGTTTTTTTAGTAAATGCATATTTATATGTTAGTTAGATACTAACATATATCTTGAACTTTTATTTGTTCGGATAAATTAATTCTCGGATAGACTGTGATCACAAATCAAGTCAAAGCGAGCAAAAAGAAAGAGACAAAGGATTGGAGTGAAAGCAAAACCGACACTAAGATTTACTAGTGAGGCAAAGGTGAGTGCATTTAATTCATGTTTGAATTATCGTACAAATATTGGCTTGCGATGAGCCAGTGACGGAGTTACTACAATAAAAAGTGACTCCTAATGTTATGTGAATTATGATTCTAGACTAAAGGTTCATTTATTAAGCTTTGAAAATTATGAAATTTAGCAAAAACTGCTAATTAAGGAAAGTTGTCTAGAAATTTGAATTTGGACAGTGAGTTTAGAAATTCACCATAAATTATAAAGAATTTATTAGAGGATGATATCTATACCGTTAGATTATTATATCAGTCTAGTTTCGTTTAAAACAAACGGTGACTGATTTCAAGATGTATAAAAATAGATATGATTTTTTAATCAATGATAGATTAGAAAACAGGGCAGAAGAATTCTGCCGAAACAGCTTATATCAGTCAACTTTGAAAATTCACTATAAATTGTACAAGTGGAACTAGATGGAGTTCTTTATATGGTTAGAATCGTATTCAAGTCTAGTTTCATTAGTGCAAAAAAAATAATTTTTCAGTATATAAATTAATACAAAATAATATTTGTTTGAAGGTAGTATAAACTGTCATAATATAAAATTTTGATAAAATGTATATTGAAAGTAGTGAAAGGCAAATGATTTAAATCTAAAGCTTAGTGAAGCTTATATTTTGATTTTAAATAATAGTAATAAAGTGTTAAAGTGAATCCAGTTTGTTTATTTGATTATTTTTATAGTCAAAGACGACTTGCGATAAGTCAACATCGTTTTATTTTCTAGTATGATTTATAAAATTTCAGTATGGAATATTTCTATAATATTTTGTTTTATCAGGTTTTATGAATGATTTTGGGTATCAACTGCCCAAGTATGATATTTAAGATGATGAATTCTAAATGTTTATAGTTATCAAATGATTTTCAGTTATCAGATGATTTATAGTTATCAGATAATTATAAGGCCATATATTTCACAGTTATCATATATAGAATAATAAATGATTATATGATAATAAGGATAAGCTCATTGTATGTTGCATTGAGAGTTGTAGGTACATTTGGCATGCCATTAAATGAGTGCTTATCATTTCAGCTTTGGTACATTCGTGTATCAATGTTCAGTTATCAATTCAGCTTTGGTACATTCGTGTATCAATGTTCAACACCAACATGTTATGATTGCACTGAAGTGTATCATATCTCAGTTTCAGTTGTGATTCGGCACCGTGTTGTTCCTAGTGTACACCTTAAACTCGCGTACCTTATATTCTCTTACATATACATTGGGCTATAACAGTAAATGTGAAAGTTATAACAATATGTGAAAGAAAGGAACATAGACTTGAAAAGAAAGTTTTGAAATATGTTTGAATGAACAAAACAAAAATTATTTATGATATTCGATGTTGACTTATATGACTTTTGATAAAATCACGAGATGATTATTTTTCAGGTTTTTAGAAGGAAAAACAACTTGACCAGTCCGGTTTGAAATTTAATGTTTTTATTTAAATTACAGTTTGTTTATTATATTTTATGAAATTTATGGTTTTATATCACTTTAATTATATTTCTGACTAACTAAGTTTTACTTAGCGCGTGATAATTTTCATGCGTAGGTTCGAATAAAGTAGAGGTCGTGAAGTAAGAGCTTGTCAGCATCTTATGCAAATTCAAACATGCCGACAGTATCAGTAAGACATCCTAACTTTGACTTATTAGTGGCATGTACATTATATTTGTTGGATTGCCTTATTTAATTTATTTTAAAAGGGCTTGTAATAGTAATTAGGGTTATTTTCTTTAGTTTTGTCTAATTTTAGTATTAATCGTATTTATGAGTGAATATTATAAATGTTATATTTTAAATGGTTTAAAACGCATCGTAGTTAGGCAGTTGTATTTGGATATGAAACAACACTGAAATGCCTAATTACTAACTGAAATCATATTAGTTTTCAATGATCAAATGATGTTTTATAAATTTTTATGATTAATGAACAAGCTTTTAAAGTTAAAAAGCAAATTATTAAATGAAACAAACATTTTAAGCATTTAAGTTTAAAAGATATCAGTTAAGTTGATGTGACATATGTGGCTCATATTACGAGACATATATGAGCTATGGGCATTACAACCTTGTGGGAGACCTTGCGTTAGCTGATCGTGTGATGTGCTCTGTTAAGAGGCCTTTAAAGGTAGCTAGTTGGTCTCCTCCACCGGTTTTGTTAAAGCGAATGTAGATGACACTATGAATAAGTGGTGGTCAAAGGGTGGCATTGGTGGGATGATTAGAGATGAGAAAGGAGTGATGATGGGTTCGTTCTCTGAAAGTATTGGATTCGAACCTCCTATTATGGCAGAGTTGATGGCGGTCGAGGTTTGAATTTGTTTATGGATTTGGGGATGTCGGCAAATCGAAGGCTTATTTTGGAATCAGATAGTGCGGTGACAGTGGATTGGTTGAAAAATCCAACTAGTTCCACCCCGATGTTCCTATCCCTAGTCAAAGATATTGCAGATATTGTGATAGATAAAGGTGTCATTTTGCGTCATTTGGTGAGAGCAGTTAATTGGGAAACAAATAAATTCGCCAAACTAGGGATTGGTTAAGTGGAGGGGATTTATTTTTGTTGTTGTTTTGTTTCTAGGGAATATTTGACAGCTTAGGTTATTGTATAAGTTTGTTCCTGGCTGAGTCATATAAGGAGGTTGTTTTATGTAGGGTAATTCTTATGCTTAATTGTAGTGCATCTTTGAACAGTGTTGAGGGCTGCCAAGGGTTTTGGCGGTATTGTGATCTTATTGTACCTGGGTCTTATGCAATAAAATTTCTAAGGCACTCTTTTCCTCCTTCTAATGTTCGTTAAGTCTTTGTTGCTTGACAGATATGAAGGGGTTTTAACGAGGCATTCCGTTTTTTAACTGCAGGGTACTAAAATAAAATAAAAACTAAACATTATGTATGATTTAAAAAAAATAAAGTTTAGGTATTAAAACGAACCAAAACTAATAATTTAGATACTAAACGCGTAATTTAAATAGAATTTAAGGAGTGATTTAGTTGTATTTTTTTTATAGAAATCACTAATTTCATTGAAAAAAAACGAGATTTACAATAATTATTGTAAATTAAGCATGTAATTAGGATACTTTTTATAAAATTATTGACACAATTAATAACTTAAGATCACCACCATAGAAGGAAATATTAAAAAACTAACCAAAACTTGAACAATGATAGATACATATAGTTCTGATCGCATCGATAAACGAAATGTAAAAATGAATCAAGTTATCAAAAGAACACCATCAAAACCACAAATAAGAAAAATAATGAAAACTATAAAAAGTAGCAGGTACAATTATTTTGTTTTTTCATTAATAATATAATTAAATCTTGACATCTCCTTACATGTATTAGTGATGAAACACTATAGTTTCTTTCCAAATGCCATATAATCTCAATTGCTTATATTTAAATACTAAAAAATATTCTAGTAAGCTAATCAAGAAAAATAATTTAATCAACAACGAAGAAGACTTTAACATAATAAAAACTAGAAACCAAAATCATTATTCATGATCAATTTATTAAAAACTCGTGAATTTTTTTTAACATCATTATAATTTGATAAAGAGGAAGTAAAAGAGATATTTATCAGTTTAGTTTCGATATGTTACAGTGTATCTATTTTAAAAAATATTAAATCTTTTGAAATTTAGTATAACCGAAAGTTTATCAAGAAATGAATAAATTTTTCAAAAGAAAAAAAATGTCTACAACTCATTATTCAAAATTATTATAATTAATTTGAGCTAATGAGCAGCGAAAGAGCCCAAATATGCATTATGTCGATGACCCGAGGACATGGAGAAGATCACCTGTTGGTTGGATGAAGGCGAATTCGGATGGTGCAGTCCATCCGGACTATAACCGAATGACTTAAACCGTATTTGGTTATAGTCCATCTATAATCAAACATACATAATAGATTAATAATATCCATTCATTTATCTATTATCAACATATTCCATAAAGCATGCAAAGAGGTATTAAAGTATTATTTCGATTTTCGTGCTCCACCGATCGAACATTTAAACTCTATTCGATCACTCTCGAACTTGAATTCAACATTCAATAATTCCTCGGATACATAGCAACTGAATTTACGTCAGAAACTGAACTTAATCGGAAAACCAAATTTGATTCCAAAGATAAATCATTGAAAAACAACTTACCGAGTGTGAATTTTGCAAAACGGACTTCAGTTTCGGACTTAGGACGTCGAAAAACATAAAATAGGAATTTTCAAAAATTTTAACTTTTCGTCAAAGTCAACCGTTTGACTCGGACAAGTTGACTCAGCGAAGTTGACTCGAACGAGTTGACTCTGCCGGGTCAAACAGACCCGATTCAAACCGGTTTGACTGGATCGATTTGGTCCAGCTGGACCGGCGGACGAATCCTACGTGCACTGTCGGGGCATGGAGGCATGTGCGACGGCGACATGGGCTATTGAGGCGGCCCGATTACTCCAAAAGCATCTATACATCCAAAACAACAAATTTAATTCCAAACCAAGCCAAAATCATGATTGAAATGACCATAAAAGTGACCGATCACTTAAGCACAGTGGTCGCACGAAGCAGTGACGATGTGGTGACAATCCTTACCGGGATTTGGTCAAACTCACCTATGGAAAGCAACGGTGAGGGTGGTGAGGTGAAACGGCCATCAAATCGACCAAAAAAACGTGAAGTGGCTCGGGTTTTGATCATCGGTCGATGGTGATTCAGATGAGGGTGATGATGCGCTCAATGGAGTCGGACGACGATGGATTTGGTGGAGGCGGGGAGCGGCAGGTGGAAGCTAGGGTTTGGGAAATTGGGGATTTTTCTTGGTTGACTGAGGGGTTTATTTCTCTCTAACTAGTAAAAATGGTATTTAGCCCTTGAACTCCCTAAAAGTTCAAATCTAGACTGCAAGGTTTCGAATCTTTCATTTTAGTCCCTAATTTCATTGAAAGTGGGGTGTTACAATATTTCTTCTAGAAACGATAGACTCATTAAGTGATACATAACCTAGATTTGCCAAACATAACCGTATGGTTCTTGCCGCTCGCTATTGCAGTTCTTCCCAATCATCGTCCTTCCTTGATTCTAGCTTTTAAGGTCGTAGAGCCTTCAAAGTCCCTTGTTGTGCCAACAAATCCTTTACCCTTGTTTCCATAATCCAAAGTTACCATGACTGTTAAACTTCACCACTTCAAATTTCGCATTTGACATAGCCATCTCAAACCTTGCTATTGATACCAATTGTTGGAAAAAACGGGCTAATTAACTTAGGAAACCAACAAACAGTAAAGAAAATAAAGAACACAAGATTTAATGAGGTTCGACAATGTGCCTACGTCCTCGGGAGAAATGAGTCGATGTTCTCTTTATTATTCGCAATAATCCAAAATTGGGTTACAATTACAGTATATAAGAGTAACTCCGGTACAATTACAAAAATACCATGTACTGTATCGAATGGGCGAAGCCCCCGTACCCCAACCCACTTAATTGTAGCCCACAAACAGTAACAAAACTTCACAAACATACTGTATGGACCGGCGTCCAGCGCTCACTTGCAAGTTCATAGCCATTTGGATCATCACCAGGAGGATGAAAAATAGAAAAGCAAACACGCTCATCAGGATAAACTGCAAAAACATTAACGATCGTATTAATTCTTGCATTAGACAAAGGCACAAGATTATGAACAGACAAAGGTATACCATTAGGATGCCAAATCTCTGTTGTAAATTTCACTGTTGGAAGACTGTTTGGATAATTAGGTGGAAAGCTCATGATGGCATTAAAAAATCCTCCTTCACTGAAATTAGAATATTTATGTTCAAGAACATTAATGAACAAAACTCATGGTCACATGGTATGCCATAAGGAACTAAATTCCATATCAAGATTACTTGAAGACAAAGTATTAAAAAGAAAATAAGCATTGGGAAGGTAAGACACATTAGAGAGGAAAGTTAGACACATTGGAAAGGAACTTATTCTAGCAGTAAACACATATCATTCTTGAGAAGCGTATGCAATTAAACAAATTCCAAACGCACAAGGACGAAATCCACAAGAATCAGGTCTTAATGATGCATATACAGAAGCCTTCAGCATCCCTTACCCATAGTCATTCCATATAAAAAGTGAAAATGAACAATTTGTTTGTATCTATTTTCGTGTGCAACCAATTCAAAAATCTAACTGAATGGTGATTGGCAACACAATCACAAGGTAGACTCAAAACCATATATTCCAAACCTTACAGCCACCTAAAGCTCAAGCAAGAGATTCAATTTAGAACCCATAATTCTATTCGGATTCAATAGAAGACCCTTAAATCAACTATGGCATCAATTAAAATCCAGCCAAGCCAATCTAATTTCAAGACCCTAATCCCTATCATGGATTAATCTCCTTATCTAATGTTACACACAAAATCCAAATCAAATAATCCATAAGAAACAACAAATTTCAACAAAATAAAAATAAATTTTACCAGCAAAAAATAAAAGAAAAAAACTTACTGAAGCCACTTAATTTCGTCCGCTTAAATTATAAATTATAATATTATTATATAATGTTATAAACTATAATATATATATATATATATATATATATATATTATTTCAGGTCCAATGTTACATGTGGCCCAAAGCCATTACAAACAAATAAATCCAGCTGCCCCGAGGAACTACATGCCCAACAGAACGCCCTAGTGGTCCAACCCAGCCGCAGCAGACCCAATGGAGCAGCCCGACCCAGTTGGCACCCGGAACCCGCACTCGAACTGGAGAACTAGGGTTTCCATAACCCTAGTTCACTCGTCTCTCCACTAGCACCGCAATCCCCATTTTGCACGCCACTTGTCACGCAACAATCCCACCTTTCTCGGCCTCCAACCGACGTCCATGTATGGGACACCAACAACCAGCACAGTAGAGTTTGATTAGGACTCAAACTAAACTAAAAATAGCATGCACTTTTTATATATAAATAGGCATGTAATCATCAATATTGCACAGAGAATAGACACGAAAGAAGGCAAACGAAATACAAGCAAATCAAAGCATTTGTACGGGTCAAAGAGAAATAAAAGAGGTATTTTTTACCTATATTGCTTCGGTTCTCGGTTGCATGTGGCTTGTCACTCTTCTTTTTCCCGTTTTTGCTTCGAAAAGACCGATGAACGGGGGCGTTTTTGAGATCTTCATTCATAGATCTAGCCCCCGAGGCTTATATTTTTTAAAAATGTTTTGATTTTTTGAAGTAGGAATAAAAATATTTTTTGAAGTTTTAAAAAAAATAAAAAATAAAATTTTTCGCTGGGTTCATACAAGAACCCAGTTGTGTTCTTTCCCACGAAGAACAAACCAGAGAAAATAAATAAAGGGGGGTTGTGTTTTGAGAAGAGCGAAATGATTTTTTTTAAAAAAAAATTAACTTATATACGCGACCCACCAACTTGAGTTAGACCCGCGTGCCGACCCGCCCCACACACAGGATCTGCGTGTTACTTCTTTAAAGTGGGTTAATACTCATTTCGGTCCCTCTATTTTTAAATACACACAGTTTCACACTCTTTTCCTTCGATTGTCTCTGAATTTGACCCCACAATTTGGTTTTCATTTCAATTTGGTCTTGTTTTGATTATTTTTACTATTTTTTATTTTGTTTATTTCTATTTATTATTATTATAACTATTATTATAATTATTTTTTAAAATTATTATTTTCTTTTTTTTCCTTATATATATATATATCTTTTTTTGTCCTAATGTTTTTATATATGTATATATATTTATTTATTTTTATGTGTATATATTTATTATTTTTCATATTATGGTTTTTACTTATTTTACTAAATAATATATCTTACTATATATATATATATTATTTATATTCCTTTTTATTATTATTTTCTTTTACCTTTTTTTTTTGTTTATGTTTCTTTTTTATTTTCTTTTTAGTTTCATTTTTGTTTTCTTCTCTTTTTTATTTTTATTCTTTTTTTTTCATTTTTTTCGTTTTATTTTATGTAGATTTGTTTTATCTTTTCATTTGTTTTCCTTATATTATTTATGTTGTTATCATTTTCATCTTTTTCTTGTTTTGTTTATTATTTTTAGCATTTTATGTCACAATCCAATTCAGTTTCTCATTTCAAACTTAACATTTGAGTCTTTTTAAGGGTCTACGTTCAGTCAATCAGAGGTAAGCAGTTTGGATCGTTATTTTATCTTTAAATTTAACTTACAATTTTCTTAATTAAAGATAACTGGAAATTACGTAGTACCGAAAGGGCAGTTCAAGGGTGCTAACACTTCCTTGATTGTAACAAACTCCCGAATCCGACACATCTTTGGTAAGATACAGATCATGTAAGATATAAGGTATCCGATCAACCCTTTTGTTTTAAAATAAATGATCGGTGGTTACTCCAATTCATTTAATCCAAGTTGAAGCCCAATTCTGGGGCCCACCCGAATGACGGTTCCGATAGTTTGGCGACTCTGCTAGGGACAGGTAAGTGAGTCAGGCTAAGGTAATTTCCAGTTGTCTTTTTAACGAAAAGGGTAAGTTTGAATTTTAAGGTAACTTTTCGATCCTTATTACTTACTTTTGATTATTTTTTTCTTCAAATAAATAGTTGTACTGACTATTTTTTCAATGATTTCAGCCTTTAAAGATTTTTCATCTAAGGCTCTAAACCCGAGCTCCAAAACCGTTTTTAAGTGGGGGTGAAAGCGATGCTCTCGTGAGAATTTATTCTCCGTATGGGCATAAGGGAATGTTTTCTCTCTAGTTTAACTTAGTTCACATAAGCTTGTAATGGGCTTAGGACTAAGGGTCTGGCAAGCCCAAGGGGGCACCAGCAAGGAGAACTCGGGTACCTTTTTTAGAACCTAAATCGGGAGACTATGGAGAATTAGAGCCTACCTCGAAACCCCATTTCAAACCCTATGACATTTTACACTAACCATGCAGTTTACTTTTTTTTTCTTATTTAACTCTTTATTTTCATTATTATTATTCTTATTTTTACTAACTTTTTGCTTTCGTATTTTTTAGCATCTGTATCATAAAAGAGGCTATTGATCCCTAAAAAGAGTTTGTTACACCTAAATAATCTGAATTAATGGACGAATGTGTTATAATACAAGAGATAAAAAAACACCGAGGTACGACTATGGTCCGAGAAGACTCAAAAAGGGAAGGGAGACAGTCTTCAGGGAAGCTATGTGTTAAAACTGGTCAGCTATGCCTCTGTCAGCTTGAAGTAGAATGATGTCCAAGAGCTACAAGATATTTGGGACAGTTGGAAGGGTGACTGAAAGAAGAAGTTCAGCCAGTGGTATGGTGATATCATACTCCTACTCCATGTTAATATAGATAAACCCTTGATCAGAGCCTTGATTCAATTCTGGAATCCGGGGTACAGTTGTTTCACCTTTAACCGAGAGGACATGGTGCCCACGATTGAAGAATATACTACACTGCGAAAGCATCAGACTGGAGCGAGCCTATATCAAGCATATCAAAAGTCAGCCCTTCAAAAATGGGTTGGCCAAAGTCGAGGGAGTAGACGATAAATGGGTAACTGATCGGACTCAGCGCATAGGTATCGGGGAAGAAATTCCTTGGGCTGACATCAAGTAACTAATTAAGAATCACCCTGATGAATAGAAGACTATAGACCTTTTTGCATTGGGTGTTTACGGTTTAATTATCTTCTCGAAGACCTTGGGGTACATCGACGCAGCCGTGGTAGAACTGTTTGAACAACTCCTGAGGTGAGTCAATCCAGTACCGGTCATTTTAGCCGAGACCTTAAGATCTCTCAACCATTACAGAAGAACTGACGAATTAAGGTTCATTGGGTGTGCTCTGTTCCTTTAAGTCTGGATTCACAGCCACTTCTGGAAGACTAATGGGGTTGCCTACCGTCGATTCAACACCACTTATTCACCTCTGGGAGAATTCATCACTCTAAAATGGCATGAGGGTGCTTCAAAGGAAAAATGGATGAAAGTCTTCACACATCTTCAGGACTGGGATATTACCTGGAGAGCCCCTTGGTTGTTCTACAGTGACATTCTCTTTCGATGTGGGGATTCAGACATTATGACCCTACTTGGATTATGGGGAGAAGTTGGGCACTCTCCGCTTTTATAACTTCGACAGTATAGGGCACGTCAGTTTGTCCCAGCTATATACGAATTATCTGGATCGGAGTTTATGTACCATGGAGATAACTACAAAAAGATGATCAAAGAGGTAGCTGAGTCATGGAAGAAGGTATTTCGGATGGATGTCGTGGATGCCAAGGACATACTTAATCTAGACTATTTGGAGTGGCAAAGATTGAGAAAAAAATGATATCTCGGTGCCAGATTGTGAGGACACCCGGACCATGGAAGAAAATCTCAGGCATGTCCATTCCGAACTTGAGATTACAAAGGAAGAGTTCGAAGCTGTGAAGAATGAGCTGAATAAGAGGGTAAGAGAACTCGAAGCTGAATGATACCAGTGGAAGTTAGATGCCGACACTCAAAAATATCGGGCAGACAAACTGGAGAAAAAACAGAAGAGAGTCCGTTTTGAGCTCAAAGACTTGAGAAAGCCTAGGATAACTCCAATTTGAAAAGGACTTCCGAGTACTGGAAAGACGAAGCTCATAGCCTGAAAAGGAAGTTTGAGGGGCCTGATGAGAGAGCTCTGAAAGAACAGTTGCATACTACTCAGAAGCGCTTAATAGACAGTCAACATCAGAACAAGCGCTTGAGAATCTAGGTGACTGATTTGGAGATATCTCTTTAGAAACAACAAGAGCAAGATGGAAAAACCATATCAGAGTTAAAAGTTATTGTGAACGGATTCAAGAAGCAAGCAAGCGAGCTTCATATAGTGCCCTTTGAATGAGGTTTACAGTGGCGTTTCTGTTGGGAGCAAGCTCAACAAATGGTGAAGGCTAGAGATGCAATCATCCGCAATTTCCTGGAGCAAGTACAGAAGGTAACTCATCATTTACATGGCCTAGCAAGGGAAGCTGGAGTGGTTCGACAAGGCATTCGACCAGTGAAAAATGAAGGAAGAAGACTTGTCAACTTATTAGAAGATGTTCAGGGTCTAGAGGATTTAGTCCGGATTTACCTTTGATTATTTTTATGTCTCTTAAAAGATAAAACACTTTTGTTTAAATAAGGATTATCTATAATAACAGACACTTTTCTAGATCAATGCCTTTAAATTACACACATCATGCATTGCATTCTTTGCATTGTATATTTCATGTTTATTTTTATATTTTCCATGTTTTTACATTCATATTAACAAACAGAACATGTCTCAGAAGGAGAAAAAAGAGCAAACACTGAGTTTACCTCCGTAAGCATTAGACACACATCATCCGCACAACACTCGAACAAAGAATAGACAAATGGAAGCCAGAATTGAAAAAATTGAGGAGAATATGGCGAAGTTACAGAAAGATTTGGAAGCCAAGATATCCCAAAATAGTCAGAGTACTCTGGATTCCATAACGAAAAGTCAGGAGTCCTTGGTCGATCAAATCATGACCAAGTTGTATGGTTTACAACAGGCAAGTGCACCAGGGGTAGCTGCGTTTGAGAGGGTAGCTATACCACCGACCCCACAAGTGGTTGTCTTACCCGGGATCTTACCCGGGCTACAAGGGGACTTATCTATGACGAAAGGAAAAGCCTCATCTGTTGCACAGGGGAAAACTTCTACAACCAATCCTGATAACCATTTGAATAATTACAATATCTCAGATTTTGATGAGAAGGATAAAATGAAAAAGATGGAATAAAACATTAAGATGCTTGAAGACCAGATGAAGGTGGTCAAAGGGGACTACGACTACTACAGAGTGGATGCAATGGAGCTAAGCCTGGTCCTATATTTGGTGTTTCCACCAAAGTTTAAAGTCCACGAGTTCAGTAAATTCAACGGGAATAGTTTCTCCTTAGCCCATATCACTATGTTCTGTCGGAAGATGACAAGATATGCAGGAAATGACCAACTCCTGATTCACTGCTTCCAGGAGAGCCTGTCCGGTTCAGCTATCTGATGGTACAATCAGCTGAGCCGAACTCGTATCAAGACATGAAATGACTTAGCCAAGTCTTTCTTGGAGAAGTACAAGTATATTAACGATATGAGACCAGACCGGGTTATGCTACAAAGCCTGGAGAAAAAGCATAACAAGAGTTTCCGACAATATGCACAGAGATGGACGGATTTGGTTGTGCAAGTTCATTCACCCTTGAATGAAAAGAAAACTAGAAAGTTTTTTGTACAGACCTCCAGGCACCTTACTTCGGGCACCTGGTGGTAATCACATCGGGAAGTTTCTCAGATCTAGTTATGGCTGGTGAGATGATCGAGTTGGCCATAAATCAATGAAAAATCGAGGGAGAGGACTCCAGTAAGAAGCCTCCCATGAAGAACAAAGAGAAAGAGATCAACAATGTCAATACCTACAATGCCAACAAAGGTATTACGATCTCAAGCTCAAAAACCACTGCAGCTGTACCATATGGTACTTCTAAACAAACTCAGAGAGAACCAAGGAATGAAAGGGAAAGAGAAAGAGAATAGTTCCCATTCATATGAAATACAAGGAGCTATACCAATAGCTCTTCGACACTCACGTGGTGTCGCCTTACCCTATGGAGCCAATAAAGCCCCCTTACCCGAGATGGTTTGATGAGAACGCTCACTGTGAATATCATGGTGGTGTGCAGGGGTATTCGATCGAAGATTGTCTCGCAATCAAGAGGCTTGTACAATGAATGCGAAACAAGAATTGGATCCATTTCAGCTCCGGAAAACCAAACATCGCACAAAATCCCTTGCCTAATCATCAGGAGACTGTGATTAACGCAGTCACTATCGAGAAGGGCAAGAGAGTCAAATCGAGTGTTTCAGAAGTAAAAACTCTTTTGGCTTGGGTATGGAGCCAAATGGTAAAGGCAGAACTTCTCGTACCATATCCAGATACAATAAGGAATAAAGATGGTAACCACTGTTGTTACCATAACGAAAAAGGGTATGAGGTGCAAGATTGCCCAGAATTCAAGACGTTAGTCCAGCTCATGATGGAATGAAAGAGCTAGAGGTTTATCAAGAAGTTCAAGATTCTTCGAAAGTAGACGTTTGTGCTATCGGAGAGTCGTCAGAGAGAAAATATAGAAGGGGTAGCCCATTGATAATTACCCTTAAAGCGATGACAACAACAACGACATAGGCAAAGGTGGTGCTCATAACACCAAAACCTTTTCAATACAAGGACAATTGAAAAGTGCCATAGAAGTACGAATGTCAGGTGAGTACTTCAAAAGAATGTGATAGCAAAGTAGGGCAGAGACCACTTGAGCCCTTCAAAGAAGATGTGTTAGCTATCAACGAACCTATAAAGGAGGAAGAAGCTAAGGAGTTCATCAAGTTCTTAAAGCACGATGAGTACAACATTGTAAAACAACTCCACAGCTTGTCGGTGCGCACATCAATGTTGACACTGTTGCTAAATTTGGAGGCACATCGGAAGACACTGTTGAAAGTTCTAAATCAGACGTTCGTGCCGTAAAATATACCGTCGGCAAGATGGATGGACTGGTAAATAATATTCAAGCTGATAATCTCATCTCGTTCTCAGATGATGAGATTCCATCCGGAGGGAGAGGCCGAAAAAAGGTATTACTCATTACTACCTACTGTAAGGGGCACATATTACCGAGTATTTTAATCGACAACAGTTCAGCCCTAAACGTAATGCCTTTAGTACACTAAAGAGGCTGCCAATGGATACATCTCATATAAGAACCTACCAAAATGTGGTCCGAGCATTTGATGGGACCAAGAGAGAGGTAATTGGCAAGATCGAGGTATCGTTGCCATCAGACTTGCCACCTATAATGTTGAGTTCCTAGTGATGGATATCATGGCTTCCTATAACTGTCTTTTAGGAAAACCATGGATTCATCAAGCAGGTGCAGTACCATCCATGCTGTATTAAAAAGTTAAATTTGTTATTGATGGGGCCTTAGTAATTATCAATGCTGAGGAAGATATCGTGGCAAGTGTGACCATGGAGTCCTCAAACATCGAAGTAGACGAGAAGACGGTAGAATATTCGTTCTGCTCCTTGGAATTTATGGATACCACATTCATGGCTGAAGGAAAGAAGATTTCCAAACCCTAACTTTCTATGTGCACCAAGATGGAAATAAAGCAGACCTTGGGAAGAGGCGCCAAGACGGGAAGATGCTATGGAAAGTTACTGTAAGGAAGGATTAATCCAATCCTTCCTATTTCAAAATTCGATCAGTTTGGGGTTGGTTTTCAGCCCAGTCATCATTAAAAGAGGAATGAAATCCAGAAGAACATGGTAAGAAGACTAGCCAGGTTAACTGTAAATGAGTTTCAACGGGAGCCCATGATATTTCCGCCTCTTTATAACACATTTAAATCAGGTGTTATGTGTTTGAGACCACCTCATCTAATTTAGAAACGGCTCTGGAATATCTGAGCATAAATACCGTGACCACATATGATGCTGACAACGCCAATAGATCCGGAATCTACCCTCTGCCACCTGGGTTTGTGTCTAGAAACTGGTCAGTGGAAGAACTACATGTGGTTTACAAGAGTATTTCAGAGTAATATTCGAACTATCCCTATTTGCCTATTCCCAAGGCAATAGGTGATCTTTTGTAAGGGTGAGTAAACATTGTTTTAAATTCAATAAAGGATGCATTTTTTTCTCTTTCCATGGCAAATAAGTTTTCTTATTTCATTTCTTTTGAATTCATTTTCTATGTTCTTCATTTCAATACTCCATTCTATTCTCTCTTGAATTTAATTTTTGACTGTTCCGTGTGGGATATTTTCCTCTCACGCATACACAGTTTCTTTCCTTCATGTCCTCAGATAACGATAATGTAAGCACTGATGATCCTGATCCGGAGGTGGATTTTGAATCGACTATTTGTCTTGGGGAATTTGATGAATGCGACAGTGAAGAGGAGTGCAACTTTCTACTGAACTGTTGAGAATAGTATAAAGAGAACAAAAACAAATACTACTATACGAGGAGACGATCGAAATCTTGAATCTGGGCACTGAAGAGGACAGAAATGATGTTAAAATCGGCACAACTCTTTGGACTGAAGCAAGATAAAAATTGATAGTCTTACTTCTGGAATACAGAGATGTGTTCGCATGGTCGTATCAAGACATGCCTGGGTTATACACTGACATGGTAGTTCACAAATTGCCTATAAAACCCGAATGCAAACCCGTATAGCAAAAGCTGAGAAGCATGTGACCTAAGATGCTCCTTAAAATCAAAGAGGAAGTCAAGAAGCAATTTGATGTCGGTTTTCTTCAAGTGGCCAAGTATCTGGAGCGGGTGACCAACATAGTGCTAATTCCAAAGAAATACAAGAAGGTTCACATGTGTGTCGATTACCGGGACCTTAACAAGGCAAGTCCCAAAGACAACTTTCCTTTGCCTCACTTTGACACATTGGTGGACAATACAGTCAGGAACACTTTCTTTTCATTCATGGATGGATTCTTGGGATATAATCAGATCAAGATGCATCCTGAAGATATAGAGAAGACCACGTTTTTCACAATATGGGGAACTTTATGCTACAAAGTGATGCGCTTTGGATTGAAGAATATTGGGGTAACGTATTAAAGAGCTATGGTGACCCTAATCCATGACATGATGCATAAAGAATCAAGGTTTATGTCGATGACGTGATTGTTAAGGTACAGACTGAGAATGAACATGTTGAGAATTTGAGAAAGCTCTTCCAGAGATTGAGAAAGTTCCATCTACGACTGAACCCTAGCAAGTGCACCTTTGGGGTAACATCCGGGAAGCTGTTAGGCTTCGTGGTCAGCAGGAAATACATCAAGGTTTATCCTGATAAAGTTAGGGCTATCCAGAATCTGCCCCCTCCACTAACACAAAAAGAGGTCTGAGGTTTTCTGGGTAGATTGAACTACATAACACGGTTCATATCTCAGTTAACCGACAAATGTGACCCAATCTTCCGACTTCTCAGAAAGAACAACCCTGGAGCATGGGATGAAAACTGCCAGATAGCATTCGAGAAAGTGAAATAGTACTTGTCTCACACTCCAATCCTGATGTCCCCATATCCCATGCAAACCTCTGTTCTTGTATTTATCCATATTCGAGAACTCAATGGGTTGTGTCATGGGTCAACATGATGAATCCAGGAAAAAAGGAAAGAGCCATTTACTATTTGAGCATAAAGTTCATCGATTGCGAGGCTAGATATATTCCTATCGAAAAAGTTTGTTCTACTCTAGTCTGGGCTACAAAAATACTCTCGATAATACATGTTGTATCACATCACTTGGTTGATTTACAAGTTAGATCCTCTAAAGTACATGATGGGTGTGCCTGCTCTATCTGGATGGTTAGCCCAATGGCAAATGCTATTGTCTGAATTTGATATCGAGTATGTGAGCCAAAAAGCGATAAAGGGAAGTGCCATATCGGATTTCTTGGCAAGCAGAACTGATGAAAATTACGAGCCATTGGACTTTGACTTCCCAGACAAAGACCTGATGGCTATCACCTGAGAAGAGGCAAGTACTTCTACCGACGGTTCTTGGAGAATGCATTTCGATGATGCATCAAATGCATTAGGACATGGCATCGGGGTAATATTGATCTCCCCGGAAGGGAATCATTACCCATTTACTAGCAGACTGAACTTCGATTGCACCAATAACATGGTAGAGTATGAAGACTGTGTCATGGGAATTCGAGCTGTACTGGGGGAAAAATAAAGACGTTGCGGATATACAGAGATTCGAAATTAGTAATCTATCAGATCAATGGAGAATGGGAAACCAAGTATGCAAAGCTAATAGAATATCATAATCTAATACTGGATATGCTCGAAGAATTTGATGAAGCCACCTTCCACTACGTGCCTAGAAAAGAAAATCAAATGGCTGACGCTTTAGCTACCTTGGCAGTCGTATTCAAGGCTGGCGGGGAGTCAAAAATGATGCCAATTGACATGCAATCATATGAGTACTCGGCTCATTGTTACCAAATTGAAGAAGTGAAAGACACTAAGCCTTGGTACTATGATATTCTGCAATACATCAAGAATCAAAGTTATCCTGAGGAAGCCATCAAAACTGATAAAAGAACCATTAGAAGGATGACAGCTGGGTACGTCCTTGACGGGGAGGTCTTGTGCAAGAAAGCCATGATCAAGTCCTGTTAAGATGTTTCGATGCAGAAGAGGCAAATATAATAGTGGAAGAAGTACATGACGGAGTTTGTGGAACACATACAAATGGACATATGATGTCGAGGCAGATAATAAGATACGTATATTTTTGGTCCACACTGGAAAGTGATTGCATCAACTATGCTAGAAGATGTCATAAATGTACAATTTACGGAGATAAAATAAATGTTCCACCTCATCTGCTTCATGTAATGACGTCACCATGGCCTTTCTCTATATGGGGTATGGATGTTATTGGGGAAATCCATCCAAAGGCTTGAAATGGTCACCGATTCATCCTTGTGGCAATCGATTACTTCACAAAATGGGTCGAGACTACGTCATATGCTACTATTTGCAAATTTTTGAAGAAAGAGATCATATGCCGGTATGGTTTACCTGAAAGATTCATTACCGACAATGCTACAAACTTGAACAACAAAATGATGGATGCTGCTTGTGATCAATTCAACATAAAGCATCATAACTCTACTACTTATAGACCAAAGATGAACGGAGTAGTAGAAGCAGCAAACAAAAACATTAAGAAGATAGTGGAGAAAACGACCGAAACTTACAAAGACTGGCATGAGAAACTGTATTTTTCTTTGTTCGCTTACCAAACCTCGGTACGAACCTCGACTGGGGCAACTCCATTTTCATTAGCTTACAGAATGGAAGTAGTGCTACCCATTAAAGTAGAAATTCCGTCACTCCGGGTCTTGACAGAAGTCAAACTGGGTGATGCAGAATGGGTACAATCCCAATATGATCAACTGAACCTGATAAATGAAAAGAGATTGAAAGTTATTCATCATGGTCAAATCTATCAGAAATGAATGATTCGAGCACACGAAAAGAAGGTGTCCCCGAGAATATTCCACGAATGAGATCTGGTTCTAAAGAGAATTTGGCCAATCCAGAAGGACTTCAGAGAAAAATAGACCCTAAATTGGGAAAGACCTTATGTCATGAAAAAGACCTTTTCCAGAGGAGCCCTTGTCTTGGCTGAAATGGACGGACCATAACTACCACATCCCGTCAATTCAGATGCAGTCAAAAAATACTTCAATTAGGATGAAAACCCAAGAGGGCGTTCTAAGTCGAAGAATAAAAAGAAAAAAGAAAAGAAAAGAACAAAAAAAAGAAAAATGTTTAGGGTGAAAACCCGAAAGGGCGCCCTAAATTAAAAAAAAAGAAAAAGAACAAAGAAAAGAAAAAAGAGAAAATAAAAAGAAAAATAAGGTGGGTTCAAGATGAAAACCCGCAAAGGGCGTCTTGCAACTAAGGATGGGTCCTAGTTGAAAATCCAAAAGGGCAATTTGGATATTGATTCAATAAATCCAGACAGTGGAAACATCCCGACATCTGAATCTTCTACAGACTCAACGAGGTAGAGAAAGGTTGCACTCTCCTAAATGTTATTGCATCTCCGAAGATCCCTTGACAAAGGCTGCGTTTAAGGTCACCTAATGGCTTATCAATTCAGCAGTGTTCACATTATCGAGATCTAAGACATTCATTCACACTTCATCATGTATTCATTTTCCAGAATGTTTGTCATGTATTATTTGTTCTTTTTCCCTTATGAATAAAGACAATCTTTTCTCTAAATCGATTCCTTTTGAGCATCTTGGGTTGAATTTAAACTAATGATTTGTTTACTTTTGCAAAAGATAATTGCATATTACTGTGAAAAGATTCTTTGAAAAGTACAAGTGCTTGGAAACCGATCAAGGCTCATGCACATACTTGAGATGGTCGAGAAGTATTTCCTAAATCGAGGATCATAAAATAAAATATGTACATCAGACTTAAACATTTGAAGAATTAAAGATTGGGAATTATAACTTCCAGACTTTGGAATCAAGAATCCATAAGGCAGGCAACCGGAGATCGAGATTTCTCTCCAGAGCCCCAAAACAACAGATTTTTCATATGCATTTTAGGCACACCTAAGAGCATTGCATCCATAACATTGCATATCTGCATAATTTTGCAGGTTCTAGCTAGAGTCAATTTCAACTTCGTGGTGAAGGATATTGGACTTGAAGCGACACAATTTACTCGAGATTGGATTTCAACTTCACAATGAAGGATATCCATATCAAAGCCAAACAAGATTGGATTTCAACTTCACGAAGAAGGATATCCAATTCAAGGCTCAACTTCACAACGAATGGGCCATCCACTATTTCAACTTCACGACGAAGGATATCATGCCCATCTACAAAAGATTCGATTTCAACTTCACGATGAAGGATATCCAATTCAAAGCTCAACTTCACAGCGAAGAGGCTTCCCAGTTTCATTCAGAGCCAATTTCAACTTCACGGCGAAGGGTATTGGACTAAAAACAATACAACTTACATAAGATTGGATTTCAACTTCACGACGAAGGATATCCAATTCAAGGATCAACTTCACAATGAAGGGGCCATCCACGATTTCAACTTCACGACGAAGGATATCGTGTCCACCAGCAACATACAATACTTGGATTTCAACTTCACGATGAATGATATCCAATTCAAGGCTCAACTTCACAACGAAGGGGCCATCCACGATTTCAATTTCACAATGAATGATATCGTGCCCACAAGCATCATCCATCTCTAGATTGGATTTCAACTTCACGACGTAGGATATCCAGCTCAAAGAAGGAGTGTCTGTCAACAAACTTATTCAGAGTCAATTTCAACTTCACGACAAAGCATATTGGACTCGAAACAACGCACAGGATTGGATATCAACTTCATGACAAATTATATCCAATTTAAAGCTCAACTTCATAGCGAAGAAGCCACCTTACGATTTCAACTTCACAACGAAGAATATCGTACCCAAAAGATTGACCCAACTTCACGATGAAGGAGTCATCTGTAACAAAAAAACACTGAAGTCTTCAGACCAAGTTTCAGCTTCACGATAAAGTATCTTGAGTTAGAAGATGATTCAGGGGCTACTTGTCAAAGCATTGAGTTTGATTTCAACTTCGCGACGAAGGATGTCGTGCTCAGAAGTTTCCAGTTTGACTCGACCTCACGAGGAGAGAGTCATTTCATGATTTAATCCAAATATCGGATTTCAACTCTACGATAGAGGATATTCGATATGGACAAAATTTGTGTCTTTTAATCTTTGCTCTATTTTCGATACACGATAATGAGCAAAGTGGGGCAGCTGAAGACACTTAATTTCGTCCGCTTAAATTATAAATTATAATATTATTATATAATGTTATAAATTATAATATATATATTTATTATTTCAGGTTCAATGTTACATGTGGCCCAAAGCCATTACAAATAAATAAATCCAGCTGGCCCGAGGAACTACAAGCCTAACAGAACTCCCTAGTGGTCCAACCAAATTACAGCAGACCCGGTGGAGTAGCCCGACCCAGTTAGCACCCGGAACCCACATCCGAACTGGAGAACTAGGGTTTCCAGAACCCTAGTTCACTCATCTCTCCACTAGCATCGCAGTCCCCATTTCGTACGTCGCTTCTCATGCAATAATCCCACCTTTCTCGGCCTCCAACCGACGTGTATGTATGGGACACCAACAACCAACACAGTAGAGTTCGATTAGGACTCAAACTAGACTAAAAATAACATGCACTATTTATATATAAATAGGCATGTAAACATCAATATTATACAGAGAATAGACACGAAAAAAGGTAAACGAAATACAAGCAAATCAAAGCATTTGTACGAGTTAAAGAGAAATAAAAGAGGTATTTTTTTACCTATATTGCTTCGGTTTTCACTTGCATGTGGCTTGTCTCTCTTCTTTTTCCCGTTTTTGCTTCGAAAAGGCCGATGAACGAGGGTGTTTTTGAGATCTTCATTCGTAGATCTAGCCCCCGAGGCTTATATTTTTTAAAAAAATGTTTTGAGAAGAAGGAAATTAAGATTAAAAAAAATTAACTTATATACTCGATCCGTCGACCCGAGTTAAACCCGCGTGCCGACCCGCCCCACGCACAGGATCTACGTGTTTCTACTTTAAAGTGGGTTAATACTCATTTTGGTCCCTTTGATTTTAAATACACGCAGTTTAACACTTTTTTCCTTCGATTGGCTCAGAATTTGACCCCATAATTTGGTTTTCATTTCAATTTGGACTCGTTTTGATTATTTTTACTATTTTTACTATTTTTTTATTTTGTTTATTTCTATTTTATATTATTATAATTATTTTTAATATTATTATTTTCTTTTTTTTCTTTATATATATATATATATATTGTCCTAATGTTTATTTATATATGTATATATATTTACTAATTTTTATGTGTATATATTTATTATTTTTCTTATTATGGTTTTTAATTATTTTACTAAATACTATACCTTACTATATATATATTATTTATATTCTTTTTTTTATTTTACATTTTTTTATTTTTATTTTTGTTTATGTTTCTTTTCTATTTTCTTTTTAGTTTCATTTTTGTTTTCTTCTCTTTTTTATTTTTATTCTTTTATTCTTTTATTTTATGTATATTTGTTTTATCTTTTCATTTATTTTCTTTATATTATTTATATTGTTATCATTTTCTTCATTTTCTTGTTTTGATTCTTATTTTTAACATTTTATATCATAATCCAATTCAGCTTCTCATTTGAAACTTAACATTTGAGTATTTTTAAGGGTCTACGTTCAATTAATCAGAGGTAAGTAATTTGGATCGTTATTTTATCTTTCAATTTAACTTACAATTTTCTTAATTAAGGACATCTGGAAATTACGTAGTACCAAAAGGGCAGTTCAAGGGTGCTAACCCTTCCTTGACTGTAATTGGCCCCCGAATTCGACACATCTTTGGTAAGATGTAGATCAGGTAAGAAATAAGGTATCCGATCAACCCTTTTGTTTTAAAAGAAATGATCGATGGCGACTCCAATTCTTTTAATCCAAGTTGAAGCCCAATTTTAGGGCCCACCCGAAAGACGGTTCCGACACTTACTAAAGAGTATCAGACGGTCCAATAATTGTAACACTCCATTCAAAGATATTGTTCTCATCAACCAATCCGACAGAGAACCCATCAACTGGATTCTTTCAAAGATCTAGCCAAAATACATAAATCAGAACCCGTTTCAAAATCGACCCAAACCCTCAAAAAGCAAATAATATTAAGAATCATTAAAATTAAAATCGATCAAAGAAAAGGAGTACCTTTGAGCTATTTTTAAAGGAGGAGGCTGGCTTGAGATACCATATAAATAATAGAGGGTTCTAGAGAGCTGAGAAAGCCCTGCGATTTGAAGAAGAATAAAAAATTAGAGGAAATTAAAAGCCAACACTTCATTGCTATTTATAGATGTGTCAAAAACCGATTTTGTTCGTGCTGCTCCTTTTGTGTCAAAAATAAATATTAAAAAAATCTAATTTTACGTTTATTGAGATTAAAATTTAGGGTAAATTAAGTGTTTAGTATCTAAACTATCAATTTTAGTCTATTTTAGTATCTAAACTTTATTCATTTTCAAAATTATATCTAAAATTTAGTTTTTGTTTTATTTTTGTATATGTTCAAAATTTAACGTTAAGTTTTGAAAAAAATTAAAAGTTTAAGTCTTAAAACATACCAAAATTGGTAGTTTAGGTACTAAACGAGTTAAGTTGGTTCTTCCCAATTTATTTTCATCCCGTGTAGGCAAATTATGGATTGCTCCTTTATCACAAATGAGGGGATTGACTGTTGGAGGATAAAATACCTTGAAAGAGTTGTGTTTAAGGTTGATTTCAAAAGAGCGTATGATTCAATTAATTGGAGTTTACTATTGAAAGTAGTGGATTTCAAGGGATTTGGTCGAAAGTAGGGATCGTGGATGAATATGTACGTTTCTTTGGCTTCCATTTCGGTGTTGGTGAATGGTTCTCCTTCGGATGAATTTCAGATTGCGAGGGGTCTACGTCAGGGTTGCTCTCTTTCTCCACTTCTATTTAATTCGGTTGGTGAACTATTGAGCTTAATGTTTTCAAAGGATGTGAGGTTTGGCTTGTTTATAGGTTTTCAGATTAGGAGTCTAGGAGATTCTTTCGAGCTCTCTCATCTTCAATTCGCTGATGATCTGTTAATTTTTTGTAATGCTTCAGTTGGGGAGTTGAAGAATGTGAGGAGGGTTCTTATGATCTTTGAGTTGATGTCGGGGCTGCAGATTAATCTTTCGAAGAGCAGATTATTTGGTATTAACGTGAATGACGAGGTCATTAGCGAGTAGGCTATTACTATAGGGTGCTCAATGGGTTTGTTCCCAACGGATTATTTGGGTTTACCTCTTGGGGCGAAGAAAAATCCAGTTTCCCTGTGGGATCCTGTTATTCAAAAGTTTTATAAAAAATTAACAGGGTGGAAGTCAACCTCACTATCCATCGCTAGAAGAATTGTGTTGATAAAGTTGATTCTTTGCTCTCTACCAATTTACTTCATATCGATTTTAGATTGTCGAGGTGTGTTCTGAAGAGACTTAATTCAATCATGGAACTCCTCCTTGCAACACCTCTATATTTTTGCTTGGATTGAGGAATAATATAAAGAGAAGAGAAGAGAAGAAGACAAGAGTTGGTGTGAGAAAGAGGGGCTTGGGGTTCAGATGTGACATCATTCAATTTTAATGATTTTTAGTTTTTAATTTAAACAATGGTCTAATTACTCTCTTGGTCCTCTTGATTTTGGTTGCAAACTAAAAATGTCATTTTTATCCATAATTGGGTTCAATCCAAGCCCAAATTTCAATAATGATTAAAGATTCGTGCAAAAGATATCATGTTCGACAGTCTTAGTGCATACAAGAAAGTACACTAACTTGTCATCTACCAAAGAAATGATAAAATAAATTTTCAAAAAAAAATATAAACCTAAATATAAATATATATACACGAATGATATAATTCAGACAATGGAATTCTTTATCTTTATGAGACTGTAATTACATTGGTACATGGGAAACCATAAGAAGATTAAGCTGCTTTGTTGAAGAGTATCGGAATTCAGAAGCATTGTATAAAAAATACATAAAATTACTTTCAAATTCGAGGATTGCGTTTCATTAACAAAGAGACCGGGTAACTAAAATTGGAGAAAAATGAAGAACAAACAATAAAGGAAAGGGAACAAACCAAGCAAGTCATGTAATAAATGACGTCGTAGGATCTTCTTTTGGTCATGATAGACCATTTAAAAAGTCTATCATCTCCTCTTTTGAGAAGCCTTTCTTTTTCTTTTTCCTTGTCTACTGGTGCATCTGAAATCAGAATAATCAAATTCTTAAAGGAATTCGTCGCCATCAATGAAAAAGTCATGACCATGGTAATTTAAAGGTTTTTTGTACAATTCATGTCAACCTCAATATTCTCTTTAAATGCAAGAAAAGGTGGTGTTTAAACTAAGGTTTAACTTCAATTAGAACGCGAGGATGAAACATAAACATAGTGCAAAGAAGAGGATGATGAGGATAGAAAATGAGAAGGTGGATTGAAACCCAAGTCGAAGAAGAGCAAGAAACAACAAAAATGTGGAGATGGAAGAGAGATATTGGTCAAAATAATGGTCAAAGGGTGCCAAATCAGCGGTTAACGCGCCATGTCACTTTTATGTTCCACAATAAGGACAGTTAACGGCGAGTGATCGTTTTGTTATAAATTGATAACGTTTGTGATCAATTTGTCACTTTCTAAACTTCAGTAGGAAAAACGAAATTTTATTCAAACATTAGTGATCATTGGTGTAGTTTACCCATACTTTAATTTTAAAACTGAGACAATGATTTTTGTAAGAGAAATACGTGGAAACACCTCTTAACTAATCGTGTTTTCAATGATTGTTCGAACGAAAAATGTCCTTTTATGTTTGAATGATTTTCAATGTAAATATGTATTTTAATATATTAGATGATATTTTAATATATTTGGATTATCAACTAATATGAATTATTTTCCACATATAATCAATATTGTAATACTATTTATACTCACTTTAAACCATTATTAATCAGTAAATTAATAAATATTTTCTAATCATTTTATTATTTTACATACAATTTTTTTAAGATGATGAGCTCATAAAATTGAATAAATAAATATATTAAAAAATTATATATCAATGCAATAATTTAATATATTATTTTCCTAAGAACACGAAATTCAAATAAAAACCAACAAAAACGTTAAAAAAGTTTATCTGTGGTTATATTTTGAAGTGTAAACTATAAATATAAGACAATTTTATTTTTTCTATTTTATTTGGTGTATTTTTATTTTTTTCGTTGAACTTTATATATTAAATTTTTTTATCATTCCAAATAATCAAGACGTGCATTGTGAAGCTGATTAGAAACTTATTGGCAGATGAGGGATCTCTATGGGTGGCTTGGATCCATTCTCATGTGATTAAGGATTTTGATTTCTGGCAGAGAGCCCCCTACAAATGCTAGCTGGAGTTTTAAGTGTTTATTGAAAATGAGGCCTACTATTTCTCACTTAGTTACTAGTCCGGTCAAAGAACTTAGCACGAGACAAATCTAGGAAGACATGTGCACCATGACTCCAAGGGTCTTGTGGCACCATCTGGTGTGGTTCCCTGGGCGTATCCCAAAGCATAGTATAATCTTATGGATGGCTATCTTAAATAGGCTTCCTACTCGAGTTAGTCTAATACGGATGGGATTAATCATTGAGAATGATAAATGCTTGCTTTGTGACATTGAGTCTTAGACTAGAAACCGTATTTTCTTCGAGTGTGGTTTTGCAAAAGCTTTATGGGTGGGTGACTATACTTTCTCTATGTGGTGTCAATCGCAGAGTGAACAGATGGGACAGTGAATTGGCATGGGCTATCCATTGTTTTAAGGGTAAGTCTCTCATTGTGAGAGTGTTAAAGCTCTCTTTGGCTACCTACGCGTATAGAATTTGGAAGGAGAGAAATAGTAGACTGTTTGGGGGAAAGGCTAGGTTGATGGACGATATACTAAAGGATATTAGAGAAACCATCCGGATTCGATTGAACGACTGGTCTATTAATAGAGTAGACTCGAGAAATGTTGCTCTCTGTGTAAGTTGGGGTATCTCGTGAGTTTAGATGATCTTTGTTCCCTTGCCTTATGGGTTATGGTTGTATAGCTAGTTGTTAATTTGTTGTTTATGTATTGAACTGGTTTCTTGTAGCAGGTTTCCTGCTTTTTTGGGTAATGAAACGAATTATCCAAAAAATAATAATCAAGGCGTTATGATATTACAACCTACGCTAGATCAGTACAATTTTAGATTCCTACATAAAATCAAATTTAATTCAAAACAACATTTGTTTTGATTTCCTACAAAAATTATTTTTTCTCATTTCTTTTTCACTCTTCTTCTTCATTCATTTTCTCTCTCTCTATCTTAATGCATATAAGTTGTAGCCATTGCATTAGAAAAGATAATAATGAGTGTTAGTACAAGTAATTAAGATTCAGGAATTAAAGTTTGTAAGGCGAAATTTGAATCCTACTATCATCACTCTTGGTGAACAATCTGTAAATTCTTATTAAAATTCCAGTTGAGACTTAAGTATACTCTGGCCCTGGACCGAGGAGCCTAAACTTCTTTTTTTACAAAAAAAATACATTAGAAAAAGACACCTTTCCCGCCCCCTAAATCCATCTCTATCTAAACCTATTGCTAATCTCTTTTACAAAGCTATTGCAAGAATACTTATTCTCTTTACAAACGCCTCACGGCCTCTCTTTCAGCCATGGAGGTGGTGATCGGGGCCACTTTCAAGCCTGAGCGTTGGTGATTATTTGGGGGTGGGGGTGGTTGTCATTTGGAACGATCGTTGGTTATTTGGGGTTGGGATTAGGATGAGGTTTGAGAATACGGTTTGATATTAAATATTAATATTATTATTGAATATTAACTTGGCGCGGCTTATTTAATATTAAATTATTTCATATCATTCAGTTTTTAGAGAGAAAACGATTGAGTGGTAAAAAAATCAATCTATAAAATTTAGTGAGTAAACTAAAAAAATAAATTATAATAACTAAAATAGAGAGAAAATAAAGTTTAATGAGTAAATTTAAAATTTATTCTATTTAAAAAGGTATGGTATATTATTTTCATTTTTGACATGTTTAGATTAATATAGAAGGTAAGAATCAACTTATTTCAGTGGTTAAAGGAATCATTGATCTTCCTAGAGGTTTGAGATTAGGGTTCGAGTACCAACGACTACAGCAGGGTGATTGAGTCGTTCATTGTCAAATGGTTAAAAATATTTAAAACATATACTACTTTATAATCACATTAGTTTAACAAAAAATAGATTAATATAAAATAATATTTATTTATTTATTTATTTATTAATAAATATTTATACCTTTGATATATATAATGCTAAAATTCTATATATATATATATATATATATATATATATATATATGCGTATTTAATACTGAGTTGTAGAAAAAATAAAAGGCTTAATACCTAAATAAGTGTCCAAACTATACCTTTTGTATCAAAGAAGTGCCTACATTTTTTTGTTTATTCGGGTGCCTAACATTACAAACGTTAGCACTTTAGGTGCTCGGGCCATCAACATCGTTAGTTTTTCCCGTTAAGTGACACAAGTCACAACCTAGTAATTTTGAAATTTATTTTCTTTAAAAAATATTAAAATTATTATTATATTTATAAAAAACCCTAACTTTTCTTATATTATAAACAACCCCAAAATCCTAAATCCTAACCTTAATCCACCATCGTTGCCCTCTCCGGCCACGATCACTACCATCGACGTAGTCCTTGTCACCATCCTAGTTATATGTCGCCGTAGTTGTTGCCGATTCACCATCGGAATCATGTGGGATCACGATTTTCATACTACTGTTCGTGGGATTTAAAACGTAGATTTGTCGTCGATCGATCGTCAATCGGTCACGATTTCATAGGAGTTTTGATCGTCGGGGGTAGGGGAGGTCGGGTGGAGCTTCTTTGATAGCAAAGGACGACGATCGACATGGTTTAGGAGTTGAAATGAAGGTTTTCAAAGTTTAGGGGTTATTTCAAAATTTATGTGTTTTCTTTTTAAAAATATATAATTTTATTTTTTTAATTTTATATAAATTTTTTAAAATTATCAAGTTGTGAAACGTGTCACTTAACGGAAAAAAACTAACAACTTTGACGACTCTAACACCTAAAATGCTAATATTTGTAACGTTAGACACATGATGGACAAAAAAATGTGAACACTTATTTGGCACAAAAGGTATAACTTAGACACTTATTTATGCATTAATATAAAATAAAAAGGAGAATGAGAATGAGAATGAGAATGGCAGAATGTGTCGGTGCCTTCGGAAAAAGAAAATGGAGAATACCTTTAGAATCCCTTTCTTTTCGGGATTGTTCAATTATGGCCTTATACACTTTGTTTAATTCTATTTGACCTCTTGATTGTTTGTGAGCTTTATAATTTACTGTAATAATGGTTATAATTTAATTCAATACTTAATATTATTGAAACTTTTATTTTATTTTCTAATTCACATACATGCTAATATTATTTAAGTTAAGATGCGACGATCTTTAATTATTTAGGGGTGTAGAGTTTTGGAAGACATCTTAATGATTCGAATGGTATAAATCTCTTTTAGGCCTTGAAGAACCATATATTTAAAACCTTTCCCCATTTAATGGTCGAACACATAGATGTGGTCAACCGACTTAACTGTCATTAATTGCAGTTAAATATTTTGATATAATAACACATTTGGTATCTGTTATTTACATATTCTCTTAATTTAATCTTACTTTTAAATCTATTATGTTAGTTTGTTAACTATAAGATTTATTCGACTGATATATATGATAAAATAAGTAAAATTATGTTGTTTATCAACTATCATTTAACCACATTCTCTTATATCTTTGGTCACTCTAGACACTTATAAATTTGTTTTATATCGTTTACCAATTTCATATTTTTAAAATATTTATAAAATTCACAAAACTCTAACACTTATCTCTTTCTTTTTTAGAGGCCTAAAAACTTTGTTAGATTTAATGATTTTGAACGCGGTCAACCAAAAATTTAAATATTAATAAACATGCTTTCAATAAGAAAAATAATATATTATGAAACTAACTTCATCGGACCATTATCGACATAGATTTGAGCATTAGAAGATTAAAATTCTAACTTGATTTTCATTGACTTTGAATGAATTTTGAGTAAAACAAAATTATTGAGAAGAAAATGGGGGATAAAAGTACCATCTATGTCATGTATGTTGGTATATGATAATTGAGAGGATTTAAGATCATTTTACGAAAGAAAAAAAACCACATCATAAAGCGCATTAAAATACTAAATGTTTGACAACTAAAAAATGAATTAGGAAACTTTAGTACTATAATTTTAACTTTTTATAACTCAATGATCAAAACAAAAATAGGGTCAAAGTTTAATACTTAAGAATGTATTTTACCTTTTAAAAAAATCAATCACAAAATTAAGCATAATAAAGGGACAAAATGAGAACTTGACCTTTGAGTTTTATATTAAATTAGGACTAAATTGAGAGAATGTGTAAATAATAGGGACCAAATATTTGATTATATCAAAACATTTAACCGTTGTTAGCGGTAGTTAACTCGGGTGATCACATCTTAATTAAATCAAAACGAAAAAGACCATATCTTAATTAAATAAAAACAAAAATGATCATATCTTATGTTTTTTGAAATCAATGACCAAAAGTAACAAATTACAAACATAAGTGATCATCTATGTAGTTAACCCTAAATATAATATAAAGCTACAATTGTTTTTCTTTCGGTAAATTACTCATTTAGTTATCAAATTATTCATATAAATTTTTTTGATTATTTAATTATTTTTTAATCATTATTATTATTATATCTTGGTTTTATTTTAATTTTTTTTCATTAAAAGAATTATCGATGATGTTGATGTATCTTCATAAGATAATGTCATATTATAATTAAAAAATAAAATACTACATTAATAATTCCGATAATTTTTTTATAGTGAATGATCAAAAATAAATCAAAACATTAATAATAATTTTAAAAATAAATAGTTTGATGTTTAAAATGAAACCTAAGTTATAGTTGGATAATTTAACTTAGTTTACCCTTTTATCCTTTGCAGACACTGTCTTTATTCTCTTGTTTTCTTTTCTCCCCGTCTTTTTATTCTTTTCAATGGTTGTGATTCATCTTTTTCAACCCAGATTCCTTGTTCAACCCAGATTCAAAGCTTTTCGGTTCCAAGCTCTAACACTAAAAAATTTACCTACTTTCAGACATCCTCGCCTCTGCTGTCTTTCAAAATGAACAAAGGCAGCTCGAATGGCCCCAAAATTCACGCTTTACCAATCTTAATGATCCCGTTTTTCACCATCTTTCCCCATTCTGCCCTCAAAATTCCACCCCCGTTGCCCGTTTTACCCATCCCATCATCCCCTCAGCTCGAATGGCAACTCTCTTCGATGGCACTCTTTCTACACTTTGGACCCAACACATTCACCGACTCAGAGTGGGGAACGGGCCATGTCAACCCGTCTGTATTCAACCCGACCCGACTCAACGCTTCTCAGTGGGTGCACGTGGCCAAGGAAGCTGAATTTTCTACGCTGATCCTCACTGCAAAGCACCATGATGGCTTCTGCTTGTGGCCGAGTGAGTACACGGAGTACTCTGTGAAGGCCAGTCCTTGGAGAAACGGAGAGGGAGATGTTGTTGCTGAGTTGGCGTCGGCCGCTAAGGAAGCTAGTATTGCTTTGGGTCTTTATTTGTCTCCATGGGATAGGCATGAGTATTGCTATGGGAAGACTGTGGAATACAATGAATTCTATATGGGGCAGATGACTGAGTTGTTGACTAGGTAACTCACCGAGTCTTCTCTTGTTTGCTTATCCTAATTATTGAATTCTACTATATGGGATGACTTCAGCTTTCTCTTTGCCTTCTTTGGTTCTTCTTGTAAGGTAATTGTTCTCTCTGATTTTTTTCATTGATTTATGTTCATATGAAGTATGTTTGCATAAAAGGATGTAAATGAGACGAGAAATATAGTAATTTGCGTAAAGGGATGTAAATGAGACAAGAAAGATAGTAAGTTACTCGAGATCGTCTAGATCAATATTCGATAAATACTCAGATTAAATGTATTCGACTCGATTCAAGTTCTTAACGAGTCAAAACGAACTATTTAATATTCGACTCAAAAATATAATATATTAATTTTTTTAAAAAAAAAATTATTAATAATATTATCATTTATGTATTAATTTTTTTTAAATACAATAAGATTTTCATATATTTAAGGTTCATGTTCGAGTTTGAGTTTGAGGTTTCAATCGAGTTAAGTTTAAGATTTTTTTTAATTTCGAGCATTTTCAAGCTGATCACGAGCTTCAGATCAGGATTTCGAGCTCGAGTCGACCTTGAAAATTTTAAATTCACTAGTTTTCGAATCGAGTTGAGGTTCATTTCAGATTTTTCGAGTCGAGTCGAGCTCAGCAATACTCGTTTACACCCCTATTTGCATATGCACCATGGTTGGTTTTGTTCATTGTAAATTATCTGAGGGTGTAGGTTAATTTTCAATTTAGTTGGACCTTGCTTTTCTTTCATATTTCAAGATTTCTTGTTAATTTTTTGTCATTCTAGTAACTATGGCATTACGTGAATCCTTCATACTTCTGTTTTTCCATCTGAGGTTGTCTGAATTGAGAAGGGAGTAGTATTAAATTTCCGGTTTCGAATTTAAGCAGGTATGGAGATATCAAGGAAGTATGGTTGGATGGTGCCAAAGGGGAGGGGGAAAAGGATATGGAATATTATTTCGATAGATGGTTTAGTTTCATTCCTCAGCTCCAACCAGGGGCTGTCATCTTCTCTGAAGCTGGTCCCAACACCAGGTTTATTGGCGATGAGGCTGGTGTCGCCGGTTCTACTTGTTGGTCTATTTTCAATCGAAGCAATGCCGTAATTGGTGGAACTGATCCTCAGTAAGAATATATTCCCATTTTATAGTTCTTGCCTTTTATCCCGAAACTGCCTCGTGATTGTGTCCTTGCCAACAACAAAATTCTCCATGAAGTCGGGGCATGCTTGCTTTGGATCATCAACAAGTCAATTTCTTTTGTTCTTTTTGGAACCAGACTAGTATCTCTAGATTTATAACATTATATTTTATTTTCTAACAGATACTCCCAAGGAGGAGACCCTCGGGGTCACGACTGGGTACCTGCTGAGTGTGATGTCTCAATCAGGCCGGGTTGGTTTTGGCATGCATCTCAGGTGCCAAAGTCGGCATTTAAGCTGCTTGACATATACTACAAATCAGCTGGTCGAAATTGTCTTTTGTTGCTAAACGTGCCCCCGAATTCTTCCGGTCTTATTTCTGATGAAGATATACAGGTACTCCAAGAATCCAAGGAACTTCGGAGGTCTATATTCTCCAATAATCTGGCGGAGAAAGGTCTACTAAATGCTAGCAGTATACGAGGGGGCAATGGTAACTCTCAGTTCAGTCCGTATAATGTCCTTGAAGAAGGTATTGGCACTTATTGGGCTCCTGAGGAGGATCAATGTGATTGGGAATTATATTTAGACCTTGGAGAATCCATAACTTTCAATGTTTTACAAGTTCGAGAGCCTATTCACATGGGACAACGTACCATGAAGTTCCATCTTGAGATCCTAAGTAGAGGTAGATGGAAGAATGTGATTAATGGCACAACAGTGGGATATAAAAGGTTGCTGCAATTTCCTACAGTTCAGTCTCAGTACTTGAAGTTTGTCATCGACAAGTCTCGAGCTGATCCTCTAATTTCTTTCCTGGGGATCCATGTGGATCGATTCTCGATTCTGAGCCGTGCATCTAATACAAACTCACAAACATATGACAATGGCTGTCAAGTCCTTCAGCCACATCCATACAACCTCACATACATGTATAACTATATATTGATTTTTGGGGGTTTATTAATGTTTATATTTACTATTAGATATATAAGTTGATAGAACTTTATATATATATATTTTTATAAAATTTATGCTGAGCATACACTTATTTTATTTTAAATTTATTATGAACATGTAATGATTATTTTGTATATAATTTCAACATTTAAAATATATTTGATATATTTAAATTAAATTTTATTTTATTTTATAATATTTATATATATATTTTTTATAATATTTATGCTGAGCATACACTTATTTTATTTTAAATTTATTATGAACATGTAATGATTATTTTGTATATAATTTCAACATTTAAAATATATTTGATATATTTAAATTAAATTTTACAAATAATATAGGCTCAATAAACAACTAGTTTATTCCGTTGTAAATAATTATAGAAAATTTGTTCTTGAAAATTTGTTGGGATCAAATATTGGCAAGCATAATTTATAACCCAAGGCATATTAATTACTTAGAAATATTTAAACATTTATACTTGTAAAAGAAATACATAATTTAGGCTTTTGTTTTTATTCAAGTGAACAATTCCTTTTTTTTCTTGGCATAAATGTCAATTTTTTTTTCATTTAAGTCAGCAATTCATATTAACTACTTGGAAATATTAAAATTTATATTTTATTTATTAAAAATTATTACTGATTTGTCAAGTTTTTTTATATTTTTATTATGATTTAAATTGATTTATTTCATATATCACAATTTTAAAGAATTTAGATATCGCTTAACTTATTTTTAATTTAGAATATTATGTCTAAAATATATATTTTATCTTTTCAAAAGTATTTTTTGACAACAATGTTAAAGCATGAAAATTTTAAACTTAACTTTATAAAAAGCACTTTTTTATAAACACTTTTCAAAAGTAATTTTGAAAGTAATGGAAAATAGATTAAATGAGGGGAGTTTTTAAGGGCTAGTTTGGTAGAACTTTTGAAAATTGACGTTTAAAGTTATTGTTTAAATGTGTAGTTTAAAATTTAACTGTTTGATATCACAGTTAAAAAATTGAGTTTGAAAAGATAAAATATTTATAGTAGACAATATGTTGTAAATTAAAAATATATACTTTAAATTATATTTTTACTTATTAATACTATGATATATAAAATATATCAACTTAAACTATAATAAAATGTAAATACATAATTGAATAGATCTCATGCATTAGTAAAGGTAAAATTATAATTTGCTTTCAAATGCAAATTTAAACATTAAAAAAGCTAGAAATCATACATTTTGTGATTGGTTTGAAACCACGACAATTTTTTCCAATATTTTTTGAGTTTAGAATTAATTTTGTGGTCAAAACCAACTTTTTAGCTAAAATTACTTTTAGAAAATTACACCACACGTGGACTAAGTGGCACACTCGAATATCAGGATCCTCATTAAGGAGTAATTGCATGATAAAAGGGGGAATGTAAAAGAATTGGACCCATTTTATTACACTGAAATCGTTGGTTTCTTGGATGATTGCAGAAGCCACAAAGGGCTGTAGTATTGAAACAATGATGGACTTCGAAAATCACAATATATGTTTAGAATGTGCAAGAGCAAACTGTGGGTTCATTACTTGGGGGAGACTTTGTCTGCCGCCTTGGACGGTGTTAGTTTCCCCTGCATCCAGTTCTGCAGCATCTGTAACGAAGCTTTCAGTTGATCCATCGGAACCATGTGTCCAGCATTATGTACCTGCCATCATTTGTTTGGTTTCTCAGTTGTAAGCATTAAAAAGGCAAAAAGAAGCATGTGCAGATGCAAGCAGGCTGGTTGAACCTTGAGGAAACTTAAAGGGCCATGGCTTTTCAGTTGTCCAGTTTCAACACCATCAATTACAAATGGAACCATCGGAGCTGCCCCGAACTCTTTCTGTCCCGACCACGCCATAGCATGAACCCAGTTCGAGTTCCCTGCACCCAAGTGAGTTTAGCAGAGTGAACAATGTACATTCTTTCTTTCAAATTTTAAGGTGAAGAGCCTCACCAATCCAGTTGCATATGAGATCGTAATCTCCTGCATATACAAGCAGCCTGATACCAACCTCAAGAAGAGCAGGTATGCCAACTTCATAATTCCTCATCCAGTCCGTAACCATGGCGTAGTATACCGTAGAGCTGCACGACACGAAATCTCTATTTCCGACCCCTAAGGCATCCCGAACCGATTTCAGATTGAGGGACGTCTCTACCGCTGAGAAATCATAGCACAAATCTCCTTGGCACTTCTTTTTATTGTCATAGTACTGCACATCATCATTAATTCCACAACTCAGAATTGTGTTTTCTACTCTCGCTTTCCATCATAATAGATAACAAGGGTATATGTGCTATCTTACATTTAAATCACAAGCGATGCTCATGATCTGATTAAATATGCGGGTGCAAACATCATAAGCATCCTCACAAGCATCTCCACCTTTAGAGTCTGCAATGGCAGTTCACACCAATAAATATCAAATCACAAAAACAAGTGCATAGACGTTGATTTCAATCTTTTAGAGCTGCAAAGAATTAAGTACCACAGCTTCTGGTTGACTGCACGCATGAAGGGACAGACTTGTGTTCAAAGCGTAATCTGTGTATGCTTGATACTGGATTTCAGGGGTTTTTTTATCCCATTTCCAATGGAAAAACCCTGTTCCAAAATTCAAATGATTAATTCTCCATCAAATGGGATGGATGGAGTTTAAGGGATATGTACCATCAGGTTGACATGGATTCCCTCTTTTGCTTTGTTTTCACATCCGTTTTGTTCGGGTTCTAATTTAATATAATAATAATAATAATCATTATTATTTATTAATATTATTTATTTTCATTTCGCAGGGCCCAATCCGTAGCCCAACAACAAAGCCCCAACAAAGCAAACAACATCCAGACCCAACAGTACCCCAAACATGGCCCAATGCCACAAACCACTGCAATGGATTACTCAATATCCGAACCAGTTATAGACGACCCGACCCGATTCAACTAGAGTTTCAAAACCCTATATCATATCTTGTTACCAGCAACCGCTGACAAGAAGCTAGGCCGTCCGATCTCGTGCATGGGATGCACGCGCCGACTTTTAAGCTTCACAATTGCATGAGCATGTTGCCGTCACCACTGAAACTTCGCACAGCTGTCTTTGTCATCAAACCTACCAAACAATGAAATGTTTTTGGCTTAATAGTGAAAGAATCAACCAAACAACAACCCTATCAGTCAATCACCAAATTAAAAATATCAAAATCCCACCAAATCTGGGAGTTCACCTAGGGAAATCATCTCCCTATCAACGAGCACACTATTTTCGCCCAGAATAATCCATAAATCAAGCATGCAAGATATTTTTGAAAAAGAGTTTTTGGGAACTAAAAAAAGAGCATGGAAAAACGAGATTCAAATAGATTAAAAAATCGAAAACAATTAAAAAAAGGGAAGCCTTTAGGTCTTTGACGACATCAGTTGCGGTGGTCGGATGACAAATCTGAACAGTGAAAAGGCGTGTGGTGGTAAGGAGATCAACATAACTCGGCGGTGGCCCCATCAGATGGTAGATTCAGCGGCGACGGGAGGTAGACTTTTAGATTTTCATTGTTAGATCTAGACCTTTGGGGTTGATTTCAGGTAAAAGCAAGTTAGGTTTTGAGTTTGAGAGAGAAATGGGTTTGTTTTGGGCTATTTGTCTCGACCCCCGACCATCGGAGGTGGTTATTGTTATCGTCGGTGAGTGGTGGTTGTTCAGTTTGGCGAGAGAGTTCTAAACTCTCTCATTTTCCTTTTTTTTAAAACAATTGAAACAAAATGCTATGGGGTTCCATAACCCCATAAAGATGAATTTATATCATCTTTGAAGCGACACCATTTTGGCCAAAGGGAACCCTCACATTCAATATGGGGAAAATCACATGTTTGGTCCCCGTGTTTTGTAATCTCGCTGTTTAGCCATCAGATGAACTTTGTGATGTTCTGTTTCGGGCACTCATTCTTTCGCATTTATATTTAAGTCACTGGACACATGTGTTATGTCATTTTCGTTGATGTTTGAATTTGACCCTAAAGTTTATGAATGTATTATTTTGGTCCCTCTTTAGTATATATGGCTTTAGGTAGAATTGTATTTTACCCTTCCCTGTTTCTAATTTAATTTATTTTAGTTTGTAATCTTATTTATGGGTTATTTTCATTTTCAGCACCTATATTGTTTAATATATTCGATCGTGGCTCTGGTTTGTTTGTAATTATTGTTTGATCTTTCAAGTTTCTATTAGTCATATTCTGGTTGTTTAAATTACCAAATATACTTATTTTTGTTGATTGTATTTTGGTTTGTAATGTTCACTTGTTTTTATTCTAGTATTTTATGTATGAATATATTTTACACATTATATATTTATATGTATTATATTAAGTAAATCTTATTAGCTCTATTTATTGTAGATACTTTATTCTAAAATTGCATTTATTTTCATCATATCTTTTATATTTTACTCTAATTTTTCGAGAATACTTATTTGTAGAATGGACGTGGAAAACATTGCTTGGTCAAATTAGTGCGATCCGATACGACGCTTAAACGAAATGTGAATTCGAAATAAATCAAATTTATTTTTAAAAGTGATAATTAATTCATTTTTATTCTAACTCAAATTATGCAATGTTTTTTTATATAGTAATTTATTTTATGCAAAATGTAGATATTCAATTATATTAGATTTATGTTTTTTTAATAAATCGAAGAGGGAATATTCTTTTTAGGCAAGAAATAGAAGAGATAGCGTTTCCGTCGGAGGATGAGAAAATATCAAATTTTCTTTTCAAATTAAAGGATTTTCCCTAATAAATAATTTGAAGCAAATTAATTAAACTTTAATAAATGAATCATTTTCTAACTTTATATTCGATTTATAATTTCCACTACCGCGAAAATGTATAAACGACTAAGTACCAATTTTGGGAACTGTGGGGTGTTAATCCTTCCCCACGCGTAACCGACTCCCGGACCCGTTAAATCGAATTTTTGGTAAACACATACCAATTTTTGTCTTAAAAATGATTTTTTCTTAAAATTGTTCTAAATGACGTTTTTAGGTATTCAACCTACCTAGCCCAAAGGTCAATGACGAATTCAATTCAAAATGTTCAAATTAATTCAAAATCGCCAATTTTTCAAATTAAGTCATAGTTATTATTTTTAAACTTAATTGTTTTTTTTTTTCAAAAAATGGTTATGACAGTTTGGCGACTCCACTGGAGACTTTTAGAGAGTCAGGCTGTAAGTCGCTTACACATTGTCGTTGTGGTAGAAATTATGGGTTTGAGTCTATAGTTAACTTATGATCCATTTATTGAAGTTTTTATTTTCTTTATTTTTCATACTAACGATTTAATTTTTGTCTTCAGCTCTGTCAAAGCTTCTATTGGGAGTTTTTACTTTTCTGTTTTTGAGTCAAAGGTTTGTATGTTCCTCCTCACACACATCACGCGCATTTGAATGACATAAGCTCTAGACCCAAGCTTCGTTTCAAGTTAGTAGGGGTGAGTGCTTTTCTCTCGTAAGAATTTATTCTTCGTATTAGTTTTAGTAAAAAAAACCCTGGGATACATATGTCTTATACCTTCATAGGAATTTATTCCTCGTATAGGTATAAGGAATTGAATCCCCTCGAATTGAACTCGATCTGTTTATGCCAATAATGGGTTAGGATTGAGGGTTTGGTAGCCCGAGGGGGCACCAACATTAAGGATAATTCAAGTACCCTTTCCTCATAGAGCCAAAACCATGCATATAGTAACTGTAGAACGGTCACCCTAGGTATAGCCATACCAAACCTTTGTCTGTCAATAGGTACCAAAATAAGTTCACACGAAGGAGGAACGGCTCTAAACCTTACCTTTTACTTTAAATTCATAAGATAGATTTTTGAATGAAAAATGTGAATTAGATACCATGCGACTAGGATTATTTTCTTGAAGTAAATGATTTTGGGTAGATTTGTATTTAATAAAAGCATGTTTGGGTAGATATCATGATTGGGTAGGTGTTATATTTATCTTTAAATATCATCTTTTAACTCTATCTTGCCTGTACTAACTCATTTCTTTTCTATTTTTTGTCATTTTAACATTTTTTTTGCATTGCATTTCATCAACATGACATAATGCAAAAGTGTTGATCCGTAACGGAATATTTAAGTGAAAAGTTTCATAATTAGAGATAAAAGTTTTTAATCAACTAGTCGTATACGCAGACATGCATCGAGGGCTAAAAGAAATTTAGAGAGTACAAGAACGAAACTTGCTTGAGGATCATGCAATATTTGAGACTGGAAAGATGATACATTGATCCGAGAAGTAATCAAGTGGTAGAATCTTATCTATGATCGTTCCATCGCTAACCACTAAGGAGTGACACACTAACTTCAGCACCGTCGGGGTATTAACCAAGTTAGGTTACAGAGTATTTGAGGGGCATAATTTTCATTGACGAAGATCCGAGATTAAGCATTGACCCATTTCAGACTGAGCGTCTAAGAGAAATCATGTCTGTAAAATAGACTATCTTGTAATGTGAAGACTTTTATCTCTGATGAAAATTATTCTATGATATTTATCGTTGGGGTTAACATTTTTTCATCCGCATTTGCATCTTTGCATTTTGCACCTACATTCTATTTATTTACAAATTTTCGCATACATCATTCATAAAAACATGGAATTAATACATGGAGGATTCAATAAAGTGGTCCTAATCACATGTCATCACATTGAGAATAGAAGCAAGATTCGAACAATTAAAGGAAGAAGATGAAATCAGTATGGTGGGAGCCTATTTAGTCGGTTGTAGGGCTGAGCCTTATAGGATGATTCGAGAAAAGAGTCAATTTGATCCAATTCCAATGACCTATGAGGAATTACTTCTAAAGCAGATTGAGAAGAATCTTATGACTTTGGTTCAGTCCACGCCGAAAGAGTCCCCATATCTCGAGGGCTACGATATTGATGCTATATGCAACTATCATATAGGAAGTTCAGGGCACACCACAGAAAATTATGAGGTATTGAATCGCAATGTCCAAAATCTTATTGTTTTAAGGGCATGGACGTTCGATGAATGATGGGACATTCTGATCAGGAGTGGGCAATGGCATCCATTAGGAATTTTTGTTGTGTCCATATCAAAAGCATTTTATTTTGTTTGAACTTGTTTTTCTCTCTTTCTTCTTACGTTTAAATGTGTATAAATCATTTGACATTCGATCATTTTAAATAAAATGCTACCTTATAAGGTTATGAACAATTGAACGGATTTTAATCTTGTAGTTCTTTCAATATCATTTGACTTAAAAGCTATCTTGAGAATTAAAATTATGTCCTCTGGGCAAGTGACAAGATTAAACACTCGTAAAACAAGAACCCATAATCTTACTCCCGAAGATACACCAGAATACATACCCTTCTCTTGCAGGGACCAAGATAGCCTTCCCATCGTATGAATATATAATTAAGGGTTTGGCATTCAGGTGTGTAGGGGTGTAGACAAAATGGGGCATCTTGCACATGAGATTATAAAGCTGATTGGTTTCTACTTTCATTAATGATGTTCAATGATGATCATGATCTTTACAGATGGAATGGTAGATTAGGTAAATATAGTTTAGGCCAGTTGCTTGGAAATTGAACTCTAACAATGAGGTTTTATGACTTTTAACAACACCTGGACTATAACAAGTTTTTCTTGACAATCTTAGGAAATTGAATCCGTATAATAGAATATAATTATATATGTATACAATAAAGCTGAGCTATTCCTCTAAAGCAATTGGTTATAGGGGAAACTCAAAAGCCCTGACTTTATGAATATATTACATTCAAACCATGACGTTGATCGAGTACTTAGAAATTCAGTGTTTGCTCCATTGTGATTGTCAAGTCAAAGACTTTGTGACAACATGAATCCTTCAGTTAGCCAAATAAAGGCAATTATATATATGTGTGTACAATAAAGTTGAATTCAGCTAGCCACATAATGGTAAATTAAATTGAATTTACTAAATAAGGAGTTTCGGTGAAGATGAACTAAGTGAGTTGAGGAACACGTGTTATAGTCAATTTCACACTAGCACTAAGGAATTTCATTTTTAGATCGATATTTCTGCACTGCCTTTGCTATAGGAGTCTACGAAGCTTGAACAAATGGAATGTTTCAGAGAATTGAAATAGAAGTGTTCTAAAAGGTGTAGCAATTAATTATGCTAGTTGCGACATTTTTTTGCACCCAGTTAATATACCAAGCCGAGAAAATGGGGCGTGTCACAAGGTTCATATGGGTATTTATACAAATGATGATATTTAAATAGTTAAAACCTTAGAAAATAGGAAGTCAACCTGAAATTTACACATCAGTCTTGAACCTTGTCAGAGAAATATAACTGTGAAAATTTAAAGAACAATTGATTCTTTTGATATTTTGTGAACTCATTTTTATGATTTGCTTCAATTGTGAGCTTGAATTAAGGGGCAATATTTTTTTCAAATTTTTTGATTAAATATTTTTCAAAATTCTTTTAATTGATATTTTTCAAAATTTTAAACTCAACTTTATGTTGGGATTTAGATGAAACTCAAATTGACAACCGAAAAATGTACAAAAGGGGTGAATTGGCAAATATTGTTTAGGGAGTAAGAAGAAATAAAATATAGACAATTTATGGGGTTGCACTATTGGACATTTATGGGGTATAGTCATTGGATGTGTTGGGGTACTGATGAGGGAGGTGGTGCAGCTGAAGAGCTAGGTAGAGACCTAGTGATATTCCTAAGTACGGAGGTGAGGTCCCTAAAGAAGGTTGCCTCCTCAACCCTGCATATACTGGAATCTCCTGTTGAGAGGTATCCAGGATGAACTCGTTATTGGTATCTAATGCTAACGAGGCATGACTCTCATCTCTCTCATCCTAACTATACATTGGGTCGTCAGGGGAAACTCAAAAGCCCTGACTTTATGAATAGATTACATTCAAACCATGACGTTGATCGAGTACTTAGAAATTCAGTGTTTGCTCCATTGTGATTGTCAAGTTAAAGACTTTGTGACAACATGAATCCTTCAGTTAGCCAAATAAAGGCAATTATATATATGTGTGTACAATAAAGTTGAATTCAGCTAGCCACACAATGGTAAATTAAATTGAATTTACTAAATAAGGAGTTTTGGTGAAGATGGACTAAGGGAGTTGAGGAACACCTGTTATAGTCAATTCACACTAGCACTAAGGAATTTCATTTTTAGATCGATATTTCTGCACTGCCTTTGCTAGAGGAGTCTACGAAGCTTGAACAAATGGAATGTTTCAGAGAACTGAAATAGAAGTGTTCTAAAAGGTGTAGCAATTGATTATGCTAGTTGCGACATTATTTTTTACCCAGTTAATATACCAAGCCGAGAAAATGGGGCGTGTCACAAGGTTCACATGGGTATTTATACAAATGATGATATCTCAATAGTTAAAACCTTAGAAAATAGGAAGTCAACCTGAAAATTACACATCAGTCTTGAACCTTGTCAGAGAAATATAACTGTGAAAATTTAAAGAATAATTGATTCTTTTGATATTTTGTGAACTCATGTTTACGATTTGCTTCAATTGTGAGCTTGAATTAAGGGGCAATATTTTTTTTCAAATTTTTTGATTAAATATTTTTCAAAATTCTTTTAAATGATATTTTTCAAAATTTTAAACTCAACTTTATGTTGGGATTTAGATGAAACTCAAATTGACAACCGAAAAATGTACAAAAGGGGTGAATTGGCAAATATTGTTTAGGGAGTAAGGAGAAATAAAATATAGACAATTTATGGGGTTGCTCTATTGGACATTTATGGGGTATAATCATTGGATGTGTTGGGGGTACTGATGAGGGAGGTGGTGCAGCTGAAGAGCTAGGTAGAGACCTAGTGATATTCCTAAGTACGGAGGTGAGGTCCCTAAAGAAGGTTGCCTCCTCAACCCTGCATATACTAGAATCTCCTGCTGAGAGGTATTCAGGATGAACTCGTTATTGGTATCTAATGCGAACGAGGCATGACTCTCATCTCTCTCATCCTAACTATACATTGGGTCGTCCGCCATGGGCTCTTTCTGAAATTAGAAAGAAAATGGGGTTATTATCATCATTCCAATTTTTATAATACTCTTGACTCCCTATAGGCATGTATATATAAAGGCACTGACTGAATCTAACCCATGGGTCCTAGGAATGACTAAACTTGGACACTCTAATACCACTAAATCTAATACCTTAATCCATTCTGAATCGAAGATCCATAAATTCCAATGTTACACAAGACTATTAAAATGGTGACCCAAAATTTTCTTTGAAAATAATTTTATAAAATAACTGATAATAGTTAAAATAAAACATGATAATAATCTAAGTTTACAAAATATGAGGAGCTCCAAAAATATATCCAAAATAATACAAATATTGAATAAAAATCAAAGTCACGATTGAATACACATAATGGTCCATAAATAGTGCATGCCCTCTAAGAATGACTCAAAATGTACTCTGAAAGTCTATGCTCATCTGATTTACTGCACTAGAATATTTAGTGATGATATCTCCCCATGAACTGTCCCCTAAGAACCTACAAACAAAAACACATTATGAACATTGAACTTATGAGCTCAGTGCCTCACTAATAAATTTTCTATACTACATGCATTCATTAAATGAACTGGATAGTGGAAAAAGTTTAAAACATGTAACTATTGAACTACTAAGTTGGAGCTGGCATCATGGTGTAGTTAAGGGTTTTGCATATCAGAGCTCACACACCCCTATAGCCTACTGGTATATCCTCGGGTACACCAGGGTGAGATATGAAATATGCATCGAAAATGTACACCCGCCAACTTACTCCGTCGAGTCTTGGAGCATCTACACCAGTCGGTTAATGAAATGCCTTGACACTGACTTGGATATCCACTGAATGCCATATTTTGCTAAAGAATAACTCAATCCCGAGCGTCAAACAATGTTAGTTTTGTGTAAACTTAATTGTTATTGTTTCTATTGTTATGATATTAATTATTGTTTTAAATTGAAGTCTTATTTGTTGTTATTCCAATGTATTTGGGGTACCTCAGGTCTGATATATGATTCTTTGAATTATTTATCCAAAACTACCTGACAGTACCAATACTGACCCTACAATATCGATACTAAACTTCTGGTATCGATATCCTCCCATTGGTATCGATACCCACTGACTGACATAGGCTGATTAGGTAAGGTAGTATCAATAATCCTGGCTGAGTATCGATACTCTGGTAATGGGGTATCGATATTGGTATGAGTATCATTACCAATTTTAGGTTCTATGTTTCTGGAAAAATATCCACATTATCGATATTTCCCTTGGAGTATTGATACCCCTACCTTGGTAGTATCGATACCAAAATTATACACTGGATTATTGGTTTCAATACTAACATGATCAATCTAAAAACCGTGGCCCTAGTATCGATACTCCTGTGATGAGTATCAATACTCCCCTTTTAGATTTCCCTCATTTTTGCCTAAATGAATAATAATATCGATATTGTTTTTATAGTATCTATAACACTGCTATACGGTGCCTTGTCTTAGGATGAAAAAAATCTATCTTTCTACCCCAAAAGCCCTAGTGAGGTCCCCAACTGATATTTAAGTGTTTCATCTGATGTTATGGGTCATAAAGTCTATAAACATGTTGGAAACACCAAAACAATGCAATCCACCATTAGATGCTACAAGCTTAAACAACCTACCATCTCACCTAATTGAGCTACATGTGGTATAGTTGAGTTAGAAGTGAGTTACCTTGCTATCTATGATGCTGAAAATGTCCAAAACTCAACCCAAGGTGAGCTTCTCCTTCCTGTTTGCTTTGGAGCTTTCCCCAACCTCTCTCACTAAGCCAAAATCAAGGAAACAAGTCACTGCCATTTTTAGGAATGTTAGAAGTAAATTAAAATGTTCCTAAAGGTCCAAAACCATTTAAAACAGGTTGGTTTTACTTAGGTCTCTGAAACCTCTACTAAACCCATTTTTGGTTTTCTTCACCAAATCTCATAAATTGGAGCTTGAAATGGAGCTAAATGTGAGAGGATGTTGATTCTTACCTGAAATCCTCCTTGCAACACCTAGAAGTCTATAAAGTTTATATGTTTTTGCCTTGCTTAAGGAAGAAGATGAAGAAAAGAGAAGAGAAGAAGACAAGAGTTGGTATGAGAAAGAGGGGCTTGGGGTTCAGACGTGATATCATCTAATTTTAACGGTTTTTAGCTTTTAATTTGAACAATGGTCTAATTACTCTCTTGGTCCTCTTGATTTTGGTTACAAACTAAAAATGTCCTTTTTATCCATCATTGAGTTCAATCCAAGCCCAAATTTCACTTATTCTTGGTTCAAAGGTTCCTACAAGCTATGGGTTTTATTCAAAGCCTAATTCGAACTAACTCGGAACTCCTAACCAAAATACGGGACGTTATATTTTTAACAGGAACTAAACTAATATTGTTATCAGTAATGATTAAATATTCGTTGTTTGTAAAAGATATCATCTTCAACAGTCTTAGTGCATACAAAAAAGTACAACTTATCATCTACCAAAAAAATGATAGAAGAAATTTTCAAAAAAAATATAAACATAAATATAAATATTTATTCAAATGATATAATTCAAGCAGTGGAATTCTTTATCTTTATGAGAATGTAATTACATTGGTACATGGGAAACCATAATAAGACTAAGTTGCTTTATTGAAGAGTATAAGAATTCAAAAGCACTGTATAAAGGCTAACATTTGTAACGTTAGACACATGATGGGCAAAAATATATAGGCACTTATTTGGCACAAAAGACATAGTTTGGGCATTTATTTGGGCATTAAGCCAAAATAAAAAGGATAATGAGAATAGCAGAATGTGTCAGCGCCTTCGGAAAAAGAAAATGGAGAATACCTTTAGAATCCCTTTCTTTTTGGGATTGTTCAATTATGGCCTTATACACTTTGTTTAATTCTATTTGACCTCTGATTGTTTATGAGCTTTATAATTTACTGTAATAATGGTTATAATTTAATTCAATACTTAATATTATTGAAACTTTTATTTTATTTTCTAATTCACATACATGCTAATATTGTTTAAGATGAGATGATCTTTAATTATTTAGGATTGCAGATTTTTGGAAGAGATCTTAATGAATTGAATGGTACAAATCTTTTTTAGGCCTTGAAGAACCATATATTTAAAACCTATCCCAATTTAATGGTCGAGCACAGAGATGTGATGAAGGAAAGCTCGATTTCGTAATATCTAAATATTCTCTAGCAAACTCTATTTGAATAGAAAAGAGGAGAGTAAGAAAAGCAATGGTTTGATAAATTATGATCGAAAATGAACGTCGACATAATATAGTATGGGGTTAACTACACATATGATCACATGTATTTGTGTTTTCTCCACTTTTAGTTATTGATATCAAAAAACATAAGATATGCTCACTTTCGTTTTTATTTAATTAAGATGTGGTCAACCGACTTAACTGTCATTTATTGCAGTTAAATATTTTGATATAATCACACATTTGGTCTCTGTTATTTACATATTCTCTTAATTTAGTCTTACTTTAAATATATTATGTTAGTTTGTTAACTATAAGATTTATTCTACCGATGTATATGATAAAACAAGTTTAAGTATGTTGTTTATCAACTATCATTTTATCACATTCTCTTATATATTTGGTCACTCTAGACACTTATAAATTTGTTTTATATCGTTTATTAATTTAATTTTGTTAAAATATTTATAAAATTCACAAAATTTTAACACTTATTGTTAAATTTAAGAAGAAGCTCAATGATCAACCGAATGATTTTGCCAAAAAGTGTTGAATTGGTTTTTGAGATTATAGAGTAAGGATATTAAAAAGATAGACAATTGGCACAAGGATTTATAGTGGTTCGACTTCTCAACCAACTATACACCCACTATCTTAGCTCCTCACTAAGGATTTTCTAACAAATTCACTAATTTTTTTTTCTTTTTACATGATCAAGAGATAACCTTTACACTCCCTAGCTTTTCACAAGCTTAGCTATAACCAATCCCCTTTTACACAAGGAATAAAATGTAAACAAGAAAACCTCTCTAATGTAGGGTGTTTACAAGAAAATTAAGCTCACTAAAAACAAATAAAAGATTTGTAATAAAGCTCAAAACACAAATATTTACAAGAGAAAGAAAAATAAAGATTGAAAAACTCTTCTCTTGTGTTTGATTGCTTAGATAGGTGTTCTAACCATTCTTTAAGTGTCCTCAACTTGTTTTTATAGGTTGGAATGTGTTTGTGGCCATTTCTAGCCATTGAGGATGATTTGGAGCTATTGGCGAATATTTTTCTGCAAAATAAACTGCCCAGGACAGGGAGTATCAACACTCCTTTAATTAGTATTGGTACTACCTATATAATATTTAAATAAACTAACTGTTACTAGCCGTTGGGCCTAACTAGTATCGATATTATGCTCATGGTATTGATAACACTATTTAAAGTAGTATCGGTACCCACTTGAGTATCTGTATTTATTTTGCATTCTGGAAATTAAGCAATTTGAAAAACAACTGGTATTATCGATACTACCTAGAGAGTATCAATGTTTCTCTTACCTTTGGTACCGGTACCACATGAACAATATTGGTATTGTTCATGTAGTATCAATATTGTAAGAACAATATCGGTACTATGTACTCAGAAAAATTGTTTTGTGCTCAAATTCTAGTTTAATGGACTTTGAATTATTTTTGAAAACTTTGAACAAATTCAATTCAAGTCCGAAAACATTTTTCCTTAATTTGTTATATCAAAATATTATAAAACATGGTTCAACAATCTTCCCCTTTTTGATATAACAAAACATTTGAAAAATTGTTTTTGGCAAAACTCTCCCTTACTAAAACATTTCATGAACAAGAAAAATATTTGGAAAATATTAAAGTTCCCCCTTTTTTTATTGAGAAATTGAATTTTTCAAACCTATACTTCTCCCCCTTTTTGTTATATAAAAAATAATTCAACTTTAAAGTTCAAAAATAAAAATAGATAGTACGTGGTAAATTTGACCTTAAAATCATTTGAAAAATCAAAGCTCCATTCAAACAAAAAAATTGACTTTAAAAGCATGACACTTAAAAAAATTGAATTTCAACAAAGATGAACAAACATGTTAGTACCGCATGAAATTCAATATATTCAAATCTAATGTACTTTATGCAATACCAATTTTTGTATTTAAGTGCATGTGCATAAAGCTATACAAAAATGTTATGCATTTGAACAATTGATATCAATTGTTAGAGAAATATCATTTGCAATAAATCACATGCATAAACATTTAAATTAAGGTCAAAATTAAAATTTGTAAAAACAAAGCATTAAAATCAATTTTGATCAAAATTCATTATGAAGAACTAAAAATTATGAAAAATCATTAAAACTTTAAAATGTCCATCATAATAGACTTTTCAACATACATGAGATGAAAAACAATGCATGCTCATTTAAGATCAAAAACTTATGCATGCTTAAAATTCAATAGACAACCAATTTACAAAATTAAAAAAAAAAATTAAGGTTAGATGTTACCCATTCCATATCAAGTGTGGCTAAAGCATTTGAATATCTTTACTTTCATCACCATTGCTCCCACACACATACAAGAGACATTTATGTGGATTTTGGTATCCAAATTGCGTTGGATCATTTAATGTTAGTTTTCATGCCCCTTGTTCCCTTTGGAACCCATACTTGTCTAATTTTATATCGGTTTCCTTTCTTTAAAGGACAAGTATGTTCCTTGTGACCATGATAATGACAATGTGAGCATTTTGTAATTATTAAGCTAGATTAATTATTTAAATTGATTTCTTTTTCTTTTGTTAAGCATTTAAGATTAACTTTTAAATCAAAGCATTCTTTTTCAAAATTTTCAATTTTTACTTTTGAATGCTATAAATCCTTTTTCAAAGATTTTCAAAATCCATTTTTTCTTTCAAAAGAAATCGTTTTTAACTTTAAATTTTGAAATAATTTTCTTATATTTGGAGTTTATGGTCTCAAACACCAAAAATAATTCATCGTGTGCATCTTGTAACTCATTAAAACAATATGAATTAGATTCACTAGAGTTAGAAGATACATCGGGCTCTTCAAGAGCCATTGAGCACACCACCTTTTTTAATTCTTCTTTCTTGCTTCCATGGATCTCTTCGAGCTTATTCCAAAGCTCATTGGAATTTGAACAAGAAGAAATTCCATATACTTCGAAACCAAATGCACAAATCAACATGTGCATGACCTTAGCATTTTGTTGAGTTTTCTTCAGTTTTTGGCACTCCACTCCTTCTTCTTCTTCTTTGGAGAATAGTAACTGTTCTCGATCATCTCCCATGCATAAAGATCATTGGATTGAATGAATATATTGATTAATTTCTTCCATTGATGGTAGTTGGATCCATTGAAGTATGAAGGCTTGTTGATCGGTTGGGAGTCTTTCATGTGGGAATAGTCATAGGTGGAAGCCATTTTATCGGTTGCGTCGGGAATCAGTAGAGCTTCTTCAAGGATTGTCTCAAGGTTTTTAGACCTTCTAATAAGTCAAGCTCTGATACCAATTGTTGAATTTAAGATGAAGCTCAATGACAAACCGAATGATTTGCCAAAAGGGGTTAAATCAGTTTTTGAGATTAGGGAGTAAAGATATTAAAAAATAGACAATTGGAACAATGATTTATAGTGGTTCGTCTTCTCAACCAAGTCTACATCCACTACCTTAGCTCCTCACTAAGGATTTTCTAACAAATTCACTAATTTGGTCTTTCTTTTTAGAAGATCAAGAGATAACCTTTACACTCCCTAGCTTTTCACATGCTTAGCTACAACCAATCCCCTTTTACACAAGGAATAAAATGTAAACAAGAAAACCTATCTAAGGTAGGGTGTTTACAAGAAAATTAAGCTCACTAAAAACAAATAAAAGCTTTGCAATAAAGCTCAAAACACAAATATTTACAAGAGAAAGAAAAATAAAGATTGAAAAACTCTTTTCTTGTGTTTTATTGCTTGGATAGGTGTTCTAACCATTCTTTAAGTGTCCTCAACTTGTTTTTATAGTTTGGAATATGTTTGTGGTCGTTTCTATCCGTTGGCGATGATTTGGAGTCATTGGGGAATATTTTTCTGCAAAATAAAACTGCCCAGGATAGGTAGTATCAGTGCTCCTTTAATGAGTATCAGTACAACCTTTATAATATTTAAATAAACTAGTCGTTACTAGCCGCTAGGTCCTACCAGTATCGATACTATGCTCATGGTATCGATACTATGCTCATGGTATCGATACCACTATGTAAATTAGTATCGGTACCCTCTTAAGTATCAGTATCTATTTTGCATTATGGAATTTGAGCAATTTGGAAAACAACTAGTAGTATCGATACTACTTAGAGAGTATCGATACTTCTATTACCTTTGGTATCGATACCACATGAACAATATCGGTATTATTCATGTAGTATCGATACTGTAAGAACAATATCGATACTACATATCCGGAAAAACTGGTTTTTGCTCAAAGTCTAGTTTAATAGACTTTCAATTATTTTTGAAAACTTTGAACAAATTCAATTAAAGTCAAAAAACATTTTTCCTTAATTTGTTATATCAAAATATAATAAAACATGGTTCAACACTTATCTCTTTCTTTCTTATAGGGTTAAAAACTTTGTTAGATTTAATGGTTTTGGACGTGGTCAACCAAAAATTTAAATATTAAGAAGCATGCTTTCAATAAGAAAAATAATATATTATGAAACTAACTTCATCGGACCATTATCGACATAGATTTGAGCATTAGAAGATTAAAATTTTAACTTGATTTTCATTGACTTTGAATGAATTTTGAGAAAAAAATTATTAAGAAAAAAATGAGGGATAAAAGGTAAACACTGGTGTACCATCTATTTCACGTAAGTTGGTAGATGATAATTGATAGGATTTAAGATCATTTTACAAAAGAAAAAAATACATCATAAAGCACGTTAAAATATTAACGGTTTGATGACTAAAAAATGAATTAGAAAACTTTAGTACTATAATTTTAACTTTTTATAGCTCAATGATCAAAACAAAAATATGGTCAAAGTTTAATACTTAAGGATGTATTTTACCTTTTAGAAAAAGCAATCACGAAATTAAGCATAATAAAGGGACAAAATGAGAACTCGACTTTTAAGATTTATATTAAATTAATACTAAATTGAGAGAATATATAAATAATAGAGACCAAATATGTGATTATATAAAAATATTTAACTGTTGTTAACGGTAGTTAACTCGGAGTGACCACATCTTAATTAAATAATAGGAATTCATGTGGATCGATTCTCGATTCCGAGCCGTGCATCTATTACAACCTAACAAACATATATCAATGGCAGTCAAGTCCTTCAGCTACATCCATACAACCTCACATACATGTATAACTATATATTGATTTTTGAGGGTTTATTAATGTTTATATTTACTATTAGGTATAAGTTGATAGAACTTTATATATATATATATATATAATATTTATGCTGAGCATACATTTATTTTATTTTAAATTTATTATGAACATGTAATGATTATTTTGTATATAATTTCAACATTTAAAATATATTTGATATATTTAAATTAAATTTTACAAATAATATAGGCTCAATAAACAACTAATTTATACCGTTGTAAATAATTATACAAAATTTGTTATTGAAAATTTGTTGGGATCAAATATTGGCAAGCATAATTTATAACCCAAGGCATATTAATTACTTAGAAATATTTAAACATTTATACTTGTAAAAGAAATACATAATATAGAGACTGATGTTTTTATTTAAGTGAACACTTCCTTTTTATTTTCTTGGCATAAATGTCAATTTTTTTTTCATTTAAGTCAATAATTCAAATTAACTACTTAGAAATATTTAAAATTTATATATTATATATTAAAAATTATTACTGATTTGTCAAGTTTTTTTTATATTTTTATTATGATTTAAATTGATTTATTTCATATATCACAATATTAAAGAATTTAGATATCGCTTAACTTATTTTTAATTTAGAATATCATGTCTAAAATAGACAATTTATCTTTTCAAAAGTAATTTTTGACAACAATGTTAAAATATTAAAATTTTAAACTCAACTTTATAAAAAGCATTTTTATAAAAACTTTTTAAAAAGTAATTTTGAAAGTGATTGAGAACAGATCGTGTACCTTAAATGATGGAGAGTTTTTAAGGGTTAGTTTGGCTGAACATTTGAAAAGTTAATTTTAAAGGTATTGTTTAAAAGTTGAGTTTAAAATTTAATTGTTTGATATCACCGTTAAAAAGTGAATTTGGAAAGATAAAATGTATAAAATATAGAATTTAAGTTATATTTTTCTTATTAATATTATGATGTATAAAATATATCAACTTAAACTATAATAAAATGTAAATACATAATTGAATGAAACTTATGCATTAATAAATGTAAAATTATAATTTGCTTTCAAAGACAAGGTTAAACATTAAAAAAGCTAGAAATCCCACCTTTTGTGATTGGTTTGAAACCACCGGTTCAACGGCATTTTTTTTTTATTTTTTTTTGAGTTTGGAATTAATTTTCTGATCAAAACGATATTTTTTTTTAATTAAAAGTATTTTTAGAAAATTACACCACACGTGGACTAAGTGGCTCACTCGAATACCAGGATCCTTGTTAAGGAGTAATTGCATGATAAAAGGGGGAATGTAGAATTGGACCCATTTTATTACACTGCAATCGTTGGTTTCTTGGATGATTGCAGAAGCCACAAAGGGGTGTAGTATTGAAACAATGATGGACTTAGAAAATCACAATATATGTTTAGAATGTGCTAGAGCAAACTGTGGGTTCATTACTTGGGAGAGACTTTGTCTGCCGCCTTGGACGATGTTAGTTTCCCCTGTATCCAGTTCTGCAGCATCTGTAACGAAGCTTTCGGTTGATCCATCGGAACCATGTGTCCAGCATTATGTACCTGCCATCATTTGTTTGGTTTTTCAGTTGTAAGCATTAAAAAGGGCAAAAAGAAGCATGTTCAGATGCATGCAGGCTGGTTGAACCTTGAGGAAACTGAGAGGACCATGGCTTTTCAGTTGTCCAGCTTCAACACCGTCAACTACAAATGGAACCGTCGGAGCTACCCCGAATTCTTTCTGTCCCGACCACGCCATAGCATGAACCCAGTTCGAATTTCCTGCACCCAAGTGAGTTTAGCAGAGTGAACAATGTACATCCTTTCTTTCAAATTTTGAGGTGAAGAGCCTCACCAATCCAGTTGCATATGAGATCATATTCTCCTGCATATAAAAGCACCCTGATACCATCCTCAAGAAGAGCAGGTATGCCAACTTCATAATTCCTCATCCAGTCTGTAACCATGGCGTAGTATACCGTAGAGCTGCACGACACGAAATCTCTATTTCCGACCCCTAAAGCATCCCGAACCGATTTTAGATTGAGGAACGTCTCTACCGCTGAGAAATCATAGCACAAATCTCCTTGGCACTTCTTTCTAATGTCATAGTACTGCACATCATCATAAATTCCACAACTCAAAATTGTGTTTTCTACTCTCGCTTTCCATCATAATATATAACAAGGGTATATGTGCTATCCTACATTTAAATCACCAGCGATGCTCATGATCTGATTAAATATGCTGGTGCAAACATCATAAGCATCCTCACAAGCATCTCCACCTTTAGAGTCTGCAATGGCAGTTCACACCAATAAATATCAAATCACAAAAACAAGTGCATAGACGTTGATTTCAATCTTTTAGTGTTGCAAAGAATTAAGTACCACAGCTTCTGGTTGACTGCACGCATGAAGGGACGGACTTTTTGATACTGACATAATCAGAACGAGTAATTATACTTGTGTTCAAAGCGTAATCTGGGTATGCTTGATACTGGATTTCAGGGTTTGTTAGCCCATTTCCAATGGCAAAACCCTGTTCCAACATTCAAATGATTAATTCTCCATCAAATGGGATGGGTGGAGTTTAAGGGATATGCACCTTCAAATTGACATGGATTCCCTCGTTTGCTTTGTTTCCCTGGTGAACTCGGACAGCAAATGCCGGAATATAGTGTCCGGCATACGATTCTCCGGTTATGTAAAAGTCGTTCTCAACGTACTCGGGATGCTTCTTGAAAAATTCCTGTAAGTACACAAAGACAGTTTAGCTGATCTTGAACGCTTCTGTTTGTATGGAAAGGAATGTAACAAACAGACCTGCAAGAAGTCGTATAAATCGTTGCTGACACTGGTCTCGTTGTGGCGAATGTCCTTATCGTCGGTCGTATAACTGAAACCGGTTCCGGTGGGCTGATCTACAAACAAGATGTTCGATGCCTTGTCCCAACCGTAGTCATTCCATACAAGTGACAAGTTTTTGGAAAGATGGAAAGGACCATTTTCATAGAACAATGCTAATTCACTGCTGCATCCTGGACCTCCAGTCAACCAAATCACCACAGGGTCCTTTTTGCTGTTCCGAGATTCGAAGAAAAAGTAAAACATCCTGTAGAAGAAATAAGGCATTTTCAAACCAAGGTATGTCAATAAATTCCTCATGTGTAAACAAATTTTAGACGTGCAATCATTTTCATAGTTTCACATGCATATTATAGCTCCTAGAACTAGCTAAATATAATGCGCCTATAAAGTCAACTGAATCTGGAACTTTAGATCTAAGTTTCATGTAATTGCAATTGCATGTTCTTCATTTAGCAGAGAAGCGTTCACATGTAGGAATACATTGAACACTCGCATCATATACAACCTGTTTCTGAATTTAAATAATATGAAAGAAGGAATTGGATAAAGTTGATATCTTTAGTGTAGATTGAAAATAAAATAGCAGAAACGTGGTTTTACACATGCTTTTATGTCAGAGAAATCAACTAAAATATTAAGGAATGAGAAACTTATACAATTTTAGGCATGAAAACAAATTATCAATAAAAAATACAAAGAATATACATAAAATATATGATAATTTAAAATTCCCAGGGCGATGAGTGTTCCCAACTAGATATTTTCGATCGCGTTGTGCTTGCATTGCGGACATAATAGATGTTATTGTGGTAAGTGAGTATTATGATTGTGAATTTTTTTTAAAGGAATTGATTTTTAAAATAAAAGAGCTGATTTTTTTTTATAAATAGAAAAATAGCAGAATAGTTGTATGTTATTGTCATAATTGACCGTTACTCATTAAATTACGACTGTAATATACCTTTATTATTGTGATTTCGTTTCACACCTATTTTTCACAATAACAGGTTTGGATGATAACGTTATGGATATATAATAACCGCTATTTGAATCCCTGTTCTCAACCGTCCCTGGGTCATCCCTGGTTTTACATTACAGATCCAAAACACAGAAGCCAATACTTTACGGAGTATTTGTATACATGGAACACATGGGGTTACCTTGCAGCAATAGCATGTGGAAGTTTAAAGTACCCAGCATGGTGACCAAGCTCCTGAACCGAGGGCCCTGGATCTACGGCCACAGGGAACCTGAATTGCTTTTCAACAATCCTGGAAGACTCGTCTTCAACCTCATTGATTCCACCATTAACAGCCTCTTTTGGTGATAAGTTAAGTCCTTTTATGAGCTTCTCAGCCTGTAACTTTGCCAGCCTTGAACTCGAAGGTTTAGCATAGAATGCTGAAAAGAGCATAAAAAGAGAAAGTAAAAGGAGTTTTTGAGTTGAAGTTGAGGCCATTTTTTTGTGGGCAGATGAATTCTCAAGGTGTCGTTTGGTTTATATAGAGTTTAATTTAAGAAACAGGCTTGGTATGGCAACAAATCCAAATAAGAAAGGAAAAAAATTAAAGAAAATTAACGGTCACCACTCATCATTGCCAGTTCTTCACCTTGAACATTGAACCCTCTTCTTCAACGCTTAAATCTTGATTATATCGCCATTAATGATTTGGATTCCACTTTCCTTCCAAAATTTTGGTTGCAAATAAATTACATTCGTTAACAAGGAAAGTGGTGTATCAAGATTTTGTCTTTATGTCATATTTAGCTTCACGTATCTGGAATAACTTAAAATCTTCATCTTTATAACTCGTCGTATGGTTTTAGTGATTAAAGAGAGTATTGTTCTCCTTAAGTTATGGATTGAAACAATCGCATTTGCAATATGTGGGTGCTTTATCAATAATTAAGAAATATTATGAACATATATTACCTTATAGAATCAGCACATATTATTTAAAAAAAACACCCGTAATTCTTGAATTTTTTGCAATAATGTATATAAATTCATCTATTTATACCTCTTTTGAATTAACAACTAAAACCTTCCATTAAACCTCTTATTCATAGAAAATTATAAATCACTAATTTAGATGACTTGCCTTGAATTTTTTTCTCCTGCATGTAGTTTTTTTTAAAGAATTTTCCCTTGTCTTTTCTTTTGCAATCGTTTTACATTCATTATTATCGTGTTTTATCATAGTAACTAATCCAAAATTTATGAATCGGCTAACTCCATTTTTCTATCTGCTTGTGTACAAGATCCATGTTTGACTTGTACATAAAAAAATATTCTTTGAAGAACCTAGTCATAACATGCTTTGCTTTTGTCATTTGTCTTTGTTTATAATCATATTTTTTTCCCGAATCGAGAATAGGGATAAAGGAGCTTTCAAGGCAAGGTTAGAAAACAACATTAATGTTGCGTACAAGACATCAAAAAAACAAAGCATGACAAAACTACACTCAATGTTCAGAAGTAGGCGAATGAAGCGAAAGGAACATGGGATCTTCCGAAAGACAACAAGTGTGACCCCGCCATCTCGGATAATGCCCTAACAAGAGCGTGTTCATTGATAGCTGCAAAAATCACATGATGTTCTAACTTCAAAATTGTGTCATGTGAATCTCAACTTTACTTTTTTTTTACTAAACCAACTTTTGGAATTTATTTCCTGATTTGGTAGCAGGATGATCGAAACCTGAAAACAGTAGTAAAAGTAAAGGGTAAACTACACGGGTGACCACTCAACTAAGGTCAAAAATCATTTTGACCACCGATGTTTCAATTTGATCAAACAGGCCACCCAGCTATTTAAATGGTTTAATCAAACCACTATCAGTTAACTTTTAACGGTAGAGTTGACGTGACTGTTAAAATTTAAACTGAGAGAATAACTCCTCAGTTAACTTTTTGGTATAATTATATATTTGGTCCTTGTTACTTACCCAAGATGTCAATTTGATCCTAATTTTAGTTCAATTAAATAAATTTAATCCTCTAATTAAATTGTTACACAGTCAATCTGTAATTGGAAGGTTAAGTTTATTTTAATTTATTTTCCTCTAATCACTTCCACTACTTGTCTCCCTGAACTCTTCAAGTAATCTCTACCGCACTTATCATTGCAGTACCGGTTCACACGAGCAACTCAATCCCATGCTTGGGGCACCCCAAATTATGTTATTTTTCCAGTCCCTCTCCATATACAAAAAGGCTTTTTAATCTAATCTTGAATCACAGTGATGCAAGGTTTTTGTCTGCAAAAATTTCATCACCCTTTGTTATGGAAACTATTGAGCATTGTAATTATGAACACAACTTTAGAGGTTTTAAATTCAGACAAAGGGTATATTTTGAGATGATTCAGTTTTGCTTGGTCCAAGATGATCAGAAAGCACAAGAGCACCAAACATCATCTTTATCCGATGTCTCTTTTAAAAAACAAAACCTATTGTTCCGACTTCTGACAACATTCCCCAGAAAAGCTTGCATTTTGATTAGTTTAAAGAAAAAGAAGGGGGGAAAACTCAGGTTTTTTTAATTTATTTTTTTATCAGTAAAGAGGGTTTGGACATTAGAGAAGATGGAGCCAATGCTGGTGTAGCAGATGGCCATAGCTGCATTCTTCACCCTGGAAACGCCTGCTAGCACACTTGAGGGAGTTACATCACCGATTACTGTCACTTTCTTTGTGGCCAAAACTTTACTGAAGGATCTCACACCTACATATCACTAACCACGTTAGTGTTTCATTCTTTGAATAACTAATGAATGTGAACATTTTTCTATATGTTGAAACTCACCTTCCATTTTTGAGATTTGTTTTCTTACTTTTCCTTCACATCCTCAATACCACTACCTGATAGCAAAAATAAAGACATTTTAAGTCCCTTAACAGGATATAGGAAAATAACAGAGTGAAGACCAACTTGGTGATCGCACCGGGCAGATGAAGATGATTTTAAAGAGGGCGAATCATCGGAGCTTACATGGTTTTTCTTTGTAGGCTGAGCTGGAACTGATGGTGAGACACGATTGGAGTTCAATAACCTATCGATAAAAGGTGTGTTGCTTAGAAGATATATGGAGGAACCAAATATAATTAGAGGATTAAATTTATACCAAATATAACTTCTTGGGCAAGTAACGGGGTCCAAATATATAATTATACCAAAAAATTAATTAAAGAGGTCATTCTCTCGATTAAATTTTAACTGTCATATCACCTTCACCGTTAAAATTTAACGGTTAATGGTTTGATTGAACCATTCTCTCTGAGAGACTGATACGCTACTATGGGATCTTCGTCCACTGAATCGAAGAACTCAATGGCCTTATATCTATGGAGTTGCTCTACTGGGCACTTATGGGGTATTGTCATTGGCTGAGCTGGGGGTACTGATGGGGAAGGTAGTGCAGCTGAAGAACTAGATAGAGACCTAGCGATCTTCCTAAGTACGGAGGTGAGGTCCCTAAAGAAGGTCGCCTCCTCAACCCCCGCATCTACTGGAACCTCCTACTGAGAGATATCCAAGATGAACTCATTATCAATATCTAATGCTAACGAGACATGACTCTCGTATCTGCCATCCTGACTATACACTGAGTTGTTTTCCATGGGCTCTATCTGAAATTAGAAAGAAAAGGGGGTTATTATCGTCATTCCAGTTATTATAATACTCTGGACTCCCTATAGGCATGTACATATACAGACACTGACTGATTCTAACCCACGGGTTCTAGGAATGACTAAACCTAGATACTTCGATACCACTAAATGTAACACCATAATCCATTATGACCCGAAGATCTATGGATTACAATGTTACACGAGACTACTAAAATAGTGACCCAAAATTTTCTTTGAAAATCATTTTATAAAATAACTGATAATAGTTCATCCATAGCAGTTAAAATAAAACATGATAATAATATGAGTTTACAAAATATGGGGAACTCAAAAAATATATCCAAAATAATACAAATATTGAATACAAATCAAAGTTATGACTAAATACGCATAATGGTCCATAAATAATACATGCCCTCTAAGAATGACCCAAGACATACTCTAAAAGTCTCTGCTGATCTGATCTATTATACTATAATATCTGGATTATAACTCCCCACAAACTATCCCATAAGAACATACGCACATAAACACATTCTGAATGCTGAGCTTATGAGCTCAATGCCTCACTAATAATTGTACTATACTACATGCATTCATTAAATGAACTGGCAAGTGGAACATGTATGAAACATGCAACTACTGAACTACTAAGTTATGGTTGGCATCATGGTACGGTTAAGGGTTCTGCATCTCAGAGCTCACACACCCCTCTAGCCTACTGGTATATATTCGGGTACACCAGGGTGAGATTTTGAATCTGTATCGAAAATGTACACCCGTCAACTTACTCCGTCGAGTCTTGGGGCATTTGTGCCCAGTCGGCTGCTAAAATGACTTGGCACTGACTTGGATGTCCACTAACTTGGATGTCCACTAACTGTCATATTTTTACTAAAGAGTAACTCAGTCCCGAGCGTCAAACAAGGCTAGTTTTATGTAAACCTAGCTGTTACTTTTCGATTTGTCATAATCGTCTTTAGGTTGGAACAATTATTTATTGTTTTAAAAAATGGTTACGACCTTTAATTTGGAAAATGGGCGATATTGGATCAATTTGAATTAAATTGAAAAGATTTGCCATCTACTTTTGGGTTAGGTAGGTCGAATACCTAAAAATTTCTTTTAAAAAATAATTTTAAGAAAAATCGTTTTAAGACAAAAAAATTGGTATGCGTTTACAGAGATTCGATTAAAACGGGTTCGGGAGACAATTACGAGTGGGGAAGGATTAGCACCCCTACAACGCCCAAAATTGGTACTTTGTCGCTTATACGCTGTCGTATTGGTGGAAATCCTGAATCAAATATCAAGTTAAAATATGATCCGTTTATTGAATGTTAATTAATTTGCTTCAAATTAACTAATTAATGAAAATCCTTTAATAAGATAAGAAATCTTTAAAAAGATGAAATTAAAGGAGTAAAATAGAAAAAGCATAAAATTAAAGGAGTACAATAATAATAATAGAAAAATTAAAGGGCTAAAGCTCAAATAATAATAAAAAAACATAGCCAAAATAAAACATTAAACATTACAGGCACTAAAAATAAAAATAACACATAAATAATATAAAGGACTGATATACACTAAAATAGAAACATGAAGGACCTAACAATAAATAAACCAAATACCAACAGTGACTAAAATAAGATATTTATAAATGTCATGGCCAAGTTCGAAATAAAAATAAAAATACACAAAACTTTAAATCAATGACTAAAATAAAACATTGATAAATATTGTTGTTGAAATCCAATATTAACAATAATATCAAAATAAATAAAACATGACAAAAATATAAATAATGAAACATTAAGGCTGGAAATAGAAATTATAATTTCATTTAATGGCTAATATATGAGGTTTCAAAGCAGAAGGGACTTAAAGTGTAATTATCCCATAGCTCGAATACACGGATGGGTTTAGAGGGCAAAACGGCTGCGTTTTCGCGTGGGTATTTAAGCCCAATAACCAGAAAAGTTTTCTCATATTCTTCATTTGCGTCATTTTCAAAATAATAGGGGGAGAGAGAGAGTTCATAGAACTCTCTCGATTTCTTTCACTTAAAAGGAGAGCCATCGTTCACCGGCGTCGACTCACGGTGGCGCACGGTGGTCGGAGAAACCGAACCCCTCTCAAAAGGTTCATCTTTCTTACCTCAAGCTTAATCTCAACCTAGTTTAGCCTAAAACTCACTATAGGCTCCCAGATCTACATGTTTACCTTTCGAAGAAACGTTGATATTCGGCGTGTTCCATAGCCTCCGATGAACAACACCCCTCGGTAAGCTCTCTCTTTTCCTTCTTTATTTTTCGGTTTTCCCAAAACCTGAATCTTTCTCTCTTTTTTCCCTTGTTCGAGACCCCCACATAATCTCTTTTTTTATCCCTTTTTTTTTTCTTTCGAATGGCCCTTGTATTTTTTCCTGTTCGAAACTCCTCCCCCTTGGTTGCTTTCATCGAATGCCTTTTATGTTTGCTTGCCTCCAGATTTTTGGTGAGATTTGGTAGGATTAGATCCCGAAATTTTTGGGATTAGGTTAATTTACTTTTGACTTTGGATTTTCAGTGGATTTGTGGTGATTTGTTGTCTTTGACATGATTTATCATGGAGATAATGACGTGATGGCTCAACTTGAGCTGGTGTTAACGGCGGCTCGGGAATGAAATCATCATCGGAACTGTTCAACTCCACTGATGGCGGTTAGCTAGGGTTTTGAAACCCTAATAGAGTCAGGTCAGATCCGGGTCTGTTTCGGGTTGGTTCAGGTCCCAAGTATAGTACTGGGCTTCAACAATCGGGTTGTTGGGTTGATGTAATCTGGATTGGGCCTTAGGATATTTGTAATATGAATTGGGCTCTAGGTGAGACCTGCAAACATTATAATAATTATAATTAATAATAATAATAATAATAATAATAATGATAACAATAATAATAATATAATATTTTTTTAAGTCCAATAAAAAACGGGTGTCTACAGCTGCCCCTCTTTGCACATTCTTATGTTAACAAGAATAGGAAAAGACGAAAAAGATAAAAAGTTTTTGTCCGGTCTTTTTTTGTTTTGAGACTTGATAGTGTTTGATATAGAGAACAACACTGCCCATACGTGATGAAGAGTTCTGGCCATCTAAAGGTGATAACACTATTCCTACGTGATGTGGACAATTGGTTATCTGGAATGAAACTGTTCCTACATGATGAGGAGATCTGGTTGTGGGATGACATAGTTCCTACGTGATGAGAATGACAGGCAATCATTATGGATGATAACATGGTTCCTACGTGATGACGACGGCTGATTATCTAAGGTTGACACGACTCCTACGTGATGAGGAGATCTGGTCGAAGGATGACACAGTTCCTACATGATGAGGATATCATGCCATTGTTAGGGATGATAACACGACTCCTAAGTGATGAGGACGGCTGGTTATCTAAGGTTAACATAATTTCTACGTGATGAGGAGGTTTGGTCAATGGATGACAAATTATTGTGACACTAAGTCTTTTATAGCTTCAAAATTGACTTTAAGTTGGATATCCTTCATTGTGAAGTTGAAATCCAATCTTGTAAATTTCACCAAATTGGCTTTGAGTTGGATATCCTTCGTCTTGAAGTTGAAATCCAAGTATTGGTTCACCAAATTGGTTTTGAGTTGGATATCCTTCGTTGTGAAGTTGAAATCCAATCTTGTGTTCCACCAAATCGGCTTTGAGTTAGATATCATTCGCTGTGAAGTTGAAATTCAAGTATTTCTTCACCGAATTGACTTTAAGTTGGATATCCTTCAATATGAAGTTGAAATCCAATCTTATGTAAGTTTCACCAAATTGGTTTTGAGTTGGATATCATTCGTTGTGAAATTGAAATCAAATCTCAAGTAAGTTGCTTTGTTTCGAGTCCAATATCCTTTGTTGCAAAGTTAAAATTGACTATAGCATGAATATGCAAAATTATGCACATATGCGATGCTATGAATGCAATGTTCTTATGTGTTCCTAAAATGTATATGTGAAATATGTTATTTTAGGATTTGGAGAGAAATCTAAATCTATGGTTGTTAGTCTTGATGACTCTTGATTCTGAAATTTTGAATTTTTGATTCATGATCTCGGATTCTTCAACATGCTTAAATATGATGTTCATAATGTTGATCTGTAAAGGGAATGGTTGCATGAGCAACCTTCATTTTATCCCTGACTCAGTTTGTCTTCATTTCCACCAGGGTGTACTCTTGCAAACCTCTACTTGAAACAATTTGTTTTCTTTTCCTCATCAAAGTTTGCCCTAAAAATTTGGTTTCTCTTACCCCAGCTTCAATCTTGAGCTTCGAAGAGATATTCATTGATTTTCAAGATATGCTTTCAGAGAACTTATATTGTTTGAGAATTTTTCCTTCTTCTTATTTTCAAAATTTTGAAAATTATCAAAATGAATTTTGAAAATATTATCTCTTTCTATGTTTCACAATTGAAGCAAATCATAAAACAGGAGTTCATTGAATATTAAAAGAAACAAATGTTCTTTTAATATTTGATAGTTGCTAATCCTTGACAAATATCAAGGTCGAAAAGTTAGTTTAGAGGTGGGCTACCTAAATTCTAAGGTTTGTATCCCCAATTCGGTCACGGCTTGCCCCTCTCTCTTGGTTTGGCATTGTAATCAGAGGTGAATAAAATGACACAACTAGCATAATCAATAGCTAGACCTTTTAGAACACTTCTGTTTCAGATCTCTGAAATCTTTCATTTGTTCAAGCTTCGTAGGCTCACCTAGTCAAAGTAATGCAGAAATATAAATCTAAAAATGAGATTTCTGAGTGCTCGTGTGAAGTTGACTATAACAGGTGTTCCTCAACTGCCTTAGTCCATATTCACTGAAACTCCTTATTTAGTAAATTTGATTTAATTTGCCATTATCTAGCTAGCTGAATTTTATCCATAAAGCTGGGGCGTTTAACCAATTGCTCTAGAAGGACATCTCAAGATTTATTGTTTATATATTATAATCACCTTTATCAGGCTAGCTGAGGGATTCATATCGTCACAAAGTCTTTGACTTGACAATCATAGTGGAGCATACACTGAATTTCCAGGTACCCGATCAATGTCATGGTTTGAATATAATCTATTCATAAAGCCAGGGCTTTCGAGTTTCCTCTATAACCAATTTCCTTAGCAGAATAGATCAACTTTATTGTATATATATATTATATTTTTTTGTTGGGTAACTGGATTCTATTTCTTAAGCTCGCAGAGGAGAACCTGTTATAGTCTAGGTGTTTGTTGAAGGTCAGAAAATCTCATCGTTAGAGTTCAATTCCCAAACAATTGACCTAAACTAAATTCACCCACTTGGTCGTTTCATCTGAAAAGATCATGATCATCATTGAACGTCATAAACAGAGGTATAAACCAATTAGTTTTGCAATCTCATATGCTAGTTGCCCCATTTTGTTCGCTCCTAACACGAACCTGAATGTCAAATACTTGATGGACTCTTCACGAGAAGAGAAAACTAGCTAGGTCCCTACAAGAGAAAGGTATGTGTTCAGGTGTATCTTTTAGATTAGGATCAAAGGGTCTTTGTTTTGCAGTCTTTCAATCTTGTCATTTGTCAAAGATTTACAACCTCAATTATTAAATAGATTTTAATTAAGATGATATTCAATGAATTCAAGATTAGAATTTGCTCACTGCTCATTTCCTCAGAAGGAAGCATCTTAATTAAAATGTTTAAACGTCAAATGACAAACATTCACACATAATAAGTACGAAAGAAAAACAATTTCAAACAAGATGAAATGTATGAGAAGGCAACAAAACTCCTGATGAATGCCCCAATCAACTTCTGATCAGAATACCTTATTACATGTTGAAAGTTAATGCCTCTGAATCGATCAGATCTTGATTCTTGTGTTTCAGTGCCTTACAGTTCTCAGAGGAATGTCTGGAGCTTCCTATGTGGTAACTGTACACAGATTTAACATCGTAGTCCTTAGGATATGGGGACTCTTTTCTCAGATCATCCTGATAGGCTTAGTCCTATAATCAGCTGATCAGGCTCCCACTGTACTAATTTCAATTTTCTCTTTTATTGTTAAAATCTTGCTTCCATGTGGTGTCATGTGATTAAGAACACTGTATCGAATCCTCCATGAAAAAATTTCATGTTTATGTAAATGCTTAAAAATGAAATGTAGATGCAAAATGCAAAAATTCATGAAATGTTCGAGGCATTGATCCGAAAATATGTTTATTATTATAAATAATCTTTATTGGGACAAAAGTGTTATTTCTTAAGAGATAAAAACATACTGAAATCTTCTGACAGGTTGACTAGTCTTCTGCCTTCTTCTATCACCGGTTGAATACCTGTCGAACCGTTCCAGCCTCTTTGAGATGCTTTTTGTACTTGTCCCAAGAAGTCTTGAATGGTTGCATATCTGGTTTTGACTATCTATTGATTTCGTTCCCTAACGGAAACACCACTGGAGCCCTCCATCGATGGGAACTATCTGAAATTCATTTGCTTGTCTCTTGAATCCGTCCACAATGGCCTCTAACTCAGCTAGGGTTTCGACATCTTGTTCTTGTTGTTTTTAAAGGGTCTCTCCAAGTCAGTAACCTTTCTCTTGTTTGCCCATGCAACCTTTACCAGCTTTAAAATTGACTTTTGGTGTGCTCGGTGTAAATCCCGGTCCATTCTGAGTCTTTTTACCTATTGTATTATAACCCCTTTGTCCATTAATGCAAATTATTTATGTTTAACGAACACGTTTTTATGGACCAACACCTCTTTTGAATGTTGTAAATGATGAAAATAAAAAGGAAGAGAATAAAAATGAAAAGAGTTAATGAGGTAAATCAAGATAATAATGAAAATAAAAAAATCCTACCCCACATGTTTTAATTAGATAGTGATCCTAACCAGACATGCTTTCTACCCACAATGATTTTTCAAGAAATTAATCCTAACCGCATGGTATCTAGTTCGCATGTTGTTATTCAACTAAATTTAAAGCAAAAGAAAAGGTTCATAAATGCTCCTCCTTTGTGTACACTTAATTTGGGTACCTACTGGCGGACAAAGGTTCGATATAACTATACATGTGGTGACCGTTTCTACGGTTAACTATATGCATGGTTTCGACTCTATATGGAAAATGGTACTCGAATTATCCTTGATGTTAGTGCCCCTTGGGCTGCCAAACCCTCGATCCTCATCCATTACAGGTTTTAAGTGGAACGAGTTCAATTCGAGAGGATACATTCCTTTATGTCTATGCGGAGAATAAATTCACACGAAGACATAAGGTATATGAATCCCGAAGGTTACTTGCTAGGCCTATACGGAGAATAAATTCTCACGAAGACATCGCTTTCACCCCCACTTAGAAAGGGTTTGGAGCTCGGGTATAGAGCTTATGTTATACAAATGCTCATGATGTGTGTGATGAGGAACCCTTTAACTCGAAAGGAAATCAAAACCACTCTACAAGTTGGACAGATCTGAAAGCAAAGATTCAAATGTTAGTATGACAATAAAAAATGAAGCAATTAAAACTTCAATAAACGAATCATAAGTTAACTAAAGACTCGAACTCATAATTTCCACCACAATGACAATGCATAAACGGCTAATAGCCTGACTCTCTAAAATGTCCCCAACAGAGTCGTCAAGCTGTCATAACCGTCTTTAGGTTGGAATAATTATTTATTGTTTTAAAAAATGGTTACGACCTTTAATTTGGAAAATGAACGATTTTGGATCAGTTTGAATTAAATTGAAAAGAGTTGCCATCGACCTTTGGGTTAGGTAGGTCGAATACCTAAAAATGTCTTTTAAAAAACAATTTTAAGAAAAATCGTTTTAAGACAAAAAACTGGTATGCGTTTACAGAGATTCGATTACAACGGGTTCAGGAGTCGATTATGCGTGGGGAAGGATTAAAACCCCCATATCGCCCAAAATTGGTATTGTGTCGCTTATACGTTGTCGTACTGGTGGAAATCTTGCATCAAATATCAAGTTAAAATATGATCCGTTTATTGAATATTAAATAATTTGCTTCAAATTAACTAATTAATGAAAATCCTTTAACAATATAAGAAATCTTTAAAAAGATGAAATTAAAGGAGTAAAATAGCAAAAGTATAAAATTAAATGACTAAAATAGTAATAATATAAAAAGTAAAGGGCTAAAACACAAATATATATAAAAAACAGAGCCAAAATAAAACATTAAACATTACATGCACTAAAATAACCCATAAATAATATAAAGGACTGATATACATTAAAATAGAAACATGAAGGACCTAACAATAAATAAACCAAATACCAACAGTGACTAAAATAAGATATTTATAAATGTCATGGCCAAGTTCGAAATAAAAATAAAAATACACAAAACTTTAAATCAATGACTGAAATAAGACATTGATAAATATTGTGGTTGAAATCCAATATTAACAATAATATCAAAATAAATAAAACATGAAAAAAATATAAATAATGAAACATTAAGGCTCGAAATAGAAATTATAATTTCATTTAATTGCTAATATATAAGGTTTCAAAGCATAAGGGACTTAAAGTGTAATTATCCCATAGCTCGAATACACGGATGGGTTTAAAGGGCAAAACAACTAGGTTTTCGCATGGGTATTTAAGCCCAATAACAAGAACAATTTTCTCATCTTCTTCATTTGCCTCAGTTTCAAAATAATAGGGGGAGAGAAAGTTCATAGAACTCTCTCGATTTCTTTCACCGAAGAAGGAGAGCCACCGTTCATCGGCGTCGACACTCACGGCGGCGCACGGTGGCTGGAGAAACCCAACCCCTCTCAAAAGGTTCGTCATTCTTACCTCAAGCTTAATCTCAACCTAGTTTAGCCTAAAACTCACTATAGGCTCCCAGATCTACACGTTTACCTTTCGAATAAACGTTGATATTCGGCGGTTTTTGGTGTTCCACATCCTCCGACAAACAACACCCCTCGGTAAGCTCTCTCTTTTCCTTCTCTATTTTTCAGTTTTCCCAAAACCCGAATCTTTCTCTCTTTTTTCCCTTGTTCGAGACCCCCACTGTATCACTTTTTTTTCTCTATTTTTCTTTCTTTCGAATAACCCTTGTATTTTTTCATGTTCGAAACTCCTCCCCCTTGGTTACTTTCACCGAATACCCTTAATGTTTGCTTGACTCCGGATTTTTGGTGAGATTTGGTAGGATTAGATCCCGAAATTTTTGGGATTAGGTTAATTTACTTTTGACTTTGGATTTTCGGTGGATTTGTGGTGATTTGTTGTCTTTGACTTGATTTATCATGTGGATGATGATGTGATGGCTCGACTTGAGCTGGTGTTAACGACGGCTTAGGAATGGAATCATCATCGGAGTTGTTCAACTCCACTGATGGCGGCTGGCTAGGGTTTTGACGCCCTAATAGAGTTGGGTCAGATCTGGGCCTGTTTCGGGTCCTGGGTATGGTACTGGGCTTCATCAATCGGGTTGCTGGGTTGATGTAATCTGGATTGGGCCTCAGGATATTTGTAATATGAATTGGGCTCTGGGTGAGGCCTGCAAACATTGTAATAATTGTAATTAATAATATTAATAATAATAATAATAATAATAATAATAATAATAATATTAATATAATAATAATATAATATTTTTTAAGTCTGGTAAAAAATGAGTGTCTACACTATTGTTATGATATTAATTATTGTTTTAAATTGAAGACTTATTTGTTGTTATTCCAATGTATTTGTGGTACCTTAGGTCTGATCTATGATTCTTTGGATTATTTATCCAAAACTTCCCGTCAGTATCGATATTAACCCTATAATATCGATACTAAACTTGTGGTATCGATACCCACCCGTTGGTATCGATACCCTCTGACTGACATAGGCTATTTAGGTAAAGTAGTATTAATAATCATGGTTGAGTATCGATACTCTGGTAATTGGGTATCGATACTGGTCTGAGTATCGTTCCAATTTTAGGTTCGATGTTTCTGAAAAATATTCCCAATATCGATACTTTCCTTTGAGTATCGATACCCCCTGCCTTGGTAGTATCGGTTCCAAAATTGTACACTGGATTATTGGTTTTGATACTAATATGATCAGTCTCGAAACCATGGCCCTAGTATCAATACTCCCATTTTAAATTCCCTCATTTTTGCCTAAATGAAGAATAGCATCGATACAATATTTACAGTATCAATACCACTGCTACAGGGTGCCTTGTCTTGGCATGAAAAAATCTATATTTCTACCCAAAAGCTCTAGTGAGGTGCTTAACTGATATTTAAGTGTTTTATATGATATTATGGGTCATAAAGAGTCTATAAACATGCTGGAAACACCCAAACAATGCAATCCACTATGACATGCTTCAAGCTTATGCAACCTACCATCTCACCTAAATGAGCTACATGTGGTATAGTTGAGTTAGAGTTGAGTTACCTTGATAATCTATGCTGCTAAAAACATCTAAAACTCAACCCAAGGTGAGCTTCTCCTTCTCATTTGCTTTGGAGCTTTCCCCAACCTCGCTCACTAAGGCAAAATCAAGCAATAAAGTCATTAACATTGTTGGGAAGCTTAGAAGGAAATTAAAATGTTCCTAAAGGTCCAAAACCATTTAAAATGAGCTAGTTTTACTTAGGTTTCTGAAACCTCTACTGAACCCATTTTTGGTTTTCTTCACCAAAACTCACAAATGAGAGCTTGAAATGGAGCTAAAGGTGAGAGGATGTTGATTCTTTCCTTAACTCCTTATTGCAACACCTAGAAGTCTTTAAAGCTTCTATATTTTTCCTTGGCTTAAGGAAGAAGACGAAGAGAATAGACGAGAATAAGACAAGAGTTGGTATGAGAAAGATGGGCTTGGGGGTTCAGATGTGATATCATCCAATTTTAACGATTTTCAGCTTTTAATTTGAACAATGGTCTAATTACTCTCTTGGTCCTCTTGATTTTGGTTACAAACTAAAAATGTCCTTTTTATCCATCATTGGGTTCAATCCAAGCCCAAATTTCACTTATTCTTGGGTCAAACATTCCTACAAGCTATGGGTTTTATTCAAAGCCCAATTCGAACTAACTCGAACACCTAACCGAAATTTGGGATGTTACAGTTTTAACAGGATCTAAACTCGTATAGTTATCGGTAATGATTAAAGATTCATTGTTTGCAAAAGATATCATCTTCGATAGTCTTAGTGCATACAAGAAAGCACACTAACTTGTCATCCAAAATGATAAAAGAAATTTTCATAAAAAAATATAAATATATATACAAATGATATAATTCAAGCAATGTAATTCTTTATCTTTATGATAAGAATGTAATTACATTGGCACATGGGAAACCATAAAAAGATTAATCTGCTTTGTTGAGAGTATCAGAATTCAGAAACACTGTATAAAAAATACATCAAATTACTTTCAAATTCAAGGATTGTGTTTCATTAACAAAGAGACCGGGGTAACTAAAATTGGAGAAAAATGAAGAAAAACAATAAAGGAAAGGGAATAAACCAACACAAATTATGTAATAAATGACGTGGTAGGATCTTCTTTTGGTTATGATAGACCCTTTAAAAAGTCTATCATCTCCTCTTTTGAGAAGCCTTTCTTTTTCTTCTTCCTTAAATACTGGTGCATCTGAAATAAGAAGAATCGAGTTCTTGAAGGAATTTATCGCCATCATTAAAAAAGTCATGACCATGGTGTTTAAAGATTTTTTGTACAATTCACGTCAACCTCAATATTCTCTTTGAATGCAAGAAAAGGTGAGGTTTAAACTAAGGTTCAACTTCAATTAGAACACGGGGATGAAACAGAAACATAGTTCAAAGAAGAAGATGATGAGGATAAAAAATGAGAAGGTGGATTGAAACCCAAGTCGAAGAAGAGCAAGAAACAACAAAAGTGTGGAGATGAAAGAGAGATATTGGTCAAAATAATGGTCAAAGGGTGTCAAATCAGCGGTTAACGCACCATGTCGCCTTTTTGCTACCAACAATAAGGATAGTTAACGGTGAGTGACTGATTTGTTACAAATCGATAATATTAGTGACCAATTTGTTACTTTTTAAACTTCTGTAGGGAAAATGAAAACTTATTCAAACATTATTGACCATTGGTGTAGTTTACCCATACTTTAATTTTAAAACTGAGACAATGATCTTTTGTAAGAAAAATACGTGGAAACACCTCTTAATTAATAGTGTTTTCAAGGATTGTTCGAACGAAAAATGCATTTTTTTTGTTTGAATGATTTTCAATGTAAATTTGTATTTTAATATATTAGATGCTATTTTAATTTAAAACCAAAATAATACTCTTTTTGTAATTGGAATCTATGGAAATGAATCTTAACCTTCTATAAGCGTATTTTCGAAGTTTGTTTGATCGAAAGAATATACTTTTTAAGTAATTTTAAATAAATATATTTTGTATATATGTATATATATTTTGTATATATTATTACTTTGTTAATTGAATTATTGTTTCTTAACTATTGCATTCATCATATATTTTACGTATCGTGATTTCTTTTTTAATATATTAACGATAACGTTGTTTAATTCGGAAATTAACGAGATAGTAATTTTCTGGATGACAAAATCATCGCACATTCTTTGAATTAAAAGGACATGAGTTTGAAAATAAAATTTGAGTGGAATGAGTCATTTTTCTATGTCAAAATCCTTTTTATTTTATAAATTTCACTCAAATCAAAATAAATTCAAGTAATCAAAATGATCATGCTTTAAATGTATACTCCAGTTTATAAGTTTCATTATTTAAATGATGTATAATTGATTTGGTATCAATTTTGGGTAGCGTGAGGTGTTAAAAAATTATTTTAAAAGATAATTTTTAAGTATTTGACATACCTAACACAAAGATTGACGATAAATCTCAAATTAATTTTTTAAACTTGAATTTTACACCAATTTAAATAATTAGATCACTCCACTAAATTAATGATGATATAGGCATAAATATATTTGGAATATCGACTAATATGAATTATTTTCCACATATAATCAATATTGTAATACTATTTATCCTCAGTTTAAACCATTATTAATCAGTAAATTAATAAATATTTTCTAATCATTCTATTACTTTACATACATTTTTTTAAGATGACAAGCTCATAAAATTGAATAAATAAATATATTAAAAAATTATATATCAATGTAATAGTTTTATATATTATTTTCCTAAGAACATGAAATTCAAATGAAAACCAACAAAAACGTTAAAAGAGTTTATCCGTGGTTATATTTTGAAGTGTAAATTATAAATATAAGATAATTTTACTTTTTTCTATTTTATTTGGTGTATTTTTATTTTTTTTCGTTAAACTTTATATATTAATTTTTTTATTGATGTAAGGTACTCTTATCTTCAATTGATTGTGGATCTAGGAATGAAGCAAAACAAACTGCAAATAAGTGAATGGCTCAAATAGAATAGTTTGATAATTGATGTAGGTGAAAATGGAGGGCTAATTCTGATATGAGAATGGTAGCGGAAGTATGATTGATATGGCAATGATTTGAGTTTATGAATCAAAGGAAAGGGTAGGATAGTATCTTAAATAAACTAAGGAAAAACCAGTGCTATAGAAGAGAAAAGATCCAACCTTATAAGTCTATTTAAAGGGTGGTAGAAAAGACTTGGACCCTTTATCTATAATGGAGATAAGAACCACAAGTATCAATGGAAGGGGTTGAAGCCAAAAGTATAGATATACTTGATAAGTCAATAAAAGTCACCCAAGGACTTGAGAAAAAGAGAGAAATCTTACTTGATTAAATTACATGAAAGGTGTCATTACCATGGAAATGGCCTAGCCTATTTATAGGATTTGAAGGGGCATGGCCGAATGGTTACAAGAGGTTTCGGCCAGCCTTGCATCCCTTTAAAAAGTCATAATTTAATTAATTACATGCATGAATAAAATGTGTGATGATTCGGTTGGATGGGAGAGACGTAACCCTTGGCTGAATGATACTTGAACCTCTTCAAGTTAGCGCCAAAGTGAAGTTACATGTGCTTTGGCCGAATGGTGAGGTAGTCTTTCATCTTGGCGCCTAAAAGAGACCACATACAAGGCACATGGTTGCTGGTCATATGGAAAGCACATGGGGGGTTATAGGGAACCTTGTGGTGCAACCTTGTGCATAGGATGAAGGCTGGTCTTGTGCTTCATCTTGGGCATGCATGGGTTCTCCTCCAAGCTTGCTTGAGTGTGTAGCTAGCTAGCAATGCAAGGGCAGGTGGTGAATAAGCTTCCTAGCCGAGACCTCATTAGCTTCTTAACAACTCTCCTAGCTACCTTCAGCTGCCCATTTGGTCACTTTCAACAACCTAGCTTCATTTAGTACACAGAGCTGAGTTTAGCTACCTTTTATCTCTTTCAGCTGAATCGAGCTTTCCATTGTCTTTCCCGAGCTTCCATGGAGATTGTGAGCTAATTGTGAGTTGCCATAGAGTGCCAAATACTCCCTCAAGTTTCCCTAATGTGTGACGTGCTTCCATGTACCTATATGTGCAAAGAAAACAAGGTAAATCAAAGAAAATGAGCTGGAAAGAATGAAATACCTTGTTGTCGTGCATGTTTATGGACTTAGGAGCTGAATTGAAGGGAAATGAGCTAAGAAATGAATTAATGAACATGCTTCCATTTAATGAATGAATTGAAACTTATCTAAATGAATGCAAGACCAATACAACTCAATAATTGAAATAACATAATGCAGCAAGTAATATAAAGATATAGATATGTTAAGCTATATTTCAGCTATTAAAACATTATATAACTTAGCATTGGGTGGTGTTAACTTGTTAAATGAAATGAAAGCTTCGAGACACTTAGTTAAGAATACTTCCCTGAATTGCTTGGCTTTGGATCGAGTAATGGGACCTTGAGGCATCACTTATGGTTCTAGTGTAGGTATGATCACATCATTCCCCCTTCTTTTAGGTTATTTGTCCCCAAATCATTTCCATCTTCAAATGGTGACAAATCAGATACACTGAATGAAGCTCTTACACCACTAAACTTACCAGGTAATTCTAGTTTGTGTGCATTATAGTTTATCTTCCATGATTTGGAATAGACCATCTCCTCGGAGTAGAACTTTGGACTTCTGTTGATTTAGGAACCTTTCCTTCCTAAAGTGCACCCAAACCTAATCACCCACTTCAAATGTTACATTCCTCCTTCCATTGTTTGCTTGTTGTTCATATTGTCGAGTTATTCTTTCAATGTTTTCCTTGACTTGTTGATGGAGCCTTTTCACAAATTCTACCTTTTTCTTTATCTTTGTTTACTAATTGATCACAAGGAAAAGGAAGTAAGTCTAAATAAGTTAAAGGGTTAAAGCCATACACTACCTCAAATGGAGAATACTTTGTTGCTGAATAAATGGTTCGGTTGTATGAAAATTCCACATGTGGAAGACATTCTTCCCAAGTCTTGATGTTCTTCTTGATAATGGATCTAAACAGTGTTGAAAAAACTCTATTTACTACCTCAGTTTGTGCGCCTATTTGTGGATGACATGTAGTAGAAAAAAGTAGTTTTGTGCCAATTTTACTCCACAAAATTCTCCAGAAATGGATTAAGAATTTGACATCTTTGTCTAACACAATGGTTAGAGGAAGTCCATGTAACCTTAACACTTCTTTGAAGAACAAATTTGCAACATAGATGTCATCATCAATCTTGTGGCATGGTATAAAGTGATCCATCTTAGAGAACCTATCGACTACCACATAGATTGAATATTTCCCACTCTTGGTCTTGGGTAGTCCCAAAACAAAATCCATTGAGATATCAACCCACAACATAGTTAGAATAGGAAGAGGCATGTATAATCCATGGGCATAATTCTTGATTTTGCTCTTTTACACTCTAGGAACCTTTTAAACACCCTTTCAATGTCTCTTTTCATCTTTGCCCAAAAGAGATGTTCTTTCAAGATGCTAAGTGTCTTTTCAACACCAAAGTGTCCTATGAGTCCTCCTTCGTGTGCTTCTTTGGTAAGTACTTCTTGTATGTAGCCTTGTGGAATACAAAGTCTCCCTTCTTTGAAAAGGTAGCCATCATCCTGGTAGTATTTGTCATGAGCACCTATTTCACACAATTGATACTTTTCTCCAAAGTCCAAGTTAGTAGCATATTGCTCTTTGATGAATTAAAATCCAAGGAGTTTAGAATTCAAAGTATTAAGTAAAAATACCTGCGTGAAAGAGCATCAGTGACGATGTTATCTTTTCGTCTAAGTTAGTAGCATATTGCTCTTTGATGAATTAAAATCCAAGGAGTTTAGAATTCAAAGTATTAAGTAAAAATACATGCGTGAAAGAGCATCAGTGACGATGTTATCTTTTCCTTTCTTATAGTGTTATAGGGAAATGACTCGAGAAAGTTAACTTATTTGGCGCGCCTCTTGTTAAGCTTGTGTTGTCCCTTGATGTGCTTTAATGCCTCATGATCAGTGTAGATGACAAATTCCCTTGGTAACAGATAGTGTTACCAAGTCTCCAATGCTCGGATGAGTGCATACATCTCTTTGTCATAAGTTGGGTAGTTTAGAGTTGCACCATTCAATTTCTCACTAAAATAAGCAATTGGGTTCACTTCTTGACTCAAAACAGCACTTATTCCAATTCCAGAGCCGTCACGTTCAACTTCAAAAGTTTTATAAAAATTTGGTAAAGCTAGTAACGGTGCCTTTGTTAAGAAGTCCTTGAGTTCGATGAATGTCAATTCTTATTCTTTCCCCCCAAGAGAAGATTGAATTCTTCTTAATAACCCATGTTAAGGGAGTGGCAATGGAACTGAAATTTGGTACAAACCTTCGGTAGAAACTAGTCAAACCATGGAAACTCCGGACTTAACTGACATTAGTAGGTCTTGGCCACTCCTAAGTTTCTTTGATCTTTTATGGATCAACCTCCAAGCCATATGAACTTACAATGAAGCCTAAAAAGGTAAATTTGTTAGTACAAAAAGCACACTTTTTGAGATTAGCATATAAGTGCTCTCCTCTCAAAGTGCCAAGAATAGACCTTAAATGATCAGCATGTTCGTTTAGGGACTTATTGTATATCAAAATGTCATCAAAGTAAACAACACAAAATTTATTGATGTATGGGCGAAAGATATGATGCATCAAATGCATAAAAGTTCTAGGTGCGTTAGTTAGGCCAAAAGGCATGACTAACCATTCATAAAAACCTTGCTTGGTTTTAAAAGCGGTATTCCACTCGTCGCTTTCCTTCATTCTAATCTAATGGTAGCCGCTTTTCAAATCAATCTTGGAGAACATGCTGGCACCACTGAGTTCATCAAGCATATCATCCAACCAAGGTATAGGATGTCTATACTTAATGGTAATTTGATTCACAACTCTACAATCTATAAAGATTCTCTAAACTCTTCTGAATATATCCTTTGTCTAGTAGTTCTTTGACTTGCTTTTCTAATTCCTTGGTTTCTTCGGGGTTACTTCGGTACACTGATCTATTGGGAATGGTGGATCTAGGAATGAAATCAATTTGATGTTTAATTCCCCGAATTGGTGGTAAATCATCTTGAATTTCTTCAGGAAATATGTCTTCAAATTCCTGCAAAAAGAATGAAGATGGAAAAAGGAAAACATTCATGAGGGTTAGTAAGGCATAGGTACCAACGTGATCTTCTTCTCTTAATGTTGGAAAGAATACTTATTGGAAAATCCATCATGAGTAGCATTCTTATCAAATTGCCAAGGAGGTTTGAGAATAATACGGCTTGCACTCATTGGCACCACATCACAAAAAACTTCATCCTTATATCTTCTAATGGAGAAAGGAACAACTACTTGTTTGGTAACCTTGGCTTTTCCCACGTCATTTAGCCACTACAATTTGTAGGGGTGAGGATACTTAGAAGTCTTTAAGCCCAATTTCTCACCATATGGATTCTTGTTATATTCGTAAAACTTCCTCCGTCAATGATCAGTATGCATACTTTTTCTTCCACATGACATTTGGTATGGAAGATGTTCTCTTTTTGTTCATCTTCTTTAATTTGAGTGTTAAAAGTCCTTTTAACTACAAGAATGTTAGATAGAAGAGACATGTTAGCAAAATAATAAAAGGAAATGTGTTAAAGGACCTTACCAATATATTTCTCTCACAAAGCCTCACGAATTCACTCCAAGAAAACTTAAATGTCACTTAATCCATTCGTGTTTGCACTGAAGGACTTCAAGGCTTTTACTTGTCCTATTATAATCTCCCAAGCTCAAGCCTTTTTCCTCTTGGTCTCTTTGTCTCGAGTTCTAAGTAGACTTTACTCAAAACTATATCAAGTAATTCTTACTTGTTATGCGTCGGCTGCGAATGGTTAGTTGGTATGGAAAAGAAAATATAACGTAATAAGGTGGCTTGGAAATAATAAAGAAAAAGGGTTACTTACAGCAAAGTCATTTTACAACCTTTCTATCACCACAATCAATTATAAATGCTTACATGACTTGCTTGGTGATGAAAACTTGTTGTTTATGCTTTCAACTTCATTTTATTTTGTTTTCTTCTTGAGTTCTTGCAATTTCTTAACTGATTTTTGAACTTTCTTCACTTGCACTTCTTTTTGTATTTTGATTTATTGTTGTTGTTGCACATTGCTTCTTCTACAAAAGCTCTAAATACCACTTGATGTAAGGTACTTGTACTTACAATTGATTGTGGATCCAGGAAGGAAGCAAAACAACCTGCAAATAAGTGAATGGCTCAAATAGAATGGTTTGGTAGTTGATTTAGGTGAAAATGGAGGGATAATTCTGATATGAGAATGGTAGCAGAAGTATGATTCATATGGTAATGGTTTGGGTTTATGAAACAAAGGAAAGGGTATGATAGTATCTTAAATAAACTAAGGAAGAACCAGTGTTATAAAAGAGCAAAGACCAAGCCTTATAAGCCTGTTTAACAGGTGGTAAAAAGGACTTAGACCCTTTATCTATAATGGAGATAGGAACCACAAGTATAAATGGAAGGGGTTAACACCACAAGAATAGATATACTTGACAAGTAGATAAAAGTCACCAAGGACTTGAGAAAAATAGAGAAATCTCACTTGATTAAATTATATGAAAGGTGTCGTTACCATGGAAATGACCTAGCATATTTATAGGATTTGAAGGGGCATAGATGAATGGTTACAAGAGGTTTCGACCAGCCTTGTTTTCTTTTGAAAAGTCATAATTTAATTAATTACATGCATGAATAAAAGGTGTGATGATTCGGCTAGATGGGAGAGACAACCATTGGCCGAATGATGCTTGAACCTCTTTAAATTGGCGCCAAAGTGAAGTAACATGTACTTTAGCCGAATGGTGAGGTAGCCTTTCATCTTGGCATCTAAAAGAGACTACATGAAAGGCATATGGTTACTAGTCATATGGCACACACAATAGGGGTTCTAGGGAGCTTTATGGTGCAACCTTGTGCATAGGATGAAGGTTGGTCATGTGCTTCATCTTGGTCGTGCATGGGTTCTCCTTCAAGCTTGAATGTGCAACTAGCTAGCAATGCAAGGGCTGCTGGTGGATGAGCTTCCTAGCCAAGACCTCATTGGCTTCTTAGCAACTCTCCTAGCTACCTTCAACTGCCCATTTGGTCACTTTCAGAAACCTAGCTTCACTTAGTACATTTAGCTGAGTTTAGCTAGCCTTTAGCCCCTTCAGCTAAATTGAGCTTTCCATTGTCTTTCTCGAGCTGCCATAGAGTGCCAAATACTCCCTCAAGTTACCGTAATGTGTGTTGTGCTTCCATGTACCTATACGTGTAAAGAAAATAAGGTAAATCAAAGAAAATGAGCTGGAAAGAATGAAATACCTTACTATCGTGCATGTTTGTGGACTTATGAGCTATGAATGCATGTCATGAGCTAAGAACTATATGATATAATATAGTTGAGCTAATTTATATGACTAAGAAGTTAAATTGAAGGGCAATGAGCTAAGAAATGAATTAATGAACATGCTGCCATTTCATGAATGAATTGAAACTTATCTAAATGAATGTAAGACCAATACAACTCAATAATATACTTGAAATAACATAATGTGGCAAGTAATATAAAGATGTGGACAAGTTAAGTTATATTTCATCTATTAAAACATTATATAACTTAGCATTGGGTGGTGTTAACTTGTCAAATGAATTGAAAGCTTCGAGACACTTAGTTAAGAGTACTTCCCTAAATTGCTTGGCTCTAGATCGAGTAATGGGACCTTGAGGCATCACTTCTAGATCTAGTGTAGGTGTGATCATATCATTTATCATTCCAAATAATCAAGGTGTTATGATATTACAACTACGCTAGAACAGTGCAGTTTTAGAATCTTACATAAAATCAAATTTAATTCAAAACAACATTTGTTTTGATTCCCTACAAAAATTATTTTTTCTCATTTCTTCTTCACACCTCTTTTTCTTTCTTTCCCTGTCTATCTAAATGCATATAAAATGTATCCATTGCATTAGAAAAGATACTAATGAGTATTTGTCCAAGTGATTGGGATTCAAGAATTTAAGTTTGTAAGACTAAATTTGAGTCCTACTATCGTCACTCCTTATGGAAAATATGTAAATTCTTATTGAAATCCAAATTGAGTCTTAAGTATACCCTGACTCTGGAATGGGGAGCCTAAACTTTTTTTTGTACCAAAAAAATTGCATTAGAAAAAGACATATTTCCCCCTAAATCCATCTCTATCTAAACCTATTGCTAATATCTTTTATAAAGCTATTGTAAGAATACTTCTTCTCTTTATAAACGCCTCATAGCCCCTCTCTTTCAGCAATGGAGGTGGTGATCGGGGTCACTTTCAAGCCTGAGTGTTGGTCTGCCCTTACGACTGGTGGTTGTCATTTAAAGCGGTTGGTGATTATTTGGGGGTGGGGTTGTTCTCACTTGGAATAGTTGGTATTTGTTTGGGGTTGGGATTAGGATAAGGTTTGAGATTAGGGTTTGATATTAAATATTAATATTATTATTGAATATTAACTTGGTGTGGCTTATTTAATATTAAGTTGCTTCGCATCATTCAGCTTTTATAGAGAAAACGATTGAGTGGTCAAAAAAATCAATCTATAAAGTTTAGTGAGTAAATTAAAAAAATTAAATTATAATAATTAAAATAAAGAGAAAATAAAGTTTAATGAGTAAATTTAAAATTTATTCTATTTAAAAAGGTAATGATATATATTTTTTTATTTTTTATATGTTTTGATTAATATAAAAGGTAAGAATCAACTTACTTCAGTGGTTATAGGAATCATTGATCTTCTTAGAGGTTTGAAATTAGGGTTTAAGTACCTGCGACTGCAGCAGAGTGATTGAGTCATTTATTGTCAAATGGTTAAAAATATTTAGAATATATACTACTTTATAATCACATTAGCTTAATAAAAAATAGATTAATATAAAATTATTTAATTTTTTTAATTATTTAACAATAAACATTTATACCTTTGATATATAATGCAAAAATTCAAAATCTCAATAACAATAATCCAATGTTGGAACCCAAACTATACCTTTTGTATCAAATAAGTGCCAACATTTGTTTGGTTTATTTGGGTGCCTAACGTTACAAACGTTAGAACTTTAGGTACTCTGGCCACCAACAATGTTAGTTTTTCTCGTTAAGTGACACATGTCACAACCTAGTAATTTTGAAATTTATTTTCTTTAAAAATATTAAATTATTAATATATTTATAAAAAAAACCCTAACTTTTCTTATGTTATAAAACAACCCCAAAATTTCAAATCCTAACCTTAATCTGCTGTCGTCGCCCCCTCTCTATCCACTACCGCCGACGTAGTCCTTGCCACTATCCTAGTTATATATCGGTGTAGTTGTTGCCAATTCACCATTGGAATCATGTGGGATCATAATTTTCATACTACTATTCATGGGATTTATAACATAGATTTGATCGATCGTCAATCAGTCACGATTTCATAGGGGTTTTGATCATCGGGGGAGGGGAGGTCAGGTATAGCTTCTTCGACAGCAAAGGGTAACGGTCGTTGTGGTTTAAGGGTTGAAATGAAGGTTTTCAAAGTTTAGGGGTTATTTCAAAATTTATGTGTTTTCTTTTTAAAAAAAATATATAAATTTATTTTTTAATTTATATAAAAATTTTAAAATTACCAAGTTGTGAAATGTGTCACTTAACGAAAAAAACTATCGTCTTTGATGGCCTGGGCACCTAAAGTGCTAACATTTGTAACGTTAGGCACATGATGGGCAAAAAAATGTAGGTGTTTTTTTGGCACAAAAGGCATATTTTGGGCACCTATTTGAGCATTAAGCCAAAATATAAAGGAGAATGAGAATGGCAGAATGTGTCAGCGCCATCGAAAAAGGAAAATGGAGAATACCTTTAGAATATGTTAAGTCAATCGATAGGATGAAATAGCCAAGAGGGGGTGAATTGGCAATTAAAATTTTGTGGAAGCTTGAAAGAAAAATTAAAACAATTTGCACAGAGATTTAGAGTGGTTCGACTTTCTCAACCAAATTCTAAGTCCACTACCTTAGCTATCCACACTAAGGATTTCCACAAATTCACTAATTCGTATCTACCTTTGAGGACAAGGCGTAACCTAACAACTCCCTCAAGAATTATACTCTTGAGACACTCTCTCAAAGAGAAAATTACAAATTTGTAAACTTATAAGAAACCTCACAAGGAAAATGTTTGCGCAATTCAAGAACAAATAAGAACGCTTGAGAAATGAATACAAGTAAGCACAAGTAGTGTTCTTAGAAAGAAAATGATACAGTAAGCACAAGTAGTGTTCTTAGAAAGAAAAATGAATATTGATGAATGTTGGCTTGATTTTACTCAAACTTGAAGTTTTAAGGCTTTCTCTATTGTATCTCTTATATTTGTTGATCACCAATGGCTTGAAACCTTGTTTATATACTCCCTTGATTAATTCTGAACGTTGGAATTGTTGTGGGAGTTAATAGAGTCGTTGGGTAATGTTTTCCACTCAAAATAGCTGCTGGGAGCATCTTGGTATCGGTACCACACCCAATGGTATCGATACTACCTGCATAAATTCAAATATTTTGACCGTTGGAAAGCAACAGTATCGATACCGTCCAAGGAGTATCGTTACTACTTATAATAGTATCGATACCGTCCATGGAGTATTGATACTACTATATAGTAGTATCGATACCAGACAATGGTATCAATACCATTTTGATATTCTAGAAAATAATAAAGTCAAATCCAAAGGAGTAGTATTAGTACTACTATATTGCTTGGTATCGATACCGTGCATGGTATTGTTACCATTTTGGCATTCTGTTGGCATGGTATAGATACTGATAAGGCAATATTGGTACTACCATATTAAAATTGAGTTTTTGACTCGTTTAAAGTTCGAAACACTTAGTAAAAATTATTTCAAAAATATTTCCAATATAGATCTCAAGTTTTCATTAAGGTGTAAAAATTGACGTTTTAAAACTTTGAGTAATAATTGTATATATTCAAATAATTGAATTGAATACAATCTTAAAATTTATAAAAGTTAATTAACAAACTTGTTTGGTATATCAAAATGTTTTCAACAATCTCCCCCTTTTTGATATAACAAAACATTTTATAAATTTTAAGATTTTCTTTGAAAATTTACTTTGAAAACTTTGAAAAATTACTCCCCCTTACTTTAACATTTCTTCCCCTTTTTGTTAAATCAAAAAGACTCATTTATAAAAAAGATTTATATTATAGCTGTGAAGATCAAGATAGCCAAAATAGGTTAGTCAACATTATCAATATTCAATATGTATTTGGGCATGGTCATAAATATACTATGATGCAAAATAAGAAAAAATAAGAATGCAAAATCTTATAAATAAAATCAAACATAAAATCAAACATCCAAAAACATAAATATTTAACCAAATCCAATGTATCAAAATATAAAATATCATTCAAAGTTCACAACATCCAATGAAATATCAACTTAAGAATAACTAGCATAAAGTAGTAAGTTCAATCATCTGTAGGTGGATCGAGATCAGATCGATGTACTCTAAATGCTGCAACATCCCGAGTAAGCGTGTCCACTGAATTGAATCTATCGTTCATTGCATTGAATATAGCTCGAGTATCCCATTGAAGCTCTAACAGCTGAGTTCCCATAGCAGTAAAATGGGACTCCATGGATGAAAACCTTAGATCCAATGTCTCCATCATCGTTTGAAAGTATGGAGGCATTGCACTACTTTCTCTAGGTGGCTCGTCGTCGGGAACACGATTTACAGGATCATCGACATCCTGTAAAACGTCGTCGAGTTGAGGAGCTAGAGCTTGACCCGGAGGTGCTCGTGAAGAACTTGCACCGAAAGTCTTCTTGGTTGATCATATCCAATTTGTGTTGTCCCTAGTCCATCCAGATTTTCTAAGAGAGGTGAAGTCTATTTGTGTGCTAAGAGGGATGGTAACATCTAGGTCCACCTTAAGACCAGTTTTTATGAAAATATTGCTAAGTAGACAACCATAAACTAACGATTCAACTCTTTTAGATGGTATGCTATTAACGGTTTCTACTAGCTATCCAAAGATAATTTGAGGAAGATTTATTCTTTTATTGTTTTGAAGATAATGAATCTACCATATATCAATACTAAAAAAAGTGGAGTATTTACCTCCGGATGGTCGGAACCACCAAGAGATTATTAAGTGTAGGAATTGCTCATGGTAATCTAGCACACTACAACTTTTTCGTACTTGATATAGTGAAGGAACAAAATCTCTCTCGTTATCTATTCCTATACTTTCTAAATCAAAAGCACGAGCTATAGAATTTGAATCAATAGTAATGTATTCGCCCAAGAGATAGGAACGAATACTTTCAATTTGAGTTTGGGATTCGTTTTGGACACAAACTGCATTAGAATAGAAAATGCAGACAAGTTGTTGGTAGACAACGGGTTTGAATTTAAAAGTTTTGTTAAATTTCCAAGCTTGTAAAATCGGTAAATATTTGAAGTTCATTTGTTGTATCGCCTTTAGCGAGGTGAGAAGCTCATCTCTAATATTATAAGACTCAAAATGATTAACGTACCTAGAATAGAGGTTTCTACGACTAGGTTTGTTAAAATATTGTTTTGGATATTCATTTCTTGAGGATTGGGAGGAGGATTTGGAGGTGGGTTTGGAGGTTGATTGGCACGACTAGAGGAAGACCTAGCGCTTTATGAGATATGTTACTAAGATCGGATTTGTATACCTGCAAAGATAACAAATATATGTATGCAAACAATTAATCCCAAAACTCAATACGAGTCCTCAATTCAAGGAAACCTAGAACTAACTTATAATGGGCTACAAATAAGTTTTTTTGAAACACAAAAACAATAGTATAATTTAATGAAAAACAATAATATACATATTAAACTAAACAATTTTTTTCAAAATTTTAAAAATTTATGATTTTGTGATAAAAAATTATAAAATCTAGTGTAAAACTACAAAATAAGTAAAGCCCAGTCACTAATTTAACCTAAAACTATTAAAAACTAGTCCTAGATTCAAAAAGGAATAAAACAGTGTTTAAAAATGACCTTGAAAGATGGATTGAGAAGAGATTTTGATGTTGAATGCATGAATTTAATGATTCTAGCAGGTGTAGGAGTTGAAGATAGACAAAAATCCGACTTGAAAGTGTTAGATTGAAGCAATAGAGATTTGTGGTTGAGAGATAGAGAATGATTGAGAGTGTTTTAGGGTTTCTGATTTGGGGAAAAATGCTATTTTTAGGGATTTATAGCCTAAACTAGTATAGTAGTATTAGTACTCTTTGAGGAGTATCGATACTTCAAGGCTATTTTTTAGTAGTATCGATACTATGGTATTGATACCCTATCAAGTAGTATCGGTATTGGATGAACAATATCGATACTAACTATGAACAATATCGATACTAGACTAGTAGTATCGATACCAAGCAAGAGTAGTATATATACCAAGTGCACAAAATTGTCAAATATTTGCAAATAAACACATAACATGCAACATTTAACAAGTCTAGTGGTATAGGAAACTCTAATTGAGAAAATTAATTAATTTTAGTCAAACAAATCTATATTTATGCATAATTTCAACATATTATTATTTTTCATGACAAATCATAACACCCCCTAACTAATAGAATATAAGACATTAAATATGTCATTTTTGCATGCATTTTTATTTGTTCATAAAAGTGCTAAAATTATTTTTAACACAAAATCAAGGTAGGTTAGTTAGACCTAATTCTCTCCTATGTGTCCAAAATCTTTCTTTATCTAAAGGTTTTGTAAAAATATCTGCTAATTGATGCAAAGTATCTACATATTCTACAACTATATCTTCTTTTAAGTCATGATCTCTAATGAAATGATGTCTAATTTCAATGTGGTACCTACTTCAATTCCATAGTCTAAAAGATGTTGTTTCATCCATTAAACTTGTGCACAACAACTACCGACTAAAATATATTCTGCTTCAGTGGTAGATAGTGCAATACTTTTTTGTTTCTTTGAAAACCAAGAACTTAACATATTTTCTAGGAATTGACAAGTACCGAAGGTGCTTTTCCTATCTAATTTTCATCCTCCATAATTCGCATCCGAGAAGGCATGTAAGCTAAAGCAAGAGTCTCTAGAATACTAAAGTCATATACTAGGAGTGTCTTTAAGGTATCTAAAGATTCTTTTAACAGCTTGTAAATGAGACTTCTTATGACATGATTGAAATCTAGCACATAAGAAAACATTAAACATAATGTCCGATCTACTTGCAGTTAGATAAAGCAAAGAGTCAATCATTGACCTATAAAGTTTAACATCTATACATTTACCTTCTTCATCTTTGTCAAGCTTAGTAGATGGACTCATAGGAGTGACTTGGAGTTTTACATTTTCCAATCTGAGACGTATTTTGCTTGATTGATGAGGATGCAATCTTTTCTTCGTTTTATTTCGAGCCCCAAGAAAAATGAAAGCTTCCCTATCATGCTCATCTCAAATTCACCTTGCATTAGCTTAGCAAATTCTTGGAAAAAACATCATTAGTAGAACCAAATATTATATCATCAACATAAATTTGAACTACTAATAAATCTTTACCTTTGTGTTTTATAAATAATGTAGTGTCAACTTTCCCTTTTGAAAAACCTTTTTCAATAAGAAAATTTGACAATATTTCATACCAAGCTATAGGAGCTTGTTTTAAACCATATAAAGCCTTTGTCAATTTGAAAACATGATTTGGAAATTTTGAATCCTTAAAACCTAGAGGTTGTTCCACATACACTTCTTCTTTTATTAAACCATTTAAAAATGCACTTTTAACATCCATTTGATATAATTTAAATTCATGAAAACATGCAAATACTAATAACATTCTAATTGCTTCCATCCAAGCTACGAGAGCATACATTTCATCAAAATATATTCCCTCTTCTTGAGTATACCCTTGAGAAACAAGTCTAGTCTTGTTTCTCACTATATTACCACTTTCAGCTAGTTTATTCCTAAATACCCATTTAGTACCTATAGTAGACTTATTACTAGGTCGTTCAACTAATGTTCATACTTGACTTCTCTCAAATTGATTTAACTCATCTTGCATAGCCATAATCCAATGTTCATCATTTAATGTTTCTTTGACATTCTTAGGCTCTATGCATGAGATAAATGCAACATAATTATAAATGTTTTTAAGAGAAGATCTAGTGGTTACCCCTTTGGATAGATCACCTAAAATCTCACCATCCTTGACATAGTTGTACTCCCTTGGATATGTGACTTCCCTTTCCTCTATGGTTTGATTCTCAAAGGCATCTTGAGTTTCCTCATCATTCACTTCTTCTTTTGATGATGATTTCCCCACGTCATTTGGATTTAATATACCTACATCATCATCAACACAAGAATCCTTTCTCGGAAGGGGATTATCATAGAAAACAACATGTATAGACTCTTATACCACTAAAGTTATTTTATTAAACACTCGATATGCTTTAGAATTTAAGGAATAACCCAGAAAAAATCCTTCATCACTTTTAGCATCAAATTTGCCAAGATTATCTTTTCTATTGTTTAAAACAAAACACTTGCATCCAAAAGGATGAAAATAAATAATGTTAGGCTTTTTAATTTTGGAAAGTTCATATGGAGTTTTCTTTAAAATAGGCCTAATCATTACTCGATTTATTACATAACAAGATGTATTTGTGGCTTCCGCCCAAAAATATTTTGGCAAATTATTTTCACAAAGCATGGTTCTAGCCATTACCTCTAAAGTTCTATTTTTCCTCTCAACAACTCCATTTTGTTAAGGGATTCTAGGTGCTGAAAAATTATGGCTAATTCCATTTGAATTACAAAAATCACCAAATCCAAGATTTTTAAATTCAGTTCCATGATCACTCCTAACACTTGAAATATAGTAACCTTTTTCATTTTGGATTATTTTTGAGAAAGCGATGAAATTTTCTAAAGCTTCATCTTTAGTACTTAAGAAAAGAACCCAAGTAAACCTAGAGTAGTCATCTACCAATACAAAAACATATTATTTTCCACCCAAGCTAGTAGTTCTAATAGGCCTAAAAAGATCGATATGGATCAATTATAATACTCTACTAGACGATACATCATTAATAGGTTTAAAGAAAGTTCTTTTATGTTTTCCTTTTGCACATGCATCACAAATTTTATCATGGTTAAATTTCAATTTTGGAAAACCTCTTACTAAATTGACTTGAACAAATTTTTGCAAAACACTCATACTTGTATGTCCAATTTTCCTATGCCATAAGCAATAATCATGCTCATCTTTAGCAACTAAGCATATATTAGTCATATTGATGTTACCTAGATGCACCATGTAAATATTCCCTATTCTATGACCAACAAGCATAATCAAATTAGATGTAATGTCAGTAATTTTACAACCATTTGACTCAAATAAGACATTGTATCCTTTGTCACGTACTTGACTAATACTTAAGAGATTATGCTTTAGCCCATTAACATATAAAACATTTTTTATAAGTATGGAAGACTTATTACCAATAGTACATATTCCTTCTATGTGACCTTTTGAGTTGTCACCAAAGGTTACTACTCATCCACTTTTAGCTTTAAGTTCTGAAAATCAGCTCTTATCACAGGTTATATGTCTTGAGCATCCATTATCAAGGTACCATGAATTTGAACTTGTGTTTTGTGCCTTGTAGCAATGCTCTTTCACCTACAAACATAGATTAATTTTTGATTTTTGGCACCTAATTTCTTTTGGGTCCATAGGCATTAGTCCCTAATAACTTTGTCCCCTTAGGTATCCATTTACTTAGGATATCCTTATCTTTAGTAGTAGTGAGTCCTTTAGGGACCCATATACTTCTAATGACTTTACTATTTGAGGTTATTTGGGGACCTCTATGATTGTAAGGTCTAAAAAATCTTTCTAACATAGTTAGAATTTGAATTTTGTCCTATTTCAAATTGTTTTGTTCCAACTTTATTGAAAGAAGCTTTAAGATCATCGAGTTTCTTTTGATGATCATCATGAACTCTTAAAAGTAAATTGTGCAAGTCAGAATTTTTTCTTTTCAAACTCTTTTAGTTTGACTTTCATATCATTTACTTTACATTCAAGTTCATTGTTGGTCTTGGATAAGATATCATTTTCAATTTTCAATTTTGAAATATTTTTCTTGCATTTTGAAAATAAGATCTCATATTCCGAGGCCAACTCATCATAAGCCTCTTGTAACTCATCAAAAGAATAATCATTTAACGTAGATGAGTTAGAGGTTACCTGAGATTCCTCCTCGATGGCTATTATACACAAGTTAGCTACTTATTGTTCCTCTTCATCGGATGATTCATCATCACTCCATGTAGCTACATGTGCTTGGTGTTTCTTCTTGGAGAGACCCTTCTTCTTTAGGTGTGGGCAATCAAATTTAATATGCCCAGGCTTTTTTGCATTCATAACAGATTATAGGATCCTTCTCCTTGGACTCATTTTTGAAGCCTTCATTTCTTTGGAATCTTCTTCCTCTGTTCGATTTCATAAATCTCCTCAATCTTTTGGCAAACATTGACATTTTTCATCCTCGTCATCATCATTAGAGTCACTCTCATCTTTGGTGGATTTGAGAGCAAGAAAAATATTTTTATTCTTCTCCATTTCCTTCTTTGTATTATATTTCTTCTCTTGATCATCCTCTTCTTTAACCATCATTTCACGAGTAAGAAGAGAACCAATTAGCTCATCGAGAGTTAAAGACTTTAGGTCTTTAGCTTCGATAATCATTGTCTTCTTCGATTGCCAAGATTTTGGAAGAGAGTAAATCATATTCTTCATAATTTTCTCATTAGGGATTATTTCTCCAAATCTCTTAAGACCGTTGACATTCACGGAAAATCTATCTATCATAGCTTTGATATCTTCATCGGGTTTCATCTTAAAATTCTCGTAGCTATGGTTGAGAAGACTTATATTGGTTTATCTTACCTCATCAGTTCCATCATGTGTGACTTGGAGCTTATCACATATCTCCTTGGCATTTGAACACAATGATACTCTCTCATATTCATCGGGTCCAAGTGCATAAAATAATATATGCATTGCCTTTGCATTGAGCTGGAACTGTCTTTTCTCTTCTTTACTCCACATCTCCATGTCTCGGTTTGGAGTAGAGTGACCTTTCATCATTATGCTCCATGCTCCCAAATCACTTTCTTGAATGAAGAACTTCATCCTATTTTTCCAATAGGCATAGTTCGCTCCATTGAAGTATGGAGGCTTGTTGATGGGTTGAGAGTTAAGAACAATCTCGAAATTTGATGTAGAGGCCATAGATGACTTTAATAGAGATTGAAATATTCTAGGATATTCTCAAGAGGTGGTAAAATCTTGAAATGAGTCTAGCTCTGATACCAATTATTGAGTCAATCGATAGGATGAAAAAGCCAAGAGGGGGTAAATTGATAGTTAAAATTTTGTGGAAGCTTGAAAGAAAAATTAAAAAAATTTGCACAGTGATTTAGAGTGGTTTGACTTTCTCAACCAAAGTCTATGTCCACTACCTTAGCTATGCACACTAAGGATTTCCACAAATTCACTAATTTGTATCTACCTTTGAGGACAAGGCGTAACCTTATAACTCCCTCAAGAATTATACTCTTGAGACACTCTCTCAAATAGAAAATTACAAATTTGTAAACTTATAAGAAACCTCACAAGGAAAATGTTTGCACAATTCAAGAACAAATAAGAAAACTTGAGAAATGAATACAAGTAAGCAGAAGTAGTGTTCTTAGAAAGCAAAATGAATATTGATGAATGTTGGCTTGATTTTGCTCAAACTTGAAGTTTTAAGGCTTTCTCTATTGTATCACTTGTATTTGTTGATCACCAATGCTTGAAACCTTGTTTATATACTCCTTTGATCAATTCTAAACGTTGGAATTGTTGTGGGAGTTAATAGAGTCGTTGGGTAATGTTTTCCACTCAAAATAGTTGTTAGGAGCGTCTTGGTATCGGTACCATGCCCAATGGTATCTATATTACCTGCATAAAATTCAAATATTTTGATTGTTGGAAAGCAACGGTATCGATACTACTATATAGTAGTATCGATACCAGACAATGGTATCGGTACCATTTTGAGATTCTGGAAAATATTAGAGTCAAAACTAAAGGAGTAGTATCGGTACTACTATATTGCTTGGTATCGATATCGTACATGGTATCAGTACCATTTTGGCATTATGTTGTCATGGTATAGATACTAATAAGGCAGTATCGGTACTACCATATTAAAATTGAGTTTTTGACTCATTTAAAGTTCGAAACACTTAGTAAAAATTATTTCAAAAAAATTTCCAATATAGATCTCAATTTTTCATTAAGTAATGAGTAAAAATTGACGTTTTAAAACTTTGAGTAATAATTTTATATATTCGAATAATTGAATTGAATAAAATCATAAAATTTATAAAAGTTAATTAACAAACTTGTTTGGTATATCAAAATGTTTTCAACATAATCCCTTTCTTTTTGGGATTGTTCAATTATGGCCTTATACACTTTGTTTAATTCTATTTGACCTCTGATTGTTTATGAGCTTTATAATTTACGGTAATAATGGTTATAATTTAATTCAATACTTAATATTATTGAAACTTTTATTTTATTTTCTAATTCACATACATGCTAATATTGTTTAAGATGTGATGATCTTAAATTATTTATAGACTTTAATTATTTAGGATTGCATAGTTTTGGAAGACATCTTAATGATTCGAATGGTAGAAATCTTTTTTAGGCCTTGAAGAACCATATATTTAAAACCTATCCCCATTTAATGGTCGAACACTGAGATGTGATGAAGGAAAGCTCGATTTCGTAATATCTAAATATTTTCTAGCAAACTCTATTTGAATAGAAAAGAGGAGAGTAAGAAAAGCAATGGTTTGATAAATTATGATCGAAAATGAACGTCAGCCTAATATAATATAGGGTTAACTACACATTTGATCACTTATATTTGTGTTTTGTCATCTTTTAGTCATTGATTTCAAAAAACATAAGATATGGTCACTTTCGTTTTTATTTAATTAAGATGTTGTCACTCGAGTTAATTATTGTTAACTGCATTTAAATATTTTTGATATAATCACACATTTAGTTCTTGTTATTTACATATTCTCTGAATTTAGTCTTACTTTTAAATATATTATGTTAGTTTGTTAACTATAAGATTTATTCGACTGATGTATATGATAAAACAAGTCTAATTATGTTGTTTATCAACTATCATTTATAACATTCTCTTATATCTTTGGTCACTCTAGACACTTATAAATTTGTTTTATATCGTTTATCAATTTAATTTTGTCAAAATATTTATAAAATTCACAAAACTTTAACACTTATTGTTGAATTTAAGATGAAGCTCAATGATCAACCGAATGATTTTGCCAAAAGGGGTTAATTTGTTTTTGAGATTAGGGAGTAAGGGTATTAAAAGGATAGACAATTGGCACAAACATTTATAATAGTTCGACTTCTCAACCAAGTCTACATCCACTACCTTAGCTCCTCACTAAGGATTTTCTAACAAATTCACTAATTTGTTATTTCTTTTTACAGGATCAAGAGATAACCTTTACACTCCCTAGCTTTTCACATGCTTAGCTAGAACCAATACTCTTTTACACAAGGAATAAAATGTAAAAAATAAAACCTCTCTAATGTAGGGTGTTTACAAGAAAATTAAGCTCACTAAAAACAAATAAAACATTTGCAATAAAGCTCAAAACACAAATATTTACAAGAGAAAGAAAATTAAAGATTAAAAAACTCTTCTCTTGTGTTTGATTTCTTGGATATGTGTTCTAACCATTCTTCAAGTGACCTCAACTTGTTTTTATAGGTTGAAATGTGTTTGTGGCCATTTCTAGCCGTTGGGGATAATTTGGAGCCGTCGGGAAATATTTTTCTGCAAAATAAAACTGCCCAGGACAGGGAGTATTGGTACTCCTTTAATTAGTATCGGTACTACCTTTATAATATTTAAATAAACTAGCCATTGGGCTTGACCAGTATCGATACTATGCTCATGGTATCGATAACACTATGTAAAGTAGTATGGGTACCCCATTGAGTATCTGTACCTATTTTGCATTATGGAATTTGAGCAATTTGGAAAAAACTGGTAGTATCGATACTACTTAGAGTGTTCATGTAGTATTGTTCATGTAGTATCGACACTGTAAGAACAGTGTCGGTACTACCTACCCAAAAAAACTGTTTTATGCTCAAATTATAGTTTAATGGACTTTGAATTATTTTTGAAAACTTTAAACAAATTCAATTCAAGTCCAAAAACATTTTGCCTTAATTTGTTATATCAAAATATTATAAAACATGGTTCAACAATCTCCCCTTTTTGATATAATAAAACATTTGAAAAATTGTTTTTGGTAAAACTCCCTCTTACTAACAATATTTCATGAAAAAGATAAATATTTGGAAAATATTAAATATCCCCCTTTTTTTATTTAGAAATTGAATTTTTTTCAAACTTATACTTCTCCTCCTTTTTGTTATATAAAAACTAATTCAACTTTAAAGTTCAAAAATAACAATGGAGAGTAAGTGGTAAATTTGACCTTAAAATCATTTGAAAAATCAAAGCTCCCCTTCAATAAAAACATTCCAAACAAAAAAAAAATAACTTTAAAAGCATGACACTTAAAAAAATTGAATTTCAACAAAGATGAACAAACATGTTAGTACCACATGAAATTTAATATATCCAAATCTAATATACTTTATGCAATACCAATTTTTCTATTTAAGTGCATGTGCATAAAGCTATCCAAAAATGTTATGCATTTGCAAAATTGATATCAATTGTTAGAGAGATATCATTTGTAATAAATCACATGCATAAGCATTTAAATTAATGTAAAAAATTAAAATTTGTAAAAACAAATCATTAAAATCAATTTTGACCAAAATTCATTATGATTAACTAAAAATTATGAAAAATCATTAAAACTTTAAAATGTCCATCATAATACACTTTCCAACATACATGAGATTAAAAACAATGCATACTCATTTAAAGATCAAAAACTCATGCATGCTTAAAAATCAATAGGCAACCAATTAACAAAATTAAAAAAAACTTTAAGGTTAGAGGTTACCCATTCCATATCAAGTGTGGCTAGAGCATTTGAATATGTTCACTTTCATCACAATTTTTCCCACAAACCTACAAGAGACATTTATGTGGATTTTGGTATCCAAATTTCTTTCGATAATTGAATGTTAGTTTTCATGCCCCTTGTTCCCTTTTGAACCCATAATTGTCTAATTTTAAATGGTTTTCCTTTCTTTAAAGGACAATATGTTACTTGTGACTATGATAATGACAATGTGAGCATTTTATCATTTTGAAGCTAGATGAATTATTTAAATTGTTTTTTTTCTTTTGTTAAGCACTCAAGCTTAACTTTTAAATCAAAGCATTCTTTTTCAAATTTTTCAATTTTTACTTTTGAAAGCTCTAAATCCTTTTTCAAAATTTCATTTTGATTTTCAAAATCCATTTTTGCTTTCAAAATAAATCATTTTCAACTTTAAAATTTGAAATCAATTTCTTATATTTGGAGTTCATGGTCTCAAACTCCAAAAATAATTCATCGTATACATCTTGTAACTCGTTAAAAGAATACAAATTAGATTCACTAGAGTTAGAAGACACCTCGGACTCTTCAAGAGCCATTAAGCACACCACCTTTGTTGGTTCTTCTTTCTTGTTTCCATGGATCTATTCGAGCTTATTCCAAAGCTCCTTGGCATTTTAACAAGAAGAAACTCCTTCATATACTTTGGGACCAAATCCACAAAACAACATGTGCATGACCTTAGCATTTTGTTGAGTTTTCTTCCATTCTTGGGCACTACACTCATTCTTCTTCTTATTTGGAGAAGAGTAGCCGTTCTCGATCATCTCCCATGCATCAAGATCATTGGATTGGATGAATAGATTCATTAATTTCTTCTAATAATGGTAGTTAGCTTCATTGAAGTATGGAGGCTTGTTGATTGGTTGGGAGACTTCCATGTGGAACGAGCCGGAAGTGGAAGTCATTTTATCGGTTGAGTCGAGAATCGATGGAGCTTCTTCAAGGATCGTCTCAATGTTGTTAGACCTTTTAATGATTCAAGATCTGATACCAATTGTTGAATTTAAGATGATGCTCAATGATAAACCGAATGATTTTGCCAAAAGGGGTTGAATCAGTTTTTGAGATTGGGAAGTAAGGATATTAAAAATATAGACAATTGGCACAAGGATTTATAGTAGTTCGACTTCTCAACCAAGTATACATCCACTACCTTAGCTCCTCACTAAGGATTTTCTAACAAATTCACTAATTTGTTCTTTTTTTTACAGGACCAAGAGTAAAATTTACACTCCCTAGCTTTTTACAGGCTTAGCTAGAACCAATCCCCTTTTACACAAGGAATAAAATGTAAACAAGAAAACCTTGCTAAGGTATGGTGTTTACAAGAAAATTAAGCTCACTAAAAACAAATAAAAAACTTGTAATAAAGCTCAAAACACAAATATTTACAAGAGAAATAAAAATAAAGATTGAAAAACTATTCTTTTGTGCTTGATTGTTTGAATAGGTGTTTTTTGAATAAGCGGGTAAAGAAAACAAAAAGAACACAATAATTTTAATGAGGTTAAAAAATGTGCTTACGTCCTCAGTGCCCTAGGTGGCGCTAGAATTTTTATTCAATTCAATTCAATGTCTCATAGGTTTAGGTTACATCTCCTTTTATAATAAATAAACCTTGGAACATATTTACAAAAATAACCCTATACCATACCACGGGGCCGCAGCCCCCGCACCCCCAACCCACATAATCGTAACCCCCTCTACGAGACATTCCTTTACCGATATATTTATGAGTCATACCTAACAAATCTCCACCTTGGTGAATATCCTGCCCATTATGAAACATTCAATGTGGGTTGAGTTACCTTACTTCTTTAACAACTCGAAACATTCAACAAGTCCAAGCAATGCATGAACTTATCTGTCGTAACTAGCTTGGTGAACATATCAGGGGCATTCTCATCAGTATGTACCTTCTGAAACAAAATCTCTCCAGATGCAACCAACTCTCTGATCTTGTGAAACCTTACATCAATATGCTTGGTTCTAGCACGATATACATGATTCTTAGCCAAGTGAATAGTACTTTGATTATCACAAAGCAACTAAACTCCATTTTACTGAACACCCAACTCCTTCACTAAACTAGTAAGCCATAAAGCTTCTTTTGCAGCCGCTGCCATGTATTCAGCTTCAGTTCTAGATAATGCCACAAAAAATTGAAAAGTAGACTTCCAACAAATAGGCCCTCCACCAAGAGTAAAGACATATCATGTCGTAGATCTTCTTTTATTCAAGTCACCCGCATAGTCTGAATCCACATATCCTACAACCAAAGGATTATCCCGCTGACTACCAAAAATAATTTCATGTTCCATAGTACCCTTTAAGTACCTAAAGATCCACTTGATTGCTTCCCAATGTTGCTTACCAGGTTTAGACATGTACTTACAAACTTTACTAACAGCATGAACTAAATAAGGACGAGTATATACCATTGCATACATCAAGCAGCCAATAGCATTAAAATATGAAATTTTTTCCATATATTCAGCTTCCTTATCTGTCTTAGGGTATTTTTCTGATGAAAGCTTAAAGTGATTCGCCAATGGAGTGCTCACTGGTTTTGCGTTGCTCATCGCAAACCTTTCTAGCATTTTCTCAACATAACCCCGTTGAGATAGCCATAGTTTCCTTTAGTCTCTGTCCCTGCAAATTTCCATTCCAAGAATTTTCTTTGCAGCACCTAATCTTTCATATCAAATTCCTGACTCAATAAAGTTTTCAAAACGATAACGTCATCCATGTTCTTCGCAGTAATTAACATATCATCAACATATAGTAACAGAAAAATAAAAGAACCATCATCAAGGCTCTTAACATAGACACAACAATCATACTCACATCGCTTGTAGCCAATCTTGATCATATAGGAATCAAACCGTTTGTATCATTGTCTTGGAGACAGTTTCAACCTGTACAAAGATTTCTTCAATATGCAAACTAAATGCTCATTTCCAGGTTGAGTGAAACCTTCAGGCTGCTGCATATAGATCTGTTCCTCTAAATCACCATGCAAAAAAGTAGTTTTAACATCCATCTGCTCTAAATGCAAATCCCAACTAGCCACCAATGTAAACCCTTTGCTACCAAATGATCCTTGAACTTCTCCCCCTCTTTTTCTGTTACTTCTAGTTTCTTCTTATACACCCATTTGCAACCAATAGGCTTCTTACCCTCAGGAAGGAGAACTAACTCCCATGTGCGATTGTGATTCAAAGACTTCATCTCCTCAACCATGGCAGCCATCCACTTATCGTTTTCCTGACTAGTAACAGCATCATGAAAAGTAACTGGATCATCACTGTTAACAGTAAGTGCAAAAAAGACCAAGTCTTCAAAACCCAATCATTTCGGAGGCTTTATATTCGTCCGTCTTACCCTGACTCTGGCGAGATTATAATCTTGCAAATTATCCATAGCGGAACCACCATAAGTCGGTTGAGAAGTTTTTGTTTTCTCAACTGGAAACTGCTCGAAATCCACCACTGTCGTGTCTTTCTTCTGCTGCAACATGGGTTGTTCATCAAAAACAACATCTCTACTTATCACAATTTTCTTCACAACTGGATCCTAGAACTTGAATCCTTTGACACCTTTCTTGTAACCCAGAAAAATGCACTCATTCAATTTTGCATCAAGTTTGGATCTCTCATCAATAGGTACATGCACATAAGCAGGACAACTAAAAATTCGTAAGTGATCAAAAGTAACATCATAACCAGTTCATACCTCTTCTGCAACTTTCCCAGCCAATGATGTCCTTGGCGATCTATTGATAAGATAACATGCCATGTTAACAGCCTCAGCCTAGAAGTGTTTGGGAAGCCCTGCATTCAACCGCAAACATCTGGCTCTTTCATTCAATGACTTGTTCATATGTTCCGTAATACCATTCTGTTATGGTGTCTTGTGCACTCTAAAATGCCTCTTTATCCCATGCTCCTTATAGTAGTTTAGAAACTCTGAATCTGTGTACTCTGTACCATTGTCAGACCGCAAACACTTGATTTTTCTTCCTGTTTGGTTTTCTACCTCAACTTTCCATAGGTTGAACTTCTAAAAAATGTCAGTCTTCTGTTTAAAAAAATACAACAAAACTTTCTGTGAAAAATCGTCAATGAAAGTAACATAATACCTAGATCCACCCAAAGATGATGTCGTAAAAGGCTCTCATACATTAGAATGCACATAATCAAGAATCCCTTCAGTTGTGTGCTTCCCAGTCTTGAAACGAACTTTAGTTTGTTTACCAAGAACACAATACTTGCAAAAATCGACCTTACAACTTTTAACACCATGCAACAAATTTCTTTTATGTAATTCAACCATACCATGTTCACTAAGATGAGCAAGATGCATATGACAAAGTTTAGTAGTATCATCACAAGACTCAACATAATGAACTCCACCTACAACGGTACTCCCTAACAATCTGTAAATATTCCCTGCAATCATCTTTCCTTTCATCACAGTCAAAGCTCCTTTAACAATCCGAATGGTTTCCCTATCCTCATCAGTCTTAGGGATAAAACCATTCTTGTGCAAAGTGCCCAAAGAAATCAAATTCTTCTTCAAATCTGGGATATACCGAACACCACACAACGTCCAAACATAACCATCATACATCTTAATTCTGACATCACCAATACCAACAATATTGCAACATCAATCATCACCCAAATAAACAGAACCAGAATTAACCGATCTGTATATCGAAAACCATTCCCTATTTGGCGTGATGTGATAAGAACATCCAGAATCAAGAATCCAAGCATCCGTCAATTGAGTCATTGAAATAGAGAGCATATCACCCTCACTGCAATCAGAATTGTCATCCTCGACCACATTCACAGACTTGGATGAGTCATCACGTTTCTCATCAGTATGCTTTTTCAACTTTGGACAATCTCGCTTCATATGTCTCACCTCCTTACACTTGTAATAGTGAATTGTCTTCTTATCCCTATATTTGGATCTGAAATTCCGCTTCTCAAACTCTGCCTTCTCTGGCTTTCGTTCATTACCCTTGACATATAAGCTATCAGCTTGAGAGCTTTCCCCTGCATTCTGCTTCCGCTGGTTGTGAGCCAACAATTCTGTAATAATCTCCTCAACTTTGATAGTATCTTTCCCATATGTAAGAGTAGTCACCATGTGTTCATAAAAGGGAGGCAACAAACACAACAGAATCATCGCTCTGTCTTCATCCTCAATTTTCACATCAAGCCGATCCAAATCAGAAACGATTTGATTAAAGACATTCACGTGTTGCGCCAAATCATGATCATCCTGCATCTTCAGCCCATACAGTCGCTGCTTTAGATACAGTTTAGTCGTTAAGGATTTGGACATAAACTGACTTTCTAACTTCTTCTAAATTTTATCTAGAGACGACAGATACATGACGTGATACATGAGCTCGTCTGCCAAACATAATCGTATGGTTCATGCCGCTCACTATTGCAATTCTTCTCAATCTTCCTCCTCCATCGACACCGGCTTTGTAGGTCGCAAAGCCTTCAGGACCCCTTGCTGACCTAACATATCCTTTACCCTTGTTTGCCATAATCCAAAGTTACTCTGACTATCGAATTTAGTAACTTCGAATTTGGCTCCTGGCTCTGATACCAATTGATGAATAATCGGGTAAAGAAAACAGAAAGACCACAAGAATTTTAACGAGGTTCAGCAATGTACTTACGTCCTCGGTGCCCTAGGCGGCGCTAGAATTTTTTATTCAATTCAATTCAATATCTCATAGGTTTAGGTTACATCTCCTTTTATAATAAATAAACCTTAGTATATATTTACAAAAATAACCCTATACCATATCGCGGGGGCCGCAACCCCTGTTACCCCAACTCATATAATCGTAACCCTCTCTACGAGACTTTCCTTTACCGATATATTTATAAGCCATACCTAACAGTGTTCTACCCATTCTTCAAGTTTCCTCAACTTATTTTTATAGGTTGGAATGTATTTGTGGTCGTTTCTATCAGTTGGAGATGATTTGGAGCCGTTGGGGAATATTTTTCTATAAAATAAAACTGCCCAGGACAGGGAGTATCGGTACTCCTTTAATGAGTATCGGTACTACCTTTATAATATTTAAATAAACTAGTTGTTACTAGCCGTTGGGCCTGACCAGTATCGATACTATACTCATGGTATCGATACCACTGTGTAAAATAGTATCGGTACCCCCTTGAGTATCGGTACCTATTTTGTATTCTAGAATTTGTGCAATTTGGAAAACAACTGGTAGTATAGATACTACCTAGAGAGTAGCGATACTTCTCTTACCTTTGGTATTGGTACCACATGAATAATATCGATATTATTCATGTAGTATCGATACTGTAAGAACAGTATCAGTACTACGTACCCAGAAAAACTGTTTTGTGCTCAAATTCTATTTTAATGGACTTTGAATTATTTTTGAAAACTTTTGAAAACTTTGAACAAATTCAATTAAAGTCCAAAAATATTTTGCCTTAATTTGTTATATCAAAATATTATAAAACATGGTTCGACACTTATCTCTTTCTTTCTTAGAGGGCTAAATACTTTGTTAGATTTAATGGTTTTGGATGTGGTCAACCAAAAATATAAATATTAAGAAACAAGCTTTCAATAAGAAAAATAATATATTATGAAACTAACTTCATCGAACTATTATCGTCATAGATTTGAGCATTAGATGATTAAAATTTTAACTTGATTTTCATTGACTTTGAATGAATTTTGAGAAAAACAAAATTATTGAGAAGAAAATGAGGGATAAAAGGTAAACATTGTAGTACCATCTATGTCATGTATGTTGGTATATAATAATTGATAGGATTTGAGATCATTTTACAAAAGGAAAAAATCACATCATAAAGCGTGTTAAAATATTAACGATTTGATGACTAAAAATGAATTAAAAAACTTTAGTACTATAATTTTAGCTTTTTATAGCTCAATGATCAAAACAAAAATATGGTCAAAGTTTAATACTTAAGAATGCTTTTTACCTTTTAAAAGAAGCAATCACAAAATTAAGCATGATAAAGGGACAAAATGAGAACTCGACTTTTAAGATTTATATCAAATTAGGACTAAATTAAGAGAATATATAAATAGTAAGGAATTAAATATGTGATTATATCAAAATATTTAACTCTTGTTAACGGTAGTTAACTCGGGGTGACCACATCTTAATTAAATCAAAACGAAAGCGACTATATCTTAATTAAATAAAAACGAAAGTGATCATATTTTATGTTTTTTTTAAATCAATGACCAAAAGTAGACAAATCACAAATATAAGTGATCATTTGTGTAGTTAACCATATAATATAATAAATCTACAATTATTTTTCTTTCTGTAAATTACTTATTTAGTTATCAAACTATTCATGTAATTTTGTTTTGATTATTTAATTATTTTTTAATCATTATTAACATTATGTTTTAATTTTATTTTAATCGTCTTTCATTAAAATATTATAGATGATGTTGATGTATCTTCATAAGATAATGTCATATCATTATTAAAAAAATAAAATATCATGTTAATAGTCTCGTTAATTTTTTTAATAGTAAATAATTAAAATGAAATTAAAACATAACATTAATAATGATTTTAAAAATTTTAAAAACAAATAGTGTGGTGATTAAAATGAAACCTAAGTTATAGTTGGATAATTTAGCTTAGTTTACCCTTTTATCCTTTGCAGACACTCTTTATTCTCTTGTTTTCTTTTCTCCCCATCTTTTTCTTCTTTTCAATGGTTGCGACTCATCTTTTTCTCTAACATCTGTTGGCTGCGGCTCTTCCAAGGCAAGTTAACCGTGAATTAGCGTTTCCATTTTTTACTTTTTCGTAATTTTCGGCACCAACCCTCTTTCATCACCTTCTAGTTAGAACTCTAAACCCAGAAACTCGGACAAATCTCGAGGTAGGATGAAACCGCCATTGAAATTTGATTCCTTTAGAACAGAACCAGAATCAGAACAAGAATCAATGAAGACAACTTAGATTCCTTGTTCAACTTAGATTCCTTGTTCAACCCAGATTCAAAACTTTTCGGTTCCAAGCTCTTAACACTAAAAGTTACCTACTTTCAGACATCCTCGCCTCTGCTGTCTTTCACAATGAACAAAGGCAGCTCGAATGGCCCCAAAATTCACGCTTTACCAATCTTAATGATCCTGTTTTTCACCATCTTTCCCCCATTCTGCCCTCAAAATTCCACCCCCTTTGCCCGTTTTACCCATCCCTTCATCCCCTCAGCTCGAATGGCAACTCTCTTCGATGGCACTCTTTCTACACTTTGGACCCAACACATTCACCGACTCAGATTGGGGAACGGGCCATGTCAACCCGACCCGACTCAACTCTTCTCAGTGGGTACACGTGGCCAAGGAAGCTGGATTTTCTAGGCTGATCCTCACTGCAAAGCACCATGATGGCTTCTGCTTGTGGCCGAGTGAGTACACGGATTACTCTGTGAAGGCCAGTCCTTGGAGAAACGGAGACGGCGATGTTGTTGCTGAGTTGGCGTCGGCCGCTAAGGAAGCTAGTATTGCGTTGGGTCTTTATTTGTCTCCATGGGATAGGCATGAGTATTGCTATGGGAAGACTGTGGAATGCAATGAATTCTATATGGGGCAGATGACTGAGTTGTTGACTAGGTAACTCACCGAGTCTTCTCTTGTTTGCTTGTCCTAATATTGAATTCTACTATATGGGATGACTTCAGCTTTCTCTTTGCCTTCTTTGGTTCTTCTTGTAAGGTAATTGTTCTCTCTGATTTTTTTTTATTGATTTATGTCCATATGAAGTATGTTTGCATATGCACCATGATTGGTTTTGTTCGTTGTAAATTATCTGATGGTGTAGGTTAATTTTCAATTTAGTTCGGCCTTGCTTTTTCTTTCATATTTCAAGATTTCTTGTTAATTTTTTGTCATTCTAGTTACTATGGCATTACGTGAATCCTTTTTTTCATACTTCTGTTCTTCCATCTGAGGTTGTCTGAATTGAGAAGGGAGTAGTATTAAATTTCCGGTTTCGAATTTAAGCAGGTATGGAGATATCAAGGAAGTATGGTTGGATGGTGCCAAAGGGGAGGGGGGAAAGGATATGGAATATTACTTCGATACATGGTTTAGTCTCATTCGTCAGCTCCAACCAGGGGCTGTCATCTACTCTGATGCTGGTCCTGACACCAGGTGGATTGGCGATGAGGCTGGTGTCGCCGGTTCTACTTGTTGGTCTATTTTCAATCGAAGCAATGCTGCAATTGGTGGAACTGATCCTCAGTAAGAATATATTCCCATTTTATAGTTTAGGCCTTTTGTCCCGAAACTGCCTCGTGATTGTGTTCTTGCCAACAACAAAATTCTCCATGAAGTCGGGGCATGCTTGCTTTGGATCATCAACAAGTCAATTTCTTTTGTTCTTTTTGGAAGCGGACTAGTATCTCTAGATTTATAAATTTATATTTTATTTTCTAACAGATACTCCCAAGGAGGAGACCCTCTTGGTCACGACTGGGTACCTGCTGAGTGTGATGTCTCAATCAGGCCGGGTTGGTTTTGGCATGCATCTCTGGTGCCAAAGTCGGCATTTAAGCTTCTTGACATATACTACAAATCAGCTGGTCGAAATTGTCTTTTGTTGCTAAACGTGCCCCCAAATTCTTCCGGTCTTATTTCTGATGAAGATATACAGGTACTCCAAGAATTCAAGGAACTTCGGAGGTCTATATTCTCCAATAATTTGGCGGATAATGGTCTACTAAATGCTAGCAGTATACGAGGGGGCAATGGTAACTCTCAGTTCAGTCCGTATTATGTCCTTGAAGAAAGTATTGGCACTTATTGGGGTCCTGAGGAGGATCAATGTGATTGGGAATTATATTTAGACCTTGGAGAATCCATAACTTTCAATGTTTAACAAGTTCGAGAGCCGATTCACATTGGACAACGTATCTTGAAGTTCCATGTTGAGATCCTAAGTAGAGGTAGATGGAAGAATGTGATTAATGGCACAACAGTGGGATATAAAAGATTGCTGCAATTTCCTACAGTTCAGTCTCAGTACTTGAAGTTTGTCATCGACAAGTCTCGAGCCGATCCTCTAATTTCTTCCGTGGGGATCCATGTGGATTGATTCTCGATTCTGAGCCGTGCATCTAATACAACCTCACAAACATATGTCAATGGCAGTCAAGTCCTTCAGCTACATCCATACAACCGTTCCCAAACCGGCCCAGTTCAGTACATGTAATTTCAAGCTGCAATCGTTGCTCGGGTGAGTGTTCAAAATTACTACCAAACTTGGTGCATCTTCAAAATGCCAAATAGCTACTGTGTTCTTATAGGCAAAAACATGGTTTCTCCAGCGTTGAGTCTTGATATTTATGTTGAAGTAAAGCTCAAGTGTTGCTGCAAGGGTCTGTCACTATATTTCACAAGTCCCCGTTTCGGAAATGTTTTTAGAGGTGGAAAAGTGCTTTTCCGTCCCATAAGTAACGTCAAACACGCTAAAGTTACTCCAAAAGTCATGGCTTAAAAAGTGATTTTCCAAAAGCTAAAATTTCTAACTGTAGTAGTGGAAAATCAATCGTAGAATGAAATTACATTTTTATCCCCAATTATTTATTTTTAACTAGTTTTTAAACTAATACTATTAGATATAAGTTGATAGAACTTTATATATATATAATCATCTAAAGTTTTTTCTTTAATATAAAATAATATATTTTTATACTGTTTATGCTGAGCATACACTTATTTTATTTTAAATTCATTTTGAACATGTAATGATTATTTTGTATATAATTTCAACATTTAAAATATATTTTATATATTTAAATTAGATTTTACAAATAATATAGGCTATAAACAACTAATTTATACCGTTGTAAATAATTATAGAAAATTTCTTATTGAAAATTTGTTGGGATCAAATATTGGCAAGCATAATTTATAACCCAAGACATATTAATTACTTAGAAATATTTAAACATTTATACTTGTAAAAGAAAGACATAATTTAGAGATTGTTGTGTTTATTTAAGTCAACAATTCATATTTTTTTTCTTAGCATAAATGTCAAATATATTTTTTCATTTAAGTTAACAATTCATATTAACTACTTAGAAATATTTAAAATTTATATTTTATATATATATTTTTTAGTGTTCATTACTTGGGAGAGACTTTGTCTGCCGCCTTGGACGGTGTTAGTTTCCCCTGCATCCAGTTCTTCAGCATCTGTAACGAAGCTTTCGGTTGATCCATCGGAACCATGTGTCCAGCATTATGTACCTGCCATTAATTTTTTTTTTTTTTGGTTTCTCAGTTGTAAGCATTAAAAAGGGCAAAAAGAAGCATGTGCAGATGCATGCAGGCTGGTTGAACCTTGAGGAAACTGAGAGGACCATGGCTTTTCAGTTGTCCAGCTTCAACACCGTCAACTACAAATGGAACCGTCGGAGCTACCCCGAACTTTTTCTGTCCCGACCACGCCATAGCATGAACCCAGTTCGAATTCCCTGCACCCAAGTGAGTTTAGCAGAGTGAACAATGTACATTCTTTCTTTCAAATTTTAAGGTGAAGAGCCTCACCAATCCAGTTGCATATAAGATCATACTCTCCTGCATATACAAGCACCCTGATACCATCCTCAAGAAGAGCAGGTATGCCAACTTCATAATTCCTCATCCAGTCCGTAACCATGGCGTCGTATGCCGTAGAGCTGCATAACACGAAATCTCTATTTCCGACCCCTAAGGCATCCTGAACCGACTTCAGATTGAGGAACTTCTCTACCGCTGAGAAATCATAGCACACATCTCTTTGGCACTTCTTTCTAATGTCATTGTACTGCACATCATCATAAATTCCACAACTCAGAATTGTGTTTTCTACTTTCGCTTTCCATCATAATAGATAACAAGGGTATATGTGCTATCTTACATTTAAATCACCAGCGATGCTCATGATCTGATTAAATATGCTGGTGCAAACATCATAAGCATCCTCACAAGCATCTCCACCTTTAGAGTCTGCAATGGCAGTTCACACCAATAAATATCAAATCACAAAAACAAGTGCATAGACGTTGATTTCAATCTTTTAGTGCTGCAAAGAATTAAGTACCGCAGCTTCTGGTTGACTGCACGCATGAAGGGACAGACTTTTTGATACTGACATAATCAGAATGCGTAATTATACTTGTGTTCAAAGCGTAATCTGGGTATGCTTGATACTGGATTTCAGGGTTTGTTAGCCCATTTCCAATGGCAAAACCCTGTTCCAACATTCAAATGATTAATTCTCCATCAAATGGGATGGATGGAGTTTAAGGGATATGCACCTTCAAGTTGACATGGATTCCCTCTTTTGCTTTGTTTCCCTGGTGAACTCGGACAGCAAATGCCGGAATATAGTGTCCAGCATACGATTCTCCGGTTATGTAAAAGTCGTTCTCAACGTACTTGGGATGCTTCTTGAAAAATTCCTGAAAGTACACAAAGACAGTTTAGCTGATCTTGAACGCTTCTGTTTGGAAAGGAATGTAACAAACAGACCTGCAAGAAGTCGTATAAATCGTTGCTGACACTGGTCTCGTTGTGGCGAATGTCCTTATCGTCGGTCGTATAACTGAAACCGGTTCCGGTGGGCTGATCTACAAACAAGATGTTCGATGCCTTGTCCCAACCGTAGTCATTCCATACAAGTGACAAGTTTTTGGAAAGATGGAAAGGACCATTTTCATAGAACAATGCTAATTCACTGCTGCATCCTGGACCTCCAGTCAACCAAATCACCACAGGGTCCTTTTTGCTGTTCCGAGATTCGAAGAAAAAGTAAAACATCCTGTAGAAGAAATAAGGCATTTTCAAACCAAGGTATGTCAATAAATTCCTCATGTGTAAACAAATTTTAGACGTGCAATCATTTTCATAGTTTCACATGCAGATTATAGCTCCTAGAACTAGCTAAATATAATGCGCCTATGAAGTCAACTGAATCTAGAACTTTAGATCTAAGTTTCATATAATTGCAATTGCATGTTCTTCATTTAGCAGAGAAGCGTTCACATGTAGGAATACATTGAACACTCGCATCATATACAACCTGTTTCTGAATTTAAATAATATGAAAGAAGGAATGGGATAAAGTTGATATCCTTAGTGTAGATTGAAAATAAAATAGCAGAAACGTGGTTTTACACACACATGCTTTTATGTCAGAGAAATCAACTAAAATATTAAGGAATGAGAAACTTATACAATTTTAGGCATGAAAACAAATTATCAATAAAAAATACAAAGAATATACATAAAATATATGATAATTTAAAATTCCCAGGGCGATGAGTGTTCCCAACTAGATATTTTCGATCGCGTTGTGCTTGCATTGCGGACATAATAGATGTTATTGTGGTCAGGGAGTATTATGATTGTGAATTTTTTTTAAAGGAATTGATTTTTAAAATAAAAGAGCTGATTTTATTTTTATAAATAGAAAAATAGCAGAATAGTTGTATGTTATTGTCATAATTGACCGTTACTCATAAAATTGTGGCTGCGATCTACTTTTATTATTGTGATTTTGCTTCACACAACTATTTTTCATAATAACAGGTTTGGACGACGACGTTATGGCTATATAATAATCGCTATTTTGCTATCGGACCGCTATTTGAATCCTTGTTCTCAACCGTCCCTGGGTCATCCCTGGTTTTAATTACAGATCCAAAACACAGAAGCTAATACTTAACGGAGTATTTGTATACATGGAACACATGGGGTTACCTTGCAGCAATAGCATGTGGAAGTTTAAAGTACCCAGCATGGTGACCAAGCTCCTGTACCGAAGGCCCTGGACCTCCGGCCACAGGGAACCTGAATTGCTTTTCAACAATCCTGGAAGACTCGTCTTCAACCTCATTGCTGCCACCATTAACAGCCTCTTTTGGTGATAAGTTCAGTCCTTTTATGAGCTTCTCAGCCTGTAACTTTGCCAGCCTTGAACTTGAAGGTTTAGCATAGAATGCTGAAAAGAGCATAAAAAGAGAAAGTAAAAGGAGTTTTTGAGATGAAGTAGAGGCCATTTCTTTTTTGTGGGCAGATGAATTATCAAGGTGTCGTTTGGTTTATATAGATGATAAGTGTTTAATTTAATTAATATTTTCCTTTTAAATTACTCTTTAATCATTGGTTTTTGTGATTTATTTGTTCGTTTTGATTCATTTGGTTTGGTTTGGTTTACATAGATAATAAGTGCTTAATTTAATTAATATTTTGCTTTTAAATTACTCATTAATCATTGGTTTTTGTGGTTTATTTATTCGTTTTGATTCATTTTTTATACAGGACGTTAGATTCTGGAAATTGCACAAAAAATATAGAATTTTGTAGTTTTTTTTTAATTTTTGGAATCAAAGCTGAATTAGTGGGCATGAATTCGGGCATGAAACATCCGACGAGGATATGACGTCAGCACATTCTAGAAGATCCAGTCATCGTTTCTAGAAGCACGAATGGATTGACCGCACGTTTCTGCAATTCGGATTTAAATTAAACTCAAGTTTTAGGATAATATTTTTTATCTTTATTTTAGGAATTTTAGTTTCAATAGGTTTTTAGTATTTTAATTAAGTTTTAGGATAATATTTTAAATATTATATTTTATCTTTGCATTTTAGTTTAAATAGGTTTTAGTATTTTAATTAAGATTTAGGATATTATTTTAAATAGTATTTTATTTTATATTTGTTTTATGTATTTTAGTTTAAATAGCTTTTAAGAGTTTTAATTAAGATTTAAGTTATTATTTTATGAATTATTTTTAGCTTGGTTTTAGGAATTTGAAGTTATAAATATCCTCTAAGGATAAGCTTAGAAACATATCTCACTTATTTGAGAATTAAATATCTTTTTCTCTCTTGCTTTCTCTCTTGCGCCAACTTCTTTTATTTTCCTTTAAATTTTCTTTTCAATTATGCTAAGTATAACATTGGTCATGCTTAGCTAATTTTCTCTCAAGCCGAAGACTGAAGCGAAGGCTTAATCCCAAACGTGAGAATTGTAAGGTACTTAAATCGCTTTGGATTTTCTCTATGTTTTCTGAGCTTGCTTTTCAAATCAAAACAATTTCTTCATTGGTCCGAATATTGTTATGGTTAACATTTGAAGAAGGATTTGTTTATTGAAGTATATTCAACTTCCCGAGAACACACTTAGCAAAATTGTTTGCTAAAAGGAAACTAAGATCGGAATCAGTTATTGTTGAAACGACACAATCCAAGTTAGCAGCAAAGAATTGTCCTTGTAAGTCGACGTGAATCTTGAAGTAAAAATATGTTTTGATGATCCGAGGAATTTGAGGTAAAGTTGAAGTTTGAGGCTGCTTTCACAATAAGTTTTCATTATCCCAATTTAGTTATTTTATTTAATTGTTTATTTAATTATTTATTTGATTATACTTCTTTAAACAATTTAAACCCCTTTTTTAATATTTATTACTATTAATATTTATTATTTTATTATTTTCTTTTTATTTATTATTATCTATTTTATTTAATTAAATCTTTTTAACTTTACCTGGAATTTTATTTTTTTCCTAAAATCAAGAAAATGCTTTATTAAATCACAAAAATTATAGTTTCTGTTGATCGACACTACTTCTCTATACTAACTTTTCCTTTCTATTTAATTAAAAAGTCGAAATTATTTTGATAACAAATCGACGATTATCAATAGAGTTTGATTTAAAAAAATCGGCTTGATATGGCAACAAATCCAAATAAGAAAGGAAAAAAATTAAAGAAAATTAACGGTCACCACTCATCATTGCCGGCTCTTCACCTTATGTGAAACAACCCATGAACATTAATGATTTGGATTCCAGTTGCCTTCCAAAATTTTGGTTGCAAATAAATTACATTCGTGAACAAGGAAAGTGGTGTATCAAGATTTTGTCTATGACATATTTAGCTTCATGTATCTGGAATAACTTAAAATCTTCATCTTTATAACTCATCGTATGATTTTAGTGATTAAAGAGAGTATTGTTCTCCCTAAGTTATAGATTCAAATAGTAGCATTTAAAATACATGTGTGCGTTATCAATAATTAAGAAATATTATGAATAGATATTACCTTATATAATCAGCACAAATTATTTTAAAAAAACCCATAACTCTTGAAATCTTTGCAATAATCTATATAAATTCATCTATTTATACCTCTTTTGAATTAAAAACTAAAACCTTCCATTAAACCTCTTATTCATAAAAAATTATAAATCATTAATTCAGATGACTTGCCTGGATTTTTTTTTTTCTGCATGTTTTTTTAAAGAATTTTTCCCGTGTCTTTTCTTTTGCAATCGTTTTACATTCGTTATTATCGTGTTTTATCATAATAACTAATCCAAATTTTATGAATAGGCTAACTCCATTTTTCTGTCTGCCTGTGTACAAGATCCATGTTTGCTTGTACATAAAAAAATTTCTTTGAAGAACCTAGTCTTAACATGCTTTGCTTTTGACATTTGTCTTCGTTTATAATCATCTTTTTTTTTTCCGAATCGAGAATAGGGATAAAGGAGCTTTCAAGGCAAGGTTAGGAAACAACATTAATGTTGCGTACAAGACATCATAAACACAAAACATGACAAAACTACCTCAATGAAGCGAAAGGAACATGGGATCTTCCGAAAGACAACAAGTGTGACCCCGCCATCTCGGATAATGCCCTAACAAGAGCGTGTTCATTGATAGCTTCACAGCTCACATGATGTTCTAACTTCAAAATTGTGTCATGTGAATCACAACTTTACTTTTTTTTTACAGAACCAACTTTTGGAATTTATTGCCTGATTTGGTAGCAGGATGATTGAAACCAGAAACAGTCGTAAAAGTAAAGGGTAAACTACACGGGTGACCACTCAACTATGGTCAAAGATCATTTTGACCACCGATGTTTTAATTTGATCAAACAGACCACTCAACTATTTAAATGGTTCAATCAAACCACTAGCCGTTAACTTTTAACGGTGGAGGTGACGTGACAGTTAAAATTTAACGAGACAATGACTCCTTAGTTAACTTTTTGGTAGAATTATATAGTTGGTCATTGTTACTTACCCAATATGTCAATTTGATTCTAATTTTAGTTCAATTAAATAAATTTAATCATCTAATTAAATTATGACATGTGTTAGTCTCTAATTGAAAGGTTAAGTTTATTTTAATTTATTTTTAATTTAACAGATTTATTTTTCTCCAATCACTTTCACTAACTGCAGATACTTCCGCTACTTGTCTCCCTGAACTCTTCAAGTAATCTCCACCGCACTTATCATTGCAGTATCAGTTCACACGAGCAACTCAATCTCATGCTTAGGGGACCCCAAATTATGTTATTTTTCCAGTCCCTCTCCATATACAGAAAGGCTTTTTCATCTAATCTTGAATCTCAAATTGGCACTGTTGCCGAGGACTAACGGCAAATACTGATTTATTTTTCTTTGTTTTTGATTTATGGCCAGAAGGAACCCGGGAGAATTAGTAGATCTTGACCCGGAGATCGAAGTACGAGCACGAAGAATCCACGCAAAAACGCTTCGAGAAAAAAAAAAGACAAGAAGAGCATAGTTCATAAATGTAATCAAATCCGAAGACAAACTCTGAAGCACACACATATAACGAAGATCAAAACCCGATGATAGAAGAAAAACAAATGATCTGAGAGCTAGCCACAACTCCTGTCACTCAAACACCATTATGCATTACATTTCCTAATGGCGATACTCTATTTCAATTAAAGACGGGACTTATTCATCTTCTTCTCACTTTCCACGGCCTTCCCAATGAAAATCCGCACAAACACTTGTTGGAATTCTACATGGTTTGCACTAGCATGAAACCATAAGGAGTTACCGAAGATGAAATTAAATTGAGAACTTTCCCTTTCTCTTTAGCTGGCTTGGCTAAAGATTGGTTATTTTATTTACCTCAAAATTCAGTTAATTCATGAGCTGACATGAGTCGAATTTTTCTTGATAGGTTCTTCCCAGCGGCTAAAGCAAGCGAGTTACGAAGAAACATTCTCTTCATTACGTCATATTTATTTAGTTCATACTAAATCGTATATTATTTAAGGATCCTATAATCCTCATCAGTTAAAACGTATTCCATTCACAATTATCTTAATTATTTTTAGTATGCCTAACATACATATCTTTCTTTATATTTTCTTTTTCACTTTTATCTCTTTAGTCATTATTTTGTATTTTCATTGAGAGCATCCATTCATACTTATAATTCACCATTATACATTTTAATTATGGCATCTCTTCATGCCCTTTTATACGCTATTATACATTTAATTTATGCCATCCTTTCATGCCTTTTATACACTATTATACATTTCATTTATGACATCCTTTCATGTCTTTTATACACTATTATACATTTCATTTATGACATCCTTTCATGCCTTTTATACACTATTATACATTGTTATACATCTAGTTTTTTTTTCTCAAATGCATTTAACCTTTCATCTAACTGGCATGATTGACACATTTCTGTCAAAAGCACAGCTAGCTATTAATCTTTTACTCTAAGGTATTTAACTTTTCATCTAAATGACATAATTGACACATTTCCCTCAAAGTATTATATTCTATTACTTATATATAATATCAATTAACTCTTTTTAATTTATTATAACCCTTATACATTTTCACCTTTAGTGCTAACATGGTAATTTACCAACTTTCTATTCATGTTCAATTATTAAGATGCACACGTAGTGCCTATACGGTAGTTCATCAACTCTTGATGAATTATGTGGGTTACACACATCGTGCATGTACGGTTATTCATAAACTAATGTTGAATTCTGTGAAATGCACACTTAGTGCCGAAACGGTTATTTATCCACATAGGATGAATTATGTGGAATGCACACTTAGTGTCGAAATGGTTATTCATCCACATATGATGAATTTCGTGGAATGCACACTTAGTGTCGAAACAATTATTCATCCATATAGGATGAATTCTGTGATATGCACACTCAGTGTCGAAACAGTTATTCATCCAAATAGGGTGAATTCTGTAGAATGCACACTTAGTGTCAAAATGGTTATTCATCCACATAGGATAAATTCCGTGAAGTGCACACTAAGTGTCGAAATGGTTATTCATCCACATAGGATGAATTCCGTGAAATGCACACTTAGTGTCGAAACGATTATTCATCCACATAGGATGAATTCCGTGAAATGCACACTTAGTATCGAAACGGTTATTCATCCACAAAGGATGAATTCCGTGAAATGCACACTTAGTACCGAAACGATTATTCATCCACATAGGATAAATTCTGTCAAATGCACACTTAGTGCCGAAATGGTTATTCATCCGCATCGGATGAATTCCGTGAAATGCACAATTAGTGCCAAAACAGTTATTCATCCACATAGGATGAATTCCATAAAATGAATACTTAGTGCCTATTTGGTAATCACCACATACATATTTAAACGATTATACATATATGATTAGTAAATCATATAAATACATAATTAAATGCAATCACCTGGATTGCCTCGCTATTATATTCAAAACGCAATTCTGACCACTCAGCTACTTTATCTTTGCCCTTTTGTTTTGCTTGACTTAGGAGCTTGATCTCGATCTTTGAGTTATGGAAGATAACCTTTTCCACATAAAGAAGAATAAGAAAAGAGAGATAACTTTTATTTCTCTTAAATTCCCCTTTTGTTTACTTTAATACTTAATAAAGAAATAAATTTTAAATTCATTCTCCTTTAAAAGACCAAAATGCCCTTCTACTTATCCATTTCTATTATTTAGTCTAAACACTATTCCAAATCATTTCCTCATCTTTTACCATTTAATCAAATAAATCCTCATATTTTAAATCTTTTCAATAAAATCACTTACATGATATTTGGGGTATTACAATTCTCCCCCTTAAGAAAATTTATCCTCGAATTTAAAGTCTTTATATGCTTACCACAATACTTGAACTAGAGGAATCATTTTGTTACGTGGTTTCTGAATTTCCCTAGTCCAAATCTGTATTGGTTTTTTTTCATAATTCAATTTTAATCGAATCTCTATTTCCTAAAGTAAGAACATGCAATGGATTTAATTGGTCATTTATAAGCAATGAAATATGAAAACATTATAGGTCCAAACCATAATACTCCCTTCCGAAAATCTATTAAGGTTCAATAATTCTCGAACTCAGTCCAAACCATGATACTCCCTTCCGAAAATATTTGTCGCTTTCTTTTTATTCAACTACTTTTCTCTTTAGATCAACATAATACATTTATAATTAACACAACTATAGCACCGCTCACTATACAATTAATAACAACAAATCTTTTAAGGTACTCGACTACAGCCAACTCTAAATCATTCGTAGATAATTCTTATTATGAGTCTTTAATTTTATTGAGGCATATGCCACAACCTTACCTTTGTGTATAAGCACACTTCCTAAACCATTGATAGATGCCTTAGTAAAAACTACATAATCTTTACCCAACTCAAGTTGTATAAACACTGGTATCTCTGTTACAATCTTCTTTAGTATTTTAAAACTCTCTTAACCCTTTTTTGTTTTACAAAAATACATATCTTTCCTTAAAACTGAGTTAGCAACAAAGCTAACGCCGAAACGTTTTTCACTAACATTCGATAGTAACCAGCAAGCCCCAAAGAAATTCAAACTTTAGGATCATTCTTTGGGATTTTCCAATTTAATACAACATGAGTTTTTCTTAAGATCTACTCTTATACCATATGCTTAAACAACATGGCCAAAGAAAGCCATCTCTGTTTACTAGAGTTTCACATTTGGATAGTTTGGCAAACAAGTTCTTCTTTCGAAGAGTCTTATCTAACTGTCAAAATCAATGTATAACGACATAGATTTATCTTTCTTTTCGCTAATAACACACATACTTCCCAAAAATGAAATACTCGAGCTGATAACACTTTGATCAATCAACTCTTATAATTGAGTCTATAATTCTCTTGACACACTTCAGTCATTTAATTCTAAATCATAGAAACATGTTCAATACCTTAATAACCATTAACATTTAATTCCACCTTTCAATATGGAGGTAACTTAATAAATTTACCTGAAAAGATATCTATAAATTCCCAAATTTTTGTGAAATTGTCAAACAATTCTACTTTAATTATTTAAGTATCTATCACATTAGCTATAAAAGCTATATATATCTTTCTAGCATCATTTTCTTCACAATCTTTATCGATATCATATTGAGCGAGGATTTTACTTTATCATTAAAAACTATAATTTTCATATCCTCTGTATCTTTCTGAATTAATCATCTTTGAAGACAAACAACTTATATTCAATATGATTTTTAACTTATCAATTAATAATTTCATCATGTTCACTGGGAACATAGCCCCTGGAATCTTTATCAATTGCTTACTATATGTTTCACTCATATTTGTACCATGACCCTCTAGGGTTTACAACTATCATCTCACTCAAGTTTAAGTTAAATAGAATACTTTTATTTTAAAATCTTTCATTTCCTTCTTGAGAAAATCTGTGTAACTTTCCAGATCCATTTAAAATATTTTCAAGTAATTGAAACATTTTCTCTCTCGAATATGAAAGTCTAATTATCCATATCATTAAATCAGAAGACTTGACAACTTTGTAATAATAACCTCATAGCAATTAATGTAAAATTACACTAGTAACCAAATTTACTCTTAAACAAACTCATAATCATTTGATCCACTAATAATTTTAAATCACTCAATTTAACAAAACTTTGAACAATTTAATGTTCCACTTAAATATTTATTAATTAATTAAGCTTACCTGAAGAAATCTCGGAATCATCACTAGATTCAAAATCTCCTCTGGATCCTCATTCGATTCAACTTATCTTGTAAACCGTTTAAACTTTTTAATAGATTCCTCAAATACAAAATTGACGTTAATTACTGGGGCATTCCTAGCACAGTATGGAGGAAAATCCCAAGCAGTTTCTACCCTTTTTTGGCATGATACTAAAATCATGTCGAATTTTCTTGGGTCGATTTTGATCTCGACTTTCTTTTCAATAATATATATTTTCTTACTTTTGTCCTTATTTTCCGACATCTATTATGACATACATAAGAATAACACTCAAGTTAATAAGGAGTGACATCAATCACACTCTAATTGACACCCTATCAATAACTTTGACAATCTGAATCGGCTAAACCTGTAGCTCTGATACCAATAAATGTAACACTTATCTCCTGTATATCTTTCCGTATACGAGATACGAATGTTACATCACATTTAAAACATTTCATCTTTTGAAAACCCTTAAACATTTGTTTCAAAAATTTAAATTAAAACATTTCAGTACAATCATAAAACATTCATCGAACTATACAACCAAAATTCCACTTTATATACATTCAAGAGCATTTTTCTTTAATTTTGATTACATGCCAGTAAATGTTCAAACTAAACATGATTGTCCTACCGTTACTGATGAGGGCCAACCTTAACTGATGATATTTGTTGCTACTGTTGCACTCCTTATTTGATTTGTTTCTTCTTTTACCTATGGTGTAAGCAACACACGTTAAGTATTTACTTAGAGAGACATAATACTATAAAGTAATCTTTATATATACATAATTACGTCATATTTATTTAGTTCATACTAAATCGTATATTCTTTAAGGATCCTATAATCCTCCTCAGTTAAACCGTATTTCATTCACAATTATCTTAATTATTTTTTGGATGCCTAACATACATATCTTTCTTTATATTTTCTTTTTCACTTTTATCTCTTTAGTCATCATTTTGTATTTTCATTGAGAGCATCCATTCATACTTATAATGCACCATTATGTATTTCAATTATGGCATCCCTTCATGCCCTTTTATACGTTATTATACATTTCATTTATGGAATCCTTTCATGCCTTTTATACACTATTATACATTTCATTTATGGCATCCTTTACTGCCTTTTATACACTATTATACATTTCATTTATGGCATCCTTTCATGCCTTTTATACACTATTATACATATAGTCTTTTAATCAAAGGCATTTAACCTTTCATCTAACTGGCATGATTGACACATTTTTGTCAAAATATAGCTAGCTATTAATCTTTTACTCGAAGGTATTTAAATTTTCATCTAACTGGCATAATTGACACATTTCTGTTAAATGCACAACTAGGCTATTAATCTTTTACTCAAAGGTATTTAACCTTTCATCTATCTGGCATAATTGACACCTTTCTGTCAAATGCACAGCTAGGCCTCAAAGGCACTTAGCCTTTCATTTAACTGGCATAATTGAACTTTTCTGTCAAATGCACAATTAGGCCTCAAAGGCACTTAGCCTTTCACTTAACTGGCATAATAGACACATTTCTGTCAAATGCACAGCTAGGCCATTAATCTTTTATTTTGGAATAATTTATACTCTAATACTTATATATAATATCAATTACCTCTTTTGAATTTGTTATAGCCCTTATACATTTGCACTCTTAGTGCTAACATGGTAATTTACCAACTTCCTATTCATGTTCAATTATTAAGATGCACACGTAGTGCTTATACGGTAGTTCATCAACTCCTAATAAATTTCGTGGGTTGTACACATCGTGCCTATACGGTTATTCATCAACTAATGATGAATTCCATGAAATGCACACTTAGTGCACGGTTATTCATCCATATAGGATGAATTCCGTGGAATGCACACTTAGTGCCAAAACGGGTATTCATCCACATAGGATAAATTTCATGGAATGCACACTTAGTGCCGAAACAGTTATTCATCCACATAGGATGAATGTGGTAAAATGCACATTTAGTGTCGAAACAGTTATTCATCCACATAGGATAAATTCTGTGGAATGCACACTTAGTGTCGAAACGGTTATTCATCTACATAGGATGAATTCCATGAAATGCACACTTAGTGTCGAAACGGTTATTCATCCACATATGATGAATTCCGTGAAATGCACACTTAGTGTCGAAACGATTATTCATCCACATATGATGAATTTCGTGAAATGCACACTTAGTGTCGAAACGATTATTCATCCACATAGGATGAATTCCGTAAAATGCACACTTAGTGTCGAAATGGTTATTCATCCACTTAGGATGAATTCCGTAAAATGCACACTTAGTCCCTATTTGGTAATCACCATATACATATTTAAACAGTTATACATATATAATTAGTACATCATATAATTACACAATTAAATGTACTCACCTTGCTTACCTCGCTATTATATTCAAAATGCAATTCTGACTACTCAGCTACTTTATCTTTGCCTTTTGTTTTGTTTGACTCGAGAGCTTGATCTCGATCTTTGAACTACGGAGGAGAACCTTTTTCCAATGGTAGAAGAAGAAGAAGAAGAAGAGAGAACTTTTATTTCTCTCAAATTCCCATTTTTTTGCTTTAATACTTAACAAATAAATGAATTTTAAATTCGTTTTCCTTTAAAATACCAAAATGCCCTTCTACTTATCCATTTCTACAATTTAGTCTAAATATTATTCCTAATCTTTTGCCATTTATTCAAATAAATTCTCACATTTTAAATCTTTTCAATAAAATCACTTATATGATATTTTGGGTATTACAGACGTAATCTATCTGATATCTGATAGTAATTGGGAAAGTCCAATTCATGTGGTTCCTAAGAAAACGGGAGTCACAGTGGTCGAAAATAAAGAAGAGTTAGTGCCCACAAGGGTTAAAAATGGATGGTGAGTTTGTATTGATTACAAGAAGTTGAACTCTCTTTCTCAAAAAGATCATTTTCCTCTTCCCTTTATAGACCAAATGATTAAAAAATTAGCTAGAAAAACTCATTATTGTTGCCTTGATGGTTTTTCAGTTTTTTCCAAATCCCAATAGCGCCAGAGGATCAAGAAAAAATGACTTTTACTTGTCCCTTCAGAACATTTGTATACAGACGAATGCTCTTTGGCCTTTGTAATGCACCTGCCACCTTCCAAAGATGCATATTGAGTATATTTTCCGACTATATAGAGAAAGGCATCGAAGTCTTTATGGATGATTTCATGGTTTATGGTAATTCTTTTAATAAATGTCTTGATAATTTAATTAATGTGCATAAAAGATGCTTGGAATATAACCTTGTTTTAAACTATGAAAATGCCATTTTAGGCTATATTGTTTCCTCAAAAAGGATTGTGGTTGAAAAAGATAAAACAAATATTATACGCTCACTTCCTTACCCCACAAAAATAAGGGAAATTCGTTCTTTTATTGGAAAGTAAGAATTTTATCGCAGGTTTATTAAAGACTTTTCAAAGATAGCACAACCTTTATGCAATCTTCTTCAAAAGGATCAAGACTTTGATTTTGATTCAAAATGCAAGGCGTCGATTCATTAAATGAAAAGCTTATTTCAGCCCCATTTGTTCAGCCACCAGATTGGAATTACCCCTTTGAACTTATGTGTGATGCATCGGATACTAGCGTTGGAGTCGTTATCAGCCAAAAAATAGGCATAGAGCTGCATGTCATAGCCTATGTGTCCCGAACTTTGGACTCGGCTCAGAAAAATTATTCAACTAAGGAAAAAGAGTTTTTTTCTATAATTTTTTCTTTAGAAAATTTTAGATCTTACTTGCTTGACACTAAAATTACTATTTTTCTGATCATGCAGCTTTAAGGTATTTGATGACCAAAAAGGAAGCAAAACCAAGGCTTATCCGATGGATCTTGCTTTTACATGAGTTTAACTTGGAAATCAAAGACAAAAAGGGATGGAAAATCTGGGGGCAGATCACTTGAGTAGAAATCCCCTTACCACATCTGACCCTCCACTTAGAGAAATATTTCCTAAAGAAAAACTAATGGTGGCTCAAAGCATAACTCCATGGTTTACGGATATGGTTAATTATTTTGCCACATGTAAGTTACCATTAGATTTGTCGAGAGCTGAAATCAATCGAATTAAGCGAGAATCCCGATATTATATTTGGGATGATCCTTATTTATGGAAACACTATTCAGATCAGGTAATTCGATGATGTATTGCTGAAAATGAGGTAAATTCAATTTTACAATTTTGTCACTCTTACTCTTGTGGCGGTCATTTTGGGCCAAAACATACAACTCGTAAATTTCTTGAATGTGGTTTCTTTTAGCCTCACATCTTTCAAGATTCTTATTTGTTTTGTAAAACTTGTGAGAGATGTCTATGTACATGTAATCTAAGCCGTAGAAACGAGATGCCACCAAATCTGGTAGAAGTTTGTGAAATTTTTTATGTTTGGGGAATCTATTATATGAGTCCTTTTATTTCGTCATCTGGAAATACTTACATTATTCTAGCTGTAGATTATGTTTCTAAATGGGTAGAAGATAAGGTCACTCGGAATAATGATGTTAAAACTATAGTTAATTTTTTCAAAAATTCTATTTTTCCAGGTTTGGCACACCACGGGCTATAATAAGCGATAGAGAAACTCACATCATTAACCGAGTAATCGAGTCGCTAATGAAGAAATTTGGAGTAACTCAAAGAATTGATACCGCTTACTATCCATAAACAAATGGATAGGCAGAAGTATCGAATTGGGAAATTAAAATAATTCTTGAAAAAATTGTTAAATCGGATCAAAAAGATTGGAGTTTAAAATTAATTGATGCACTTTGGGCATATCGAACCGTTTATAAAGGTCTTATTGGGATTCACCATACCGGCTTGTTTTTGGTAAACCATGCCATTTACCCTTTGAGTTAGAACATCGAGCTTATTGGGTTGTTAAACAGTGTAACATGGACATGGATGCAGTCGGTGAAGCTCGGAAATTACATATTCAAGAACTTGAGGAAATCCGAAAAAAATTCCTATAACAATGCTCGGATATTTAAAGAAAAAATAATTTCATGATAATCAAATTTCTTTTAAAACATTTCTGTCGGTCAAAAGGTTATGTTATTTAACACTAAATTTAAACTTTTTGCAGGAAAACTCAAATCAAAATAGCTCGGACCATTTACAGTGACTCAAGTATTTTATCACAATGCTATTAAAGTTGAAAATAGCTCAGGAGTTCAATTTAAAGTTAATGGTCAAAGATTGAAGCCGTATTATGAAAATGCTTCGGTTGGTCTAATCGAAGAAATCAATTTAGAGGAACCCGCAATCTGGAAAAAAATCAGGTCATCAAGCTAACGACGTTAAACAAAGGCGTTTGATGGAAGGCAACTCATTTCGTTTTATTTTCATTTTAATTTTGTTTTCTTAGCAAACTTTATTTCGTTCCATTTATTTTATTTTATTTTATCATATGCTTAATTTTATTTTATTTTTCTCTGGACAGATTCAAATTCCTATTAAATATATAATGAAGGAGCAGTGTCTCACTTCTGGAGACAACAAGTTGGCACACGTTAGCATAGCCCAACCCCCATGTGGCGCACATTATTATTCCCTAATTTTTTGTTTCCTTCCTCTGTCGAAATTTCTACTTTGGGGGGTTTGAAATTCTTTTTCCATTTTTGATGGGATCCACTTTATCTATTCACCTATCAGTGTCTATATCTTTTTTTCTTTTAACCAAACTTTCAATCTTCCTCAAAATTCATTTTATCTTTTTTCTCCTATATTTTAAACTTCCCATGAACCCAACATTCTTTTTCAACTATTTTAAAACTCAAACCCCAAGTTTATCACAATCCTAACTGACCACACCCACCCGTCAATCCAAACTCTTTTACTTTTCCAACTCTTTTTCCATTTTTATTTTATATATTCATTAAAAGCCAAGAACCCTTCAAATTTCTTCTTCTCTTTGGGGTCTTCATCTCCATCTACCTTGCACCAATCAGTTTACCGATTTATTTTTAAGTGCCCACACCGTCAACTACACCATCGGACACCACCTCCCTAGCACCGGTTCTCCGCCTCTCCTTTCTCCATAATGGTGCAAACACGCAACCAAGAAAAACCAAGGGGTACCACCGCCACTCAACCTTAGAGGACGCCACTGCCACACTGCTTCGAACTATCATCAACGTTCCAAGCGATTCTGACTCACTTCCCGCTCCAACTCCCCCTCCTCGTCGTGGAAGGTGACCGTAAGACTCTTCATCTAGAATTCAAGCGCCCAAATATGAAACCACCGCCTCTCCTCCGTTCATCGGTCATTCCACCTTCTACCACCATCACGCTAGCGGTCCGAGTAACCCACGACCATCCTGACCTTAATCATCGGCCACACCGATATTCTACTCAATTCCATTAGGTTCCACTTCCCGTTCTATGTCGGATGTTGCGTCCCCGTCGTTTGCAGCACATGAACAACCCGAGGTAAATTCTATTCCTGTCGATATTGAACCATTACTAATGTGACATCTTGTTTTTAGCTATTCTTAAGATTTTAGGAATGAATTCAATTTCACGGGTGGTGTACTACTACAATCGAGCCCCACATCCTCATATGGACCCGAACCTTCTCCCCGCTTACTCGGGCAGCCCCAACATTTGTCCTTTGATGCATGCTCGGATGAATACGAAGGGCCACCAAACGAAACACTTGATCCTTTCTATAAAAGGAATCGAAGAGGCCGAACATATTCTGTACCACCCGAGGAGATACTGCAAAGCTACCTCGATTTCAATGGCGATGAGGCTAGGAGTTTCGATAGCATTCATCACCGTAGGTTTCAAGTTTGTATCTCGGACATTTGACACTTTACATTTACGTGATGCTATGATGCATTATTTTGATACAATTGGTTAGAATCTCTATTCAAATATTAGATGTGATACTTATTACGAGTTAGTCTTTGAGTTCTACACCACTTTCATTTTTCTACAGAATCGTGCCATTTTTATCAATACACCTGATGTTATTTCTTTTCAGTTACTAGGGTAATACTTTAGGATGTCATTAAATGATTTTAACTTTTCTATGGGGTTTGTGACTGATGTCATGGACCATGGTTATCTGACATCTTTACGTGAGATTCCGCAGGACTTCGATACTGGTATGGCTTATGAAGTACTTACAGGATTGACAGACGTTCAATTCTATGCACGCGTTACAAAGGCATGGAATATTCATGACCCTGCTCTCTATTACATGCACCGGTTCCTTACTTACAACTATTCTGATCGTAATGATACTACATCTTTTTTAAGTAAGGTTGAATTGTTTTTCTTATGGTGTATAGAAACTGGCACGAAGGTAAATTTAGGATATTGGTTCGCTCGAGCCTTCACGCGAGTTGTACGAACCAATCAACCCTTGATCCTTGGACCTTATATTACATATTTAGTATCCCGTTTATTTCCATTGACCTTTGACACTGTGAAATTTACTCATGCTTTTGCTATGGATCCACTTGATGCTATGTGTTTGGACTCAATGGGACTTCTCGCAGAAACTCACGCTGCCTCTCACATTGTACTCCCAGCACCATTACACCTCGTAATGGGGGCATTTACATGAGGAGGACAGAACGACCTCCGGCAGCCAGCACACAACTGGCGCCCGGGCTCTTTTCGATATGGTCGTGGCCGCGGTCACCACTAGATCGGTGAGTATTTTTTTTCCTCTCTTTGTTTTTAAATTTGATATACATTTTGGGACAAAACGAATTAAGTGAGGGAGAAAGATAAGCATGTCAAATTTTTCCCTTGACTTGTTTGATTGTTTGAAATTGAGTTATTCTAATATTGATATATTGGGTTCGTTGGTTTCTATTCTTGAACTTCACTTTATTCTATTGCTTTCTTTTGGATTGTGACCATGTTTTGATCAAATTTAATTGCATTATGGTGATTGGTATAGCTGGTGAAATTTTAGTATAGTTATTTCATGCTTTTGTTGATAGAGATGAACTTGACTCAGTGCATATAAACTTTTTTTGTGAGATTCGAGCCTAATGAGCATACATTTTCTTTCTTGCTCATTGTTTGATTTGAGTGTACCATACTAATTAGGATATTCTAGAATTTGTAATCACAATGCATATCGAGACTACATGTTAGGCATTATGTTTTAATGTGATAGGGGTACCTAGGATAAACCCACTTTTCCCAAAAAAAAGTCCTACACATTTATATATCCACTAGTGAACCACATTTGAGCCTATTTCCCTTCCTTTGTTTTACACCTCATAATTAAACCTGAAGCTTTTCTTTTTATTTTTCATCTCTTTTCACACCCATGCCAAGACTTGAGATCTTGTATCACTCTTGTTCCGCAAAAAAAAAAGAAAAAAAATTGTTCACTCTTTCGAACAATAGAAAAAAGAAAAAAAAAAGAGAAACTTTGTTCAAATGAAAAAAAGAAGAAGGAAAATCGATCGTTTCAATTGCCTTTCATTTATTCTTTTTCCTTGTTTTATTGTGCTTCATGTTAGTTCGTGGATTGCTCCTAATTGTATTAATCTCTTGTTTTGGTATTTAACCTGATCATCATGGGCTTTTCCCTACCCTAACCTAAGCCTTGTTACACCTTGTTTAAGGACCCCTTGATTATTGCATTATGTTCATTTTTAGTAGTGGAAATTTGATTGGATTCCAAGCCTATGGTAATATTTTGGTTAGTTTCAGTTTGAGCGATTTCATTTACCCCTAAACACTTTGAGTGGATATGTGTGAATCTTTGTGAGGTATTGAGTCATGTTTCATTAAACTTGGCAATTAATTGTGATATCTTGCTTACTTTATATTTTCTTAGTTGTTTCTCTGCTTGATTATAACTTGAAGTGGGTAATTTTCATGGACTTAGTTCGATTGGAATTTTGAGAAATAAATTGAAATTGAAGAAGGCAACTTGTGATTTTGATATGTTAATTGAGGAATGCTTGAGGACAAGCATTGAATAAGTTAGGGGGAATTTGATAAGTGCTTTAATTAGTTATTATTTTTCTTTTAAATTGCTCCGTAATCATTGGTGTATGTGGCTTAATTGTTCGTTTTGATTCATTTTCTGTTCAGGACACTAGATTCTGGAAATTGCACTAAAAGGACAGAATTATGCAGTTTTTTTTACTTTCGGAATCAAAGTTGGATTAGTGGGCATGTCTTTGGGCATGAAACATATAATGAGGTGATGATGTCAGCACCTTCTAGAAGGTCCAGTCAGCGCTTCTAGAAGAACGAATGGATCAGTCGCACATTTTTGCAATTCAGATTTGAATTAAACAAATATTTATGATATTATTTTAAATATTATATTATATTTTATCTTATCTTTGTTTTATGTATTTTAGTTTAAATAATTTTAAGTATTTTAATTAGGATTTATTTTCTTTATATTAGGATTATCTTTACCTTATTTTTAGGATTTTGAAGGCTATAAATACCCTCTCAGGGTAAGCCTAGAAACATATCTCTCAACAACTGAGAATTTATTCTTCTTCTTCTTCTCTCTAGCTTTATAAATTTCTCTCTTATTTTTTCTTTCAAGTTTTTTCATAATTTTTACTTTATTTTAAGTTTTTCAAATATGCTACGTATGACTTTTGTCATACTTAGCTAATTTTCTTTAAAGCCGAAGGCTAAAGCAATGACTCAATTTCAAATGTGAGAATTGTAAGGCACTTAATTCGCTTCTGATATCTCTCTATGTTTTCTGGGCTTATTTTCAAATCAAAACAATTTTCGAAACCAAAAGTTCGACGTTGGTCTGGATGTTGTTATGGTTAACGTGGGAGGAAGGATTGACTTATTGAAGCATATTCGACTTCCTATGAATACACTTAGCAAAATTGTTTGCTAAGAGGAAACTGATATCGGAATCAGTTATTATTATAACAACATAATCTGATTCGGCAGCTTTTAGAGCCTCAACGATTTTAGATCTACAACATTGTTGTTGCTTAGATCAATTCACAAACTGATATTGAAGATTGCACTTGGGTATTCGGTATACAAAGCATACTCACAAGGATTTGTCCTTGTAGACAAGTAACCGGTGTGAATCATGAAGTAAAGATCTCTTTCGATGATTCAAGGAAACTGAGTCAAAACTGAAAGCCTGAGGCTACTTTTCACAATAAGTCTTCTTTTCAAACTCAAATTACTATTTTATTATATTTACTATTTTTTATTATTATTTGTCTTTATCTTATGTTCAAACAGTCTTTCAAAACCTCCTATTTTATCTTATTCTTATCTCATCTTTATTTTTTATATTTTTATTTTTTTTAATTTAATCTCTATCCAAACTCTACTATTCAAAAACAAAAAGATAATTAAATCAGAAACTGAATAATCTCTGTGGGATTGACCCTTACTTTCCACTTGATATATTTTCTTTATATTTATTTTGGGAATAAGGAATTATTTTGACACGAAAACGACGCATGTCAAGCTGGAACTGATGTTGAGACACGATTGGAGTCCAATAACCTATCGATAAAAGGTGTGTTGCTTAGAAGATATCTAGAGGAACCAAATATAATTAGAGGATTAAATTTATACCAAATATAACTTCTTGGGTAAGTAACAAGGACAAAATATATAATTATACCAAAAAGTTAACTCATGAGTCATTTTCTCGATTAAATTTTAACTGTCATATCACCTTCACCATTAAAAGTTAACGGTTAATGGTTTGATTGAACTATTTAAATAGTTGTGTGGTCTGTTTGATCAAGTTAAAACATCGCTGGTCAAACTGATTTCTGACTATAGTTCAGTGGTCACCCATGAAGTATACCCAAAAGTAAAGTACTACTCCACTTATTTTATAGGATATGCCCAAATTAACAACCAAGCGAATGAAACGGCTAAGCGACCACCGAACCTATGATAAAATCACGTGCTAAATCAAATACTTGTTTTTTATAGGCCTGATGGTTTTGTCCACTGATCATACCAAATCATCTGTTAAGGAAAAGGTAGTTATTCCCTAAGTTTCGAGTTCGAGCATAATGTGAGTTCGAGCATAATGCGAGTTCAAGTAAAATGATTACAAGTGTGTATAAATGTTTATTATTAAATAGTCGAAAGTATTTTAGACATTATTAAATTAAAAACTCTTTTTTATTATTTTATTGAAAAAACAACCCCAAACAATAGTAATTGAAAAAAATACTCCAAATTACATACATAGGATTACCTTGCATTCTATAAAACGCTTTTAATGAATGTTATCTTAAAATTTGATGGAACTCGCATTTAATAAAACGAGAAGTCCTTTAAACGTGTTATGTAGGACTAGAGATAGTACTATTGTACAACTGGGAGGTATTTTTCCAATGAATGTTGTTTGGGGTTGTTATTCCAATAAATGATTTTTTTGAGGGTTTTTTTAATATAATAATGTCAATATTTTGAATATATATTATTTTTCATTATCTCGTATTAATAAAAAAATATTTGAAAAATGTTTTAAGTATTAATTTCATATTAAAATGTATTTTTTCTCATTTAAGTATTCAAAATAAAATATTTGAAACCAAAATCATAAATATCATTCCTCAAACAATTTAATTCTTTTTTTTTTTGGTTACAAAAGTAAAAGAAAAAATCTTAGCTATTCAGTAGAGCATGTCCAGCCTGCACATCACTTTAAGTCAGTGAACTAATAAACTCTGGCTGGTTTTGCCACTCAGAAATTCCTAGTTGCATCGTGTACCCATGCCGGGCAACAGCGTCGGCCACCTCATTTGCTTCCCGAGGGATGAGAGTGAACTCGACCGTCCAATTTTTCTGCAGCACCTCTCGTATCCTTTGGATTAGAGTCGGTTCATGTTCTTGACTGTATGTGGTGATTAATCTAATGGCTTCCGCATTATCCATTTCCACCATGAGACGATTGACTCCATGTTTCCAAGCTACGAGCAGACCATCCAGCAAACCCCAAAGTTCGGCATGAAGAACCGAGCAGCTTCCAATGTGTCAACTACGCCCTACAATCCAGTTTCCATCATGACTGCGCACGATACCTCCACTCGCTATTTATTTTAACGGACTATTCAAATTGATGTCCAAAAACTTTTATCATTTCTCTTATTCATTGCTTGTAATTAGGGGTGTTTAAATTCGGGTACCCAAAGTTTCAGGTACCGGATCTTCGGATAGTAGATTGGTCGGCCTGTGTCTCAACTAGGTTTTTGTGGTTCCGGATTTTACGGCTACCCGTAATCCAAGTAATCAAGTACCCGATTTTTATCATTTTTAAATTATTGATTATAAAAAAAATACAAATTTAAATGTTCGAGTTACATACTCCAACGTCCAAAGATAGAATTTAAAGCTACGAATCAAAAGTAATATTCGGATATTAATTTTTCTCTTTATATCTTATTGCAAACCTTATAGAAAGGGAAAGTAAACAAAGATTTTTCTTTTTCATTAAAGCAGTAATGGAACGAACGCACAGGAAGAAAAGAGGTATACATTATTTGATTCAGATTTGAAGCTTTCTACTTCTAAAAGTTGTTTTTTTTATAATCTGCTAGAAAGAAAGTATTTCCCCCCAAAAAGTTTACTCTCTCTAAACATCATATTATGAACAAGCAACAACAAAAAAATTCAGAAACATAATATAACCGGGTACCCGAAATTTTTAAAATTTGTGACCCGGGCTCGACCCGGGAAATGTCGAGATGGGTACCCGACCCTATCGAGTACTTTTTTTTTAATTACTCAATTTTTTTAGTTCAGGTCGGCAAATCAACGGGTCCAATCAATCGGGTCAGGTGTTTTTGAACACCTCTAATTATACTTGATTCATATGAAGATAAATGAAAGTTCAAAAATAAAAAAAAAACCCCAAATCAAACTGAGTAACTTCTGTTTTTGTTTGGGTGCCATATAATTTGGTCTTCATTATTGGTAAAATCGGTGCTAACATTTTCATTTTGCAGTATACATTTTACCGACATTTGTATTTTGAGATTCTTATCAACATTGAACCTATTGCTTTCTTTAACGGCCGATAGAAGAAGAAGAATAAGAGAGTGTTGAAGAAGAAGAACATGGGTTTTGAAGAAGAAGAAGAAAAAGAAAAGAAGAATGTGGTTGTTGAAGAAGAAAAATGTTGAATGTAGCAGCAGTGAATGACACACTACAACAAAATATACTTTTAATGACACACGAACGATGACTTACGCTAATTTATGACTTGTAAAACACGTGTGTCATAAAAAATGTTATGTTTTTTAAAATCTGAATGATTTATGACTTACAATAATATGTGTCATATTTAATAGTCGTAATCCAAAAAAATTACAAAAACACGGAATACACTTTTAATTATGTGTCATCTTTAGGAGTCATATTCTAATTCCCCCCATTATTTTCATCATTTCCCGCTTCTTCCCCCTCCATAATTATCAGTTCACGCCGCTTCTTCCGACCATGTATCACACAACAAATGGAATCCCACTCTGGGTAGTTCTGCGGTGTGGTGCCTAAAAAACGGCTAATATACGACGTGACCGGTTAAACAAGTGACCGGTTAAAATTTAGACCGGTTATGTTATATTATTTAACCGGAAATATTATAAATTACAATAACATACTAGGTAGCGCTTATATTGACATATTTTATAAGTAAACCGGTATATTTATACCGATAGCATTGCAAATTTACCTATTACATTATAATATGTTGAAAGTGTCTATACTTTTTTATAAAAAAGATCGATACTTTTTTTAAAGTTATGTAATTTATGTTTCAATTTTTTAATAGTGTTTTATGTTTTCCACCTACAATATTAATTTAATAATTTCATTTGCACAAAAAATTATTTAATTGTTTTGATATTTTATAAAATAATATTTAGAATTTAAATTTAACAATATTAACCAAAGATAATAATAAATATGTAATATATATGTTTATTGTTTTTAATTTAATGATAATATATACCGTAACATAAAAAATAAATCATTAGATACATATAATTACTAAATTGATATCTTAAAACTCACTCAAAAGATAACCTTAAATTAATGTTTTCCACAGTGAAATAAGTATACACACTTTTATAAAAAGGATAGATACTTTACAATATAAGCATTACCTATTACATTATATAAACGCTACCTATTACATTATATAAGTGCTACCTATTACATCATATTTTTACCTATTATATTGAAAGTGTCCATACTTTTTATAAAAAGGATCGATACTTTTTTTAAAGTTATGTAATTTATGTTTCAATTTTTTTAATAGTGTTTCATGTTTTCCACCTACAATATTAATTTAATAATTTCATTTGCACAAAAAATTATTTGATTGTTTTGATATTTTATAAAATAATATTTAGAATTTAAATTTAACAATATTAACCAAATATAATAATAAATATGTAATATATATGTTTATTGTTTTTAATTTAATAATAATATATATCGTAACGTAAAAAATAAATCATTAGACGCCTATAATTACTAAATTAATATCTTAAAACTCACTCAAAAGATAACCTTAAATTAATGTTTTCCACAGTTAAAAAAGTATGGACACTTTTATAAAAATGATAGATACTTTACAATATAAGCAATACCTATTACATTATACTTTTGGGTTTCGATGTTTATGGGATCGACACTTTTTATATATGGATCGACACTTTATGGTTGCATCCTGTTTTTCATTCATTCTGGACCAAAAATATCGACACAAACTACAAAAGTGTCGACACATTATTTAGACCTATTCTCTCATAAAACTGGTATACTTGTACCGGTTAGATTGAAAAATTACATATTACATTATACTTTTAGGTTTCGATGTTTATGGGATCGACACTTTTTATATATGGATCGACACTTTATGGTTGCACCCTGTTTGCCATTCATTCTGGACCAAAAATATCGACACAAACTACAAAAGTGTCGATACATTATTTAGACCTATTCTCTCATAAAACCGGTATACTTGTACCGGTTAGATTGAAAAATTACATATTACATTATACTTTTGGTTTTCGATGTTTATGGGATCGACACTTTTTATATATGGATCGACACTGTATGGTTGCACCCTGTTTGCCATTCATTCTGGACCAGAAATATCGACACAAACTACAAAAGTGTCGATACATTATTTAGACCTATTCTCTCATAAAACCGGTATACTTGTACCGATTAGATTGAAAAATTACCTATTACATTATACTTTTGGGTTTCGATGTTTATGGGATCGACACTTTTTATATATGGATCGACACTTTATTGTTGCACTCTGTTTGCCATATTGTAAATTTGCCTTTTACTTTAAAATATCAACATGACCCTTAATGTGTATAAGAAACATGTACAACAACATACTGCTAACTTTTCTCATCTCATTCATAATTATATTCACATACAAAATTATAAATCGTATACAAAATTATAAATCTTATACAAAATTAACCCTACATTTACATCATTGCATTCTTTTGTTATTCTTATGTATCATGGCAGCTTTTGTTATCTCCTGTCTTCGTTGATTTTGATTGTGGCTTACGAGATCGTTTAATATTCGCGATCGATCCCACTCTCCAACAACCTATATTCAAATTGTCAGAACGTTAAGTATTGTAAACTACAGCATTCAATCTACGACTTTTAACAATTTTACCACAAACGAATTTTTCTTTCCACTTACAAAATCACCAGTTGCCCTTGTAGAACCGATCGATTCCATCCACATCATCACATACATGCCGCAATCATGTCTGTTACAAAATTTGAAAACCACACATGTCAATTATGATGAATACTGTATAAATTAAGCTTTCTATTTATGATAACATCTCATACCCATTCAATTGCTTATTCTTCTTATGCTCCACAAATTTGAAATTTTTCAAGGGATACTTTCCTAGAGATCCATAGGATTCAACCCAAATGCGTTTCTTATTATAAAAATCTAATATTTTAATCTGCATTAAAATAGAAGAAGTTATGATCCAAAAAAATTATGCATTATAATTTACATAATGTCCTTTCATACATACATACATACCAATCTCTTAGCATCCTTCACTCTCTGTTTAGCTGCTTCAGTTGTAAACATACTATCATATATTGTTGCAACACGATCTACCAAATACAACACCAACAGATACCAATGTGAATTATGGTAGTTTATTGTGATCATGATCTGCAACAAATTTCACACCCAATTTGACAAAATTCAACATTCTATATCCGAAAACATCATTTGCAATTGGTATGGTGTCTTACCTTCTCACAGTCGGTGAATTTCACATAGTTATTCAGTATGGGACCCCAGAAGGTAGTAATACTCTCAACACTTTCTTTGTTGTTGGCACCCAACGCCTGCTGCTGCAATTACGCAACAAACATTATTAATTTACCGTCTATAACACTACTTATCTCCATTTATTAATTTAACTCACCACTAAGTGGTATGGAAGGTAGCCAATCCTCCGGAGTGACTTTTGAGAATCGTAGCATACTGTCCAGGCGAGCAAATCAATAACCTAACAAAATTAATTATACAATCAGAACATATTCAATAAGTTTTAACATTTTCTACTTTCTACTTACCACACCGCCAACCCATTCCGTAGGCTTCAACGTTGCAACGTCGTATACACTAGCGAATTGATTTCCCATTGAGATTACAGAATATCTGTATGAATCATTAGGATTAATATGTTGTCATGAAATATTTAAATATAACTCACAAAGAAATATATTTCACTTACTCCGATTCTAACTCAATATTCCATAAATAATCACAAATTGCAGCTTCGATGTCATCAATTCCGCTTGGAATATCCGCTTTTTCAACCTACAATTTTGCATACAAATTTTTGTCACAACAACATAATAAAAATCAAATTAAGTTTTCTTTTATTCAACTTACCTTCTGCTTCTTCTTCTGTGGTGCAGGACATTCCGAATCCAAATCTGTTGCTATAACAATCTCCGGTGTATAAATGACATCAACTTCCTTCCTCCTTATTTCTTCCATCTCTTCTTCTTCCTCCTCCCTCTTGTCTTCTTCATATTTTTTCAGTTCATCATATTTTTTTCTACATAGCTCTTCATCTCTTTTATTTCACCCTTCAATTGATCTCCTTTATCCAAGTATTTATCAACCACCCCTTCACCCCGTAAGTTCACTCCTCAATTCCACAACCTCCTTCACCACTCCCTCAAATTTTCACCCGTCACCATCTTAATATCACCCCTTAACACCCCAACTTCTTTCACCACTTCACCCCTCAACACCTCTACTTCTTCCACCACTCCATCTATTTTTCCTTCCACTACCCCCTTATGCCTCTCAAGTGTATCTTCGACTCTCTCAAGTTTCTCTTCGACTCTATCAAGTTTCTCTTCGACTCTTGATTGTCTTTGCATGATATCAATTTGGATTTTTTTGATATCAGCCAATTCAGACATCAAAATGTCGAAGTTACTATGTTTTCCCTCACCGTCGTCCCACTCACCGTCATCCCCAAATACAACCATCTCTTATTTCTTCTCCTCTCCCTCCACTGCCTCCTCTACATCCTTTCCAATAACCTTCAAAATTAAATTACAATATTAAGACATTGATTATATTCTTAATATTATTTAATTACATTTATTACCCTTTCTTGCTTCTTCGCTCTATCCAACTTCAACTTCACCATCACTCTAACCATCTCTTCCTTCCCCCATGCACGGATGCGTGCCACTCCGGTTCTTTCATAAGCAGGCACTGCCTCACAGCCTGACCAAAAATCGAACAGTGCAACCTGCATTTATAATAAAATTTATATTTTTATATAAAAACACAAAAAAGTTCTTCAACTCATTTACCTCTAAGATTGCTATGCACCCTTTGAGGTATCTCTGGCTGCCCTTTTTAAAGGTGATTATTGATTCAATCAATCTCGAATGGATATATTCAGCCCAATTGAATTCACCCTTCAAGCCTTCATCGCAAATGAGCTTCATATGTTCCTTGTTCGTTGACGTATAACCCGTTAGACAAAGAAAGATACCGACAAGGTATAATAGAACTCTGGCCTTCAGCTCATCCCCAACGTAAGATCCACTTTTTATTTCCTCTTCAATTCAGCATATGTCACCTTCTGCTTCAAACCATATTTGGAGACAAGTGTTTTCCAGTCCTTACTCTTACAGACTTCTACAACACTTTGCCTTCATTTCTACCCCCAATACGGCTGCGCACATGGGATCCCGAGAGGAAATGAAAAATCACCATACTTAGCAATACATGTCTGACATCAAATTGCGCCATCAAGGATCGACACAATTCCCTCCGAATAGGTCGATCCCTTACTCCTACCAACGATCCAAAACCTATTTCTCCCAGCACATTAAACTGACCCTTCTCCTTAAGGTGTTTAATTAATGAATTCACCCTTTTAATGCTGCATCTTGTCGACACTTCCTACATTTTTTAACAATATATAATGTTATAGTTCTTATATTTTGTATCAACGTATTTACAAGTTTAATGAATACCTTATTTTCATGTGCTTTCCTCGTTCTTTGTATTCTTTACTATCATTCCTTGACTTGTGTGTAAGGTTCCTTTCAGCATCACTCATTGAATTCCATTTGGACCTCACATCTTTTGTCACCTAATATTAAACATAAACGTTTCTTAATCATACATAACACTAAATACTACTCAATGTCAATTTCATTTACGTACCCATTTTACGTACCGAACCACTCTGTGTGCCATCTTCCTTCATCCTTTTGCATTCGGCCATACTGTCAAAATTTAAATTGTAATCAATTTAAAGTTATCGATACTTTAATCCAATTACCATTTCAACAATAATAACAAAAAGACATTGATAATTCAATATACAAATATAGATACTCTTGTGGTAAACGGTTTTCTTCAAAAGAATTTGAATGGCCACACCAAAATGTGTCGGCACATTTATACAACCTATAATATCATTTTCTACCTATAATATTTAATAAAAGTATCGACATTTATATTTTACCTTCAATATCACTTTCTACCTGCAATCAGTCCCAAATGCTTCTTTACTCCAAAACCTCAAACAACACATAAAAACCCTATTCGCGATTACTGTAATAATAAAAAACTAGGGTTTCGACAACATACTATTCGATTCGACTGCATCAACAACAAACAAACTTCGCTTTAGAAACGCCTTCTGAAATGCAGCAACAATTACGCTTCGATTTCAAAAACTCGTCCGTTCTATCGATTTTCAGAGGATATTTAGATATGGCCTTTATATTTTCATCGGATATATTATTTATATTTAATCGATACAAATACAAAAATATCGATAATTTTATGTCAGGTGTCGATACTTTTGAAAGGATAATTACCTATTTCTTTGAAAGTGTCCATAATTTATTACACGTACTTACGAAAGTATCGACACTTTCAATATATCTGGTATCATTTTACCGGTTTTATCATTTTGATACCGGTTTTATCATATTTTTACATGTTATATCGTTGTGGATCGATATATTTTTTTAAAGTATCGACACATTATAGGCGCTAAAATTGCTTCTCTTTTAAATTCACAAAGTGTAGATCCTTATATAAAGTATCGACACTTTCAATATATCCGGTAACGTTTTACCGGTTTTATCATATTTTTACCTGGTATATCGTTTTGGATCGATACGTTTTTTAAAATTATCGACACTTTATAGGATTTAAAACTGCTTCTATTTTAAATTCACGAAGTGTCGATCCTTATATTAAAGTACCGACACTTTAAATGTATCCGGTAGCGCTTTACCGGTTTTATCATTTCAATACTGGTTTTGTCATAATTTTACCTGTTATATCGTTTTGGATCGACACATTTTTAATTTGGATCAACACGAACCGATAAGTTAAGTTTGCCGGTTGCATAATTTTTTAATATTTAGGGTAGTACATCATAGTAATTGGGAAAGTCCAATTCATGTGGTTCCTAAGAAAACGGGAGTCACAGTGGTCGAAAATCAAGAAGAGGAGTTAGTGCCCACCAATTCATGTGTTCCTAAGAAAACGGGAGTCACAGTGGTCGAAAATCAAGAAGAGGAGTTAGTGCCCACAAGGGTTAAAAATGGATGGTGAGTTTGTATTGATTACAAGAAGTTGAACTCTCTTTCTCAAAAAGATCATTTTCCTCTTCCCTTTATAGACCAAATGATTAAAAAATTAGCTAGAAAAAACTCATGATTGTTGCCTTGATGGTTTTTCAGTTTTTCCAAATCCTAATAGCGCCAGGATCAAGAAAAAATGACTTTTACTTGTCCCTTCGGAACATTTGTATACAGACGAATGCTCTTTGGCCTTTGTAATGCACCTGCCACCTTCCAAAGATGCATATTGAGTATATTTTCCGACTATATAGAGAAAGGCATCGAAGTCTTTATGGATGATTTCATGGTTTATGGTAATTCTTTTAATAAATGTCTTGATAATTTAATTAATGTGCATAAAAGATGCTTGGAATATAACCTTGTTTTAAACTATGAAAATGCCATTTTAGGCCATATTGTTTCCTCAAAAAGGATTGTGGTTGATAAAGATAAAACAAATATTATACGCCACTTCCTTACCCCACAAAATAAGGGAAATTCGTTCTTTTATTGGAAAGTAAGAATTTTATCGCAGGTTTATTAAAGACTTTTCAAAGATAGCACAACCTTTATGCAATCTTCTTCAAAAGGATCAAGACTTTGATTTTGATTCAAAATGCAAGGCGTCGATTCATTAAATGAAAAGCTTATTTCAGCCCCATTTGTTCAACCACCAGATTGGAATTACCCCTTTGAACTTATGTGTGATGCATCGGATACTAGCGTTGGAGTTGTTATCAGCCAAAAAATAGGCATAGAGCATGTCATAGCCTATGTGTCCCGAACTTTGGACTCGGCTCAGAAAAATTATTCAACTAAGGAAAAGAGTTTTTTTCTATAATTTTTCTTTAGAAAATTTTAGATCTTACTTGCTTGACACTAAAATTACTATTTTTCTGATCATGCAGCTTTAAGGTATTTGATGAGCAAAAAGGAAGCAAAACCAAGGCTTATCCGATGGATCTTGCTTTTACATGAGTTTAACTTGGAAATCAAAGACAAAAAGGGATGGAAAATCTGGTGGCAGATCACTTGAGTCGAATTCCCCTTACCACATCTGACCCACCACTTAGAGAAATATTTCCTAAAGAAAAACTAATGGTGGCTCAAAGCATAACTCCATGGTTTGCGGATATGGTTAATTATTTTGCCACATGTAAGTTACCATTAGATTTGTCGAGAGCTGAAATCAATCGAATTAAGCGAGAATCCTGATATTATATTTGGGATGATCCTTATTTATGGAAACACTGTTCAGATCAGGTAATTCGGTGATGTATTGCCGAAAATGAGGTAAATTCAATTTTACAATTTTGTCACTCTTACTCTTGTGGCGGTCATTTTGGGCCAAAACATACAACTCGTAAATTTCTTGAATGTGGTTTTTTTTAGCCTCACATCTTTCAAGATTCTTATTTGTTTTGTAAAACTTGTGAGAGATGTCTACGTACATGTAATCTAAGCCGTAGAAACGAGATGCCACCAAATCTGGTAGAAGTTTGTGAAATTTTTTATGTTTGGGGAATCTATTATATGAGTCCTTTTATTTCGTCATCTGGAAATACTTATATTATTCTAGTTGTAGATTATGTTTCTAAATGGGTAGAAGCTAAGGTCACTCAGAATAATGATGTTAAAACTATAGTTATTTTTTTCAAAAATTCTATTTTTCCAGGTTTGGCACACCACGGGCTATAATAAGCGATAGAGAAACTCACATCATTAACCGAGTAATCGAGTCGCTAATGAAGAAATTTGGAGTAACTCAAAGAATTGATACCGCTTACTATCCATAAACAAATGGATAGGCAGAAGTATCGAATTGGGAAATTAAAACAATTCTTGAAAAAATTGTTAAATCGGATCAAAAGGATTGGAGTTTAAAATTAATTGATGTACTTTGGGCATATCGAACCGTTTATAAAGGTCTTATTGGGATTCACCATACCGGCTTGTTTTTTGTAAACCATGCCATTTACCCTTTGAGTTAGAACATCGAGCTTATTGGGCTGTTAAACAGTGTAACATAGACATGGATGCAGTCGGTGAAGCTCAGAAATTACATATTCAAGAACTTGAGGAAATCCGAAAAAAATTCCTATAACAATGCTCGGATATTTAAAGAAAAAATAATTTCATGATAATCAAATTTCTTTTAAAACATTTCTGTCGGTCAAAAAGGTTATGTTATTTAACTCTAAATTTAAACTTTTTGCAGGAAAACTCAAATCAAAATAGCTCGGACCATTTACAGTGACTCAAGTATTTATCACAGTGCTATTAAAGTTGAAAATAGCTCAGGAGTTCAATTTAAAGTTAATGGTCAAAGATTGAAGCCGTATTATGAAAATGCTTCGGTTGGTCTAATCGAAGAAATCAATTTAGAGGAACCCGCAATCTGGAAAAAAATCAGGTCATCAACTAAAGACGTTAAACAAAGGCGTTTGATGGAAGGCAACTCATTTCGTTTTATTTTCATTTTAATTTTGTTTTCTTAGCAAACTTTATTTCGTTCCATTTATTTTATTTTATTTTATCATATGCTTTATTTTATTTTTTTTCTCTGGACAGATTCAAATTCCTATTAATAATAATGAAGGAGCAGTGTCTCACTTCTGGAGAAACAAGTTGGCACACGTTAGCATAGCCAACCCCCATGTGGCGCACATTATTATTCCCTAATTTTTGTTTCCTTCCTCTGTCGAAATTTCTACTTTGGGGGGTTTGAAATTCTTTTTGCATTTTTGATGGGATCCACTTTATCTATTCACCTATCAGTATCTATATCTTTTTTTCTTTTAACCAAACTTTCAATCTTCCTCAAAATTCATTTTATCTTTTTTCTCCTATATTTTAAACTTCCCATGAACCCAACATTCTTTTTCAACTATTTTAAAACTCAAACCCCAAGTTTATCACAATCCTAACTGACCACACCCACCCGTCAATCCAAACTCTTTTACTTTTCCAACTCTTTTTCCATTTTTATTTTATATATTCATTAAAAGCCAAGAACCCTTCAAATTTCTTCTTCTCTTTGGGGTCTTCATCTCCATCTACCTTGCACCAATCAGTTTACCGATTATTTTAAGTACCCACACCGTCAACTACACCATCGGACACCACCTCCCTAGCACCGTTCTCCGCCTCTTTCTCCATAATGGTGCGAACACGCAACCAAGAAAAACCAAGGGGTACCACCGCCACTCAACCTTGGAGGACGCCACTGCCACACTGCTTCGAACTATCATCAACGTTCCAAGCGATTCTGACTCACTTCCCGCTCCAACTCCCCCTCCTCGTCATGGAAGGTGACCGTAAGACTCTTCATCTAGAATTCAAGCGCCCAAATATGAAACCACCGCCTCTCCTCCATTCATCGGTCATTCCACCTTCTACCACCATCACGCTAGCGGTCCGAGTAACCCACGACCATCCTGACCTTAATCACCGGCCACACTGATATTCTACTCAATTCCATTAGGTTCCACTTCCCGTTCTATGTCGGATGTTGCGTCCCCGTCATTTGCAGCACATGAACAACCCCGAGGTAAATTCTATACCTGTCGATATTGAACCATTACTAATGTGACATCTTGTTTTTGGCTATTCTTAAGATTTTAGGAATGAATTCAATTTCACGGGTGGTGTACTACTACAATCGAGCCCCACATCCTCATATGGACCCGAACCTTCTCCCCGCTTACTCGGGCAGCCCCAACATTTGTCCTTTGATGCATGCTCGGATGAATACGAAGGGCCACCAAACGAAACACTTGATCCTTTCTATGAAAGGAATCGAAGAGGCCGAACATATTCTGTACCAGCCGAGGAGATACTGCAAAGCTACCTCGATTTCAATGGCGATGAGGCTAGGAGTTTCGATAGTATTCGTCACCGTAGGTTTCAAGTTTGTATCTCGGACATTTGGCACTTTACATTTACGTGATGCTATGATGCATTATTTTGATACAATTGGTTAGAAACTCTATTCAAATATTAGATGTGATACTTATTACGAGTTAGTCTTTAAGTTCTACACCACTTTCATTTTTCTACAGCATCGTGCCATTTTTATCAATACACCTGATGTTATTTCTTTTCAGTTACTAGGATAATACTTTAGGATGTCATTAAATGATTTTAACTTTTCTATGGGGTTTGTGACTGATGTCATGGACTATGGTTATCTGACATCTTTACGTGAGATTCCGCAGGACTTCGATACTGGTATGGCTTATGAAGTACTTACAGGATTGACAGACGTTCAATTCTATGCACGCGTTACAAAGGCATGGCATATTCACGACCTTGCTCTCTATTACATGCACCAGTTCCTTACTTACAACTATTCTGATCGTAATGATACTACATCTTTTTTAAGTAAGGTTGAATTGTTTTTCTTATGGTGTATAGAAACTGGCACGAAGGTAAATTTAGGATATTTTGTTCGCTCGAGCCTTCACGCGAGTTGTACGAACCAATCAACCCTTGATCCTTGGACCTTATATTACATATTTAGTATCCCGTTTATTTCCATTGACCTTTGACACTGTGAAATTTACTCATGCTTTTGCTATGGATCCACTTGATGCTATGTGTTTGGACTCAATGGGACTTCTCGTATAAACTCACGCTGCCTCTCACATTGTACTCCCAGCACCATTACACCTCGTAATGGGGGCATTTACATGAGGAGGACAGAACGACCTCCGGCAGCCAGCACACAACTGGCGCCCGGGCTCTTTTCGATGTGGTCGTGGCCGCGGTCACCACTAGATCGGTGAGTATTTTTTTTCCTCTCTTTGTTTTTAAATTTGATATACATTTTGGGACAAAACGAATTAAGTGAGGGAGAAAGATAAGCATGTCAAATTTTTCCCTTGACTTGTTTGATTGTTTGAAATTGAGTTATTTTAATATTGATATATTGGGTTCGTTGGTTTCTATTCTTGAACTTCATTTTATACTATTGCTTTCTTTTGGATTGTGACCATGTTTTGATCAAATTTAATTGCATTATGGTGATTGGTATAGCTGGTGAAATTTTAGTATAGTTATTTCATGCTTTTGTTGATAGAGATGAACTTGACTCAGTGCATATAAACTTTTTTTGTGAGATTCGAGCCTAATGAGCATACTTTTTCTTTCTTGCTCATTGTTTGATTTGAGTGTGCCATACTAATTAGGATATTCTAGAACTTGTAATCACAATGCATATCGAGACTATATGTTAGGCATTATGTTTTAATGTGATAGGGGTACCTAGGATAAACCCACTTTTCCCAAAAAAAAAGTCCTACACATTTATATATCCACTAGTGAACCACATTTGAGCCTATTTCCCTTCCTTTGTTTTACACCTCATAATTAAACTCGAAGCTTTTCTTTTTATTTTTCCTCTCTTTTCACACCCATGCCGAGACTTGAGATCTTGTATCACTCTTGTTCCGCAAAAAAAAAAAGAAAAAAAAATCGTTCACTCTTTCGAACAATAGAAAAAAGAAAAAAAAAAGAGAAACTTTGTTCAAATGAAAAAAAGAAGAAGGAAAATCGATCATTTCAATTGCCTTTCATTTATTCTTTTTCCTTGTTTTATTGTGCTTCATGTTAGTTCGTGGATTGCTCCTAATTGTATTAATCTCTTGTTTTGGTATTTAACCTGATCATCATGGGCTTTTCCCTACCCTAACCTAAGCCTTGTTACACCTTGTTTAAGGACCCCTTGATTATTGCATTATGTTCATTTTTAGTAGTGGAAATTTGATTGGATTCCAAGCCTATGGTAATATTTTGGTTAGTTTCAGTTTGAGCGATTTCATTTACCCCTAAACACTTTGAGTGGATATGTGTGAATCTTTGTGAGGTATTGAGTCATGTTTCATTAAACTTGGCAATTAATTGGGATATCTTGCTTACTTTATATTTTCTTAGTTGTTTCTCTGCTTGATTATAACTTGAAGTGGGTAATTTTCATGGACTTAGTTCGATTGGAATTTTGAGAAATAAATTGAAATTGAAGATGGCAACTTGTGATTTTGATATGTTCATTGAGGAATGCTTGAGGACAAGCATTGAATAAGTTAGGGGGAATTTGATAAGTGCTTTAATTAGTTATTATTTTTCTTTTAAATTGCTCCGTAATCAATGGTGTATGTGGCTTAATTATTCGTTTTGATTCATTTTCTGTGCAGGACACTAGATTCTGGAAATTGCACTAAAAGGACAGAATTCTGTAGTTTTTTTTACTTTCGGAATCAAAGTTGGATTAGTGGGCATGTCTTTGGGCATGAAACATATAATGAGATGATGATGTCAGCACCTTCTAGAAGGTCCCAGTCAGCGCTTCTAGAAGAACGAATGGATCAGTCGCACATTTTTGCAATTCAGATTTGAATTAAACAAATGTTTATGATATTATTTTAAATATTATATTATATTTTATCTTACCTTTGTTTTATGTATTTTAGTTTAAATAATTTTAATTATTTTAATTAGATTTATTTTCTTTATATTAGGATTATCTTTACCTTATTTTTAGGATTTTGAAGGCTATAAATACCCTCTCAGGGTAAGCCTAGAAACATATCTCTCAACAACTGAGAATTTACTCTTCTTCTTCTTCTCTCTAGCTTTATAAATTTCTCTCTTATTTTTTCTTTCAAGTTTTTCATAATTTTTACTTTATTTTAAGTTTTTTAAATATGCTAAGTATGACTTTTTTCATGCTTAGCTAATTTTCTTTAAAGCCGAAGGCTAAAGCAATGACTCAATTTCAAATGTGAGAATTGTAAGGCACTTAATTCGCTTCTGATATCTCTCTATGTTTTCTGGGCTTATTTTCAAATCAAAACAATTTTCGAAACCAAAAGTTCGACGTTGGTCTGGATGTTGTTATGGTTAACGTGGGAGGAAGGATTGACTTATTGAAGCACATTCGACTTCCTATGAATACACTTAGTAAAATTGTTTGCTAAGAGGAAACTAATATCGGAATCAGTTATTATTATAACAACATAATCTGATTCGGCAGTTTTTTGAGCCTCAACGATTTTAGATCTACAACATTATTGTTGCTTAGATCAATTCACAAACTGATATTGAAGATTGCACTTGGGTATTCGGTATACAAAGCATACTCAAAAGGATTTGTCCTTGTAGACAAGTAACCGGTGTGAATCATGAAGTAAAGATCTCTTTCGATGATTCAAGGAAACTGTGTCAAAACTGAAAGCCTGAGGCTACTTTTCACAATAAGTCTTCTTTTCAAACTCAAATTACTATTTTATTATATTTACTATTTTTTATTATTATTTGTCTTTATCTTATGTTCAAACAGTCTTTCAAAACCTCCTATTTTTCTTATTTATCTCATCTTTATTTTTATATTTTTATTTTTTTTTAATTTAATCTCTATCCAAACTCTACTATTCAAAAACAAAAAGATAATTAAATCAGAAACTGAATAATCACTGTGGGATTGACCCTTACTTTCCACTTGATATATTTTCTTTATATTTATTTTGGGAATAAGGAATTATTTTGACACGAAAACGACGCATGTCAAGCTGGAACTGATGTTGAGACACGATTGGAGTCCAATAACCTATCGATAAAAGGTGTGTTGCTTAGAAGATATCTAGAGGAACCAAATATAATTAGAGGATTAAATTTATACCAAATATAACTTCTTGGGTAAGTAACAAGGACAAAATATATAATTATACCAAAAAGTTAACTCATGAGTCATTTTCTCGATTAAATTTTAACTGTCATATCACCTTCGCCATTAAAAGTTAACGGTTAATGGTTTGATTGAACTATTTAAATAGTTGTGTGGTCTGTTTGATCAAGTTAAAACATCGCTGGTCAAACTGATTTCTGACTATAGTTGAGTGGTCACCCATGAAGTATACCCAAAAGTAAAGTACTACTCCACTTATTTTATAGGATATGCCGAAATTAACAACCAAGCGAATGAAACGGCTCCGAACCTATGATAAAATCACGTGCTAAATCAAATACTTGTTTTATAGGCCTGATGGTTTTGTCCACTGATCATACCAAATCATCTGTTAAGGAAAAGGTAGTTATTCCCTAAGTTTCGAGATCGAGCATAATGTGAGTTCGAGCATAATGCGAGTTCGAGTAAAATGATTACAAGTGTGTATAAATGTTTATTATTAAATAGTCGAAAGTATTTTAGACATTATTAAATTAAAAACTCTTTTTTATTATTTTATTGAAAAAACAACCCCAAACAATAGTAATTGAAAAAAATACTCCAAATTACATACATAGGATTACCTTGCATTCTATAAAACGCTTTTAATGAATGTTATCTTAAAATTTGATGGAACTCGCATTTAATAAAACGAGAAGTCCTTTAAACGTGTTATGTAGGACTAGAGATAGTACTATTGTACAACTGGGAGGTTTTTCCAATGAATGTTGTTTGGGGTTGTTATTCCAATAAATGATTTTTTGAGGGTTTTTTTAATAATAATGTCAATATTTTGAATATATATTATTTCATTATCTCGTATTAATAAAAAAATTTGAAAAATGTTTTAAGTATTAATTTCATATTAAAATGTATTTTTCTCATTTAAGTATTCAAAATAAAATATTTGAAACCAAAATAAATATCATTCCTCAAACAATTTAATTCTTTTTTTTTGGTTACAAAAGTAAAAGAAAAAATCTTAGCTATTCAGTAGAGCATGTCCAGCCTGCACATCACTTTAAGTCAGTGAACTAATAAACTCTGGCTGGTTTTGCCACTCAGAAATTCCTAGTTGCATCGTGTACCCATGCCGGGCAACAGCGTCGGCCACCTCATTTGCTTCCGAGGGATGAGAGTGAACTCGACCGTCCAATTTTTCTGCAGCACCTCTCGTATCCTTTGGATTAGAGTCGGTTCATGTTCTTGACTGTATGTGGTGATTAATCTAATGGCTTCCGCATTATCCATTTCCACCATGAGACGATTGACTCCATGTTTCCAAGCTACGAGCAGACCATCCAGCAAACCCCAAAGTTCGGCATGAAGAACCGAGCAGCTTCCAATGTGTCAACTATGCCCTACAATCCAGTTTCCATCATGACTGCGCACGATACCTCCACTCGCTATTTATTTTAACGGACTATTCAAATTGATGTCCAAAAACTTTTATCATTCTCATATTCATTGCTGTAATTAGGGGTGTTTAAATTCGGGTACCCAAAGTTTCAGGTACCCGGATCTTCGGATAGTAGATTGGTCGGCCTGTGTCTCAACTAGGTTTTTGTGGTTCCGGATTTTACGGCTACCCGTAATCCAAGTAATCAAGTACCTAATTTTTATCATTTTTAAATTATTGATTATAAAAAAAATATAAATTTAATGTTCGAGTTACATACTCCAACGTCAAAAGATAGAATTTAAACGAATCAAAAGTAATATTCGGATATTAATTTTTCTCTTTATATCTTATTGCAAACCTTATAGAAAGGGAAAGTAAACAAAGATTTTTCTTTTTCATTAAAGCAGTAATGGAACGAACGCACAGGAAGAAAAGAGGTATACAGTATTTGATTCAGATTTGAAGCATTCTACTTCTAAAAGTTGTTTTTTTTATAATCTGCTAGAAAGAAAGTATTTCCCCCCAAAAAGTTTACTCTCTCTAAACATCATATTATGAACAAGCAACAACAAAAAAATTCAGAAACATAATATAACCGGGTACCCGAAATTTTTAAAATTTGTGACCCGGGATAGACCCGGGAAATGTCGGGATGGGTACCCGACCCTATCGGGTACTTTTTTTTTTAATTACTCAATTTTTTTAGTTCGGATCGGCAAATCAACGGGTCCAGTCAACCGGGTCAGGTATTTTTGAACACCTCTAATTATACTTTGTTCATATGAAGATAAATGAAAGTTCAAAAATTAAAAAAAAAACCAAATCAAACTGAGTAACTTCTGTTTTGTTTGGGTGCCATATAATTTGGTCTTCATTATTGGTAAAATCGGTGCTAACATTTTCATTTTGCAGTATACATTTTACCGACATTTGTATTTTGAGATTCTTATCAACATTGAACCTATTGCTTTCTTTAACGGCCGATAGAAGAAGAAGAATAAGAGAGTGTTGAAGAAGAAGAACATGGGTTTTGAAGAAGAAGAAGAAAAAGAAAAGAAGAATGTGGTTGTTGAAGAAGAAAAATGTTGAATGTAGCATCACTGAATGACACACTACAACAAAATATACTTTAATGACACACGAACGACTCACGCTAATTTATGATTTGTAACACGTGTGTCATAAAAAATGTTATGTTTTTTAAAATCTGAACGATTTATGACTTACAATAATGTGTGTCATATTTAATAGTCGTAATCCAAAAAAATTACTAAAACACGGAATACACTTTTAATTATGTGTCATCTTTAGGAGTCATATTCTAATTCCCCCCATTATTTTCATCATTTCCCGCTTCTTCCCCCTCCATAATTATCAGTTCACGCCGCTTCTTCCGACCATGTATCACACAACAAATGGAATCCTCTGGTAGTTCTGCGGTGCGGTGCCTAAAAAACGGTTAATATACGGAGTGACCGGTTAAACAAGTGACCGGTTAAAATTTAGACCGATTATGTTATATTACTTAACCGGAAATACTATAAATTACAATAACATACTAGGTAGCGCTTATATTGACCTATTTTATAAGTAAAGCGGTATATTTATACCGATAGCATTGCAAATTTACCTATTACATTATAATATGTTGAAAGTGTCTATACTTTTTATAAAAAAAGATCGATACTTTTTTTAAAGTTGTAATTTATGTTTCAATTTTTTAATAGTGTTTCATGTTTTCCACCTACAATATTAATTTAATAATTTCATTTGCACAAAAAATTATTTGATTGTTTTGATATTTTATAAAATAATATTTAGAATTTAAATTTAACAATATTAACCAAAGATAATAATAAATATGTAATATATATGTTTTGTTTTTAATTTAATGATAATATATACCGTAACATAAAAAATAATCATTAGATACATATAATTACTAAATTGATATCTTAAAACTCACTCAAAAGATAACCTTAAATTAATGTTTTCCACAGTGAATAAGTATGCACACTTTTATAAAAAGGATAGATACTTTACAATATAAGCACTACCTATTACATATAAACGCTACCTATTACATTATATAAGTGTTACCTATTACATCATATTTTTACCTATTATATTGAAAGTGTCCATACTTTTTAAAAAATTATCGATACTTTTTTTAAAGTTTTGTAATTTATGTTTCAATTTTTTTAATAGTGTTTCATGTTTTCCACCTACAATATTAATTTAATAATTTCATTTGCACAAAAAATTATTGATTGTTTTGATTATAAAATAATATTTAGAATTTAAATTAACAATATTAACCAAATATAATAATAAATATGTAATATATTGTTATTGTTTTTAATTTAATAATAATATATATCGTAACGTAAAAAAAAATCATTAGACGCCTATAATTACTAAATTAATATCTTAAAACTCACTCAAAAGATAACCTTAAATTAATGTTTTCCACAGTGAAAAAAGTATGGACACTTTTATAAAAAGGATAGATACTTTACATATAAGTACTACCTATTACATTTATAAACGCTACCTATTACATATATAAGCGCTACCTATTACATCATATTTTACTATTATATTGAAAGTGTCCATACTTTTTATAAAAGGATCGATACTTTTTTTAAAGTTATGTAATTTATGTTTCAATTTTTTTAATGTTTGTTTTTTCCACCTACAATATTAATTTAATAATTTCATTTGCACAAAAAATTATTTGATTGTTTTGATATTTTATAAAATAATATTTAGAATTTAAATTTAACAATATTAACCAAAGATAATAATAAATATGTAATATATATGTTTATTGTTTTTAATTTAATAATAATATATATCGTAACGTAAAAAATAAATCATTAGACGCCTATAATTACTAAATTAATATCTTAAAACTCACTCAAAATATAACCTTAAATTAATGTTTTCCACAGTTAAAAAAGTATGGACACTTTTATAAAAATGATAGATACATTACAATATAAGCAATACCTATTACATTATACTTTTGGGTTTCGATGTTTATGGGATCGACACTTTTTATATATGGATCGACACTTTATGGTTGCAGCCTGTTTTCCATTCATTCTGGACCAAAAATATCGACACAAACTACAAAAGTGTCGACACATTATTTAGACATATTCTCTCATAAAACTGGTATACTTGTACCGGTTAGATTGAAAAATACATACATTATACTTTTAGGTTTCGATGTTTATGGGATCGACACTTTTTATATATGGATCGACACTTTATGGTTGCATCCTGTTTGCCATTCATTCTGGACCAAAAATATCGACACAAACTACAAAAGTGTCGATACATTATTTAGACCTATTCTCTCATAAAACCGGTATACTTGTACCGGTTAGATTGAAAAATTACATATTACATTATACTTTTGGTTTTCGATGTTTATGGGATCGACACTTTTTATATATGGATCGACACTGTATGGTTGCACCCTGTTTGCCATTCATTCTGGACCAGAAATATCGACACAAACTACAAAAGTGTCGATACATTATTTAGACCTATTCTCTCAAAACCGGTATACTTGTACCGATTAGATTGAAAAATTACCTATTACATTATACTTTTGGGTTTCGATGTTTATGGGATCGACACTTTTTATATATGGATCGACACTTTATTGTTGCACTCTGTTTGCCATATTGTAAATTTGCCTTTTACTTTAAAATATCAACATGACCCTTAATGTGTATAAGAAACATGTACAACAACATACTGCTAACTTTTCATCTCATTCATAATTATATTCACATACAAAATTATAAATCGTATACAAAATTATAAATCTTATACAAAATTAACCCTACATTTACATCATTGCATTCTTTTGTTATTCTTATGTATCATGGCAGCTTTTGTTATCTCCTGTCTTCGTTGATTTTGATTGTGGCTTACGAGATCGTTTAATATTCGCGATCGATCCCACTCTCCAACAACCTATATTCAAATTGTCAGAACGTTAAGTATTGTAAACTACAGCATTCAATCTACGACTTTTAACAATTTTACCACAAACGAATTTTTCTTTCCACTTACAAAATCACCAGTTGCCTCTGTAGAACTGATCGATTCCATCCACATCATCACATAAATGCCGCAATCATGTCTGTTACAAAATTTGAAAACCACACATGTCAATTATGATGAATACTGTATAAATTAAGCTTTCTATTTGTGATAACATCTCATACCCATTCAATTGCTTATTCTTCTTATGCTCCACAAATTTGAAATTTTCAAGGGATACTTTCCTAGAGATCCACAGGATTCAACCCCAATGCGTTTCTTATTATAAAAATCTAATATTTTAATCTGCATTAAAATAGAAGAAGTTATGATCCAAAAAATTATGCATTATAATTTACATAATGTCCTTTCATACATACATACATACCAATCTCTTAGCATCCTTCACTCTCTGTTTAGCTGCTTCAGTTGTAAACTACTATCATATATTGTTGCAACACGATCTACCAAAATACAACACCAAACAGATACCAATGTGAATTATGGTAGTTTATTGTGATCATGATCTGCAACAAATTTCACCCAATTTGACAAAATTCAACATTCTATATCCGAAAACATCATTTGCAATTGGTATGGTGTCTTACCTTCTCACAGTCGGTGAATTTCACATAGTTATTCAGTATGGGACCCCAGAAGGTAGCAATATTCTCAACACTTTCTTTGCTGTTGGCACCCAACGCCTGCTGCTGCAATTACGCAACAAACATTATTAATTTACCGTCTATAACACTACTTATCTCCATTTATTAATTTAACTCACCGCTAAGTGGTATGGAAGGTAGCCAATCCTCCGGAGTGACTTCTGAGAATCGTAGCATACTGTCCAGGCGAGCAAATCAATAACCTAACAAAATTAATTATACAATCAGAACATATTCAATAAGTTTTAACATTTTCTACTTTCTACTTACCACACCGCCAACCCATTCCGTAGGCTTCAACGTTGCAACGTCGTATACACTAGCGAATTGATTTCCCATTGAGATTACAGAATATCTGTATGAATCATTAGGATTAATATGTTGTCATGAAATATTTAAATATAACTCACAAAGAAATATATTTCACTTACTCCGATTCTAACTCAATATTCCATAAATAATCACAAATTGCAGCTTCGATGTCATCAATTCCGCTTGGAATATCCGCTTTTTCAACCTACAATTTTGCATACAAATTTTTGTCACAACAACATAAAAAATCAAATTAAGTTTTCTTTTATTCAACTTACCTTCTGCTTCTTCTTCTGTGGTGCAGGACATTCCGAATCCAAATCTGTTGCTATAACAATCTCCGATGTATAAATGACATCAACTTCCTTCCTCCTCATTTCTTCCATCTCTTCTTCTTCCTCCTCCCTCTTGTCTTCTTCATATTTTTTAGTTCATCGTATTTTTCTACATAGCTCTTCATCTCTTTTATTTCACCCTTCAATTGATCTCCTTCATCCAAGTATTTATCAACCACCCCCTTCACCCCCGTAAGTTCACTCCTCAATTCCACAACCTCCTTCACCACTCCCTCAAATTTTTCACCCGTCACCATCTTAATATCACCCCTTAACACCCCAACTTCTTTCACCACTTCACCCCTCAACACCTCTACTTCTTCCACCACTCCATCTATTTTTCCTTCCACTACCCCCTTATGCCTCTCAAGTGTATCTTCGACTCTCTCAAGTTTCTCTTCGACTCTATCAAGTTTCTCTTCGACTCTTGATGTCTTTGCATGATATCAATTTGGATTTTTTTGATATCAGCCAATTCAACATCAAAATGTCGAAGTTACTATGTTTTCCCTCACCGTCGTCCCACTCACCGTCATCCCCAAATACAACCATCTCTTATTTCTCTCTCTCCCTCCACTGCCTCCTCTACATCCTTTCCAATAACCTTCAAAATTAAATTACAATATTAAGACATTGATTATATTCTTAATATTATTTAATTACATTTATTACCCTTTCTTGCTTCTTCGCTCTATCCAACTTCAACTTCACCATCACTCTAACCATCTCTTCCTTCCCCCATGCACGGATGCGTGCCACTCCGGTTCTTTCATAAGCAGGCACTGCCTCACAGCCTGACCAAAAATCGAACAGTGCAACCTGCATTTATAATAAAATTTATATTTTTATATAAAAACACAAAAAAGTTCTTCAACTCATTTACCTCTAAGATTGCTATGCACCCTTTGAGGTATCTCTGGCTGCCCTTTTTAAAGGTGATTATTGATTCAATCAATCTCGAATGGATATATTCAGCCCAATTGAATTCACCCTTCAAGCCTTCATCGCAAATGAGCTTCATATGTTCCTTGTTCGTTGACGTATAACCCGTTAGACAAAGAAAGATACCGACAAGGTATAATAGAACTCTGGCCTTTAGCTCATCCCCAACGTAAGATCCACTTTTTATTTCCTCTTCAATTTCAGCATATGTCACCTTCTTCTTCAAACCATATTTGGAGACAAGTGTTTTCCAGTCCTTACTCTTACAGACTTCTACAACACTTTTGCCTTCATTTTCTACCCCCAATACGGCTGCAGCACATGGGATCCCGAGAGGAAATGAAAAATCACCATACTTAGCAATACATTGTCTGACATCAAATTGCGCCATCAAGGATCGACACAATTCCCTCCGAATAGGTCGATCCCTTACTCCTACCAACGATCCAAAACCTATTTTCTCCCAGCACATTAAACTGACCCTTCTCCTTAAGGTGTTTAATTAATGAATTCACCCTTTTAATGCTGCATCTTGTCGACACTTCCTACATTTTTTAACAATATATAATGTTATAGTTCTTATATATTTTGTATCAACGTATTTACAAGTTTAATGAATACCTTATTTTCATGTGCTTTCCTCCGTTCTTTGTATTCTTTACTATCATTCCTTGACTGTGTGATGTAAGGTTCCTTTTCAGCATCACTCATTGAATTCCATTTGGACCTCACATCTTTTGTCACCTAATATTAAACATAAACGTTTCTTAATCAATACATTAACACTAAATACTACTCAATGTCAATTTCATTTTACGTACCGAACCACTCTGTGTGCCATCTTCCTTCATCCTTTTGCATTCGGCCATACTGTCAACATTTAAAATTTATAATCAATTTAAAGTTTATCGATACTTTAATCCAATTACCATTTCAACAATAATAACAAAAAGACATTGATACTTACTAGAAGTACATATATCCACCCTTTGGTTGCTTTCGAGTCTCGGCCTCAATTTCAAAGTCATCTGCGCCACCAACAATTTTTCAACCCATTGACTCCATTTTTCCTTCATATACCAGTTTACGCAAATCAAATTCTTTTGTTACATACACTTTATTCAATATACAAATATAGATAACTACTCTTGTGGTAAAACGGTTTTCTTCAAAAGAATTTGAATGGCCACACCAAAATGTGTCGGCACATTTATACAACCTATAATATCATTTTCTACCTATAATATTTAATAAAATTATCGACATTTATATTTTACCTTCAATATCACTTTCTACCTGCAATCAGTCCCAAATGCTTCTTTACTCCAAAACCTCAAACAACACATAAAAACCCTATTCGCGATTACTGTAATAATAAAAAACTAGGGTTTCGACAACATACTTTTCGATTCGACTGCATCAACAACAAACAAACTTCGCTTTAGAAACGCCTTCTGAAATGCAGTAACAATTACGCTTCGATTTCAAAAACTCGTCCGTTCTATCGATTTTCAGAGGATATTTAGATATGGCCTTTATATTTTCATCGGATATATTATTTATATTTAATCGATACAAATACAAAAGTGTCGATACTTTTATGTCAGGTGTCGATACTTTCGAAAGGATAATTACCTATTTTCTTTGAAAGTGTCCATAATTTATTACACGTACTTACGAAAGTATCGACACTTTCAATATATCTGGTATCATTTTACCGGTTTTATCATTTTGATACCGGTTTTATCATATTTTTACATGTTATATCGTTGTGGATCGATATATTTTTTTAAAGTATCGACACATTATAGGCGCTAAAATTACTTCTCTTTTAAATTCACAAAGTGTCAATCCTTATATAAAGTATCGACACTTTCAATATATTCGGTAACGTTTTATCGGTTTTATCATTTTGTTACCGGTTTTATCATATTTTTACCTGGTATATCATTTTGGATCGATACATTTTTTAAAATTATCGACACTTTATAGGATTTAAAACTGCTTCTATTTTAAATTCACGAAGTGTCGATCCTTATATTAAAGTACCGACACTTTAAATGTATCCGGTAGCGCTTTACCGGTTTTATCATTTCAATACTGGTTTTGTCATAATTTTACCTGTTATATCGTTTTGGATCGACACATTTTTAATTTGGATCGACACGAACTGATAAGTTAAGTTTGCCGGTTGCACAATTTTTTAATATTTGGGGTAGTACATCATAGTAATTGGGAAAGTCCAATTCATGTGGTTCCTAAGAAAACGGGAGTCACAGTGGTCGAAAATCAAGAAGAGGAGTTAGTGCCCACAAGGGTTAAAAATGGATGGTGAGTTTTTATTGATTACAAGAAGTTGAACTCTCTTTCTCAAAAAGATCATTTTCCTCTTCCCTTTATAGACCAAATGATTAAAAAATTAGCTAGAAAAACTCATTATTGTTGCCTTGATGGTTTTTCAGTTTTTTCCAAATCCCAATAGCGCCAGAGGATCAAGAAAAAATGACTTTTACTTGTCCCTTCGGAACATTTGTATACAGACGAATGCTCTTTGGCCTTTGTAATGCACCTGCCACCTTCCAAAGATGCATATTGAGTATATTTTCTGACTATATAGAGAAAGGCATCGAAGTCTTTATGGATGATTTCATGGTTTATGGTAATTCTTTTAATAAATGTCTTGATAATTTAATTAATGTGCATAAAAGATGCTTGGAATATAACCTTGTTTTAAACTATGAAAATGCCATTTTAGGCCATATTGTTTCCTCAAAAAGGATTGTGGTTGATAAAGATAAACAAATATTATACGCTCACTTCCTTGCCCCACAAAAATAAGGGAAATTCGTTCTTTTATTGGAAAGTAAGAATTTTATCGCATGTTTATTAAAGACTTTTCAAAGATAGCACAACCTTTATGCAATCTTCTTCAAAAGGATCAAGACTTTGATTTTGATTCAAAATGCAAGGCTTCGATTCATTAAATGAAAAGCTTATTTCAGCCCCATTTGTTCAGCCACCAGATTGGAATTACCCCTTTGAACTTATGTGTGATGCATCGGATACTAGCGTTGGAGTCGTTATCAGCCAAAAAATAGGCATAGAGCTGCATGTCATAGCCTATGTGTCCCGAACTTTGGACTCGGCTCAGAAAAATTATTCAACTAAGGAAAAAGAGTTTTTTTCTATAATTTTTTCTTTAGAAAATTTTAGATCTTACTTGCTTGACACTAAAATTACTATTTTTCTGATCATGCAGCTTTAAGGTATTTGATGAGCAAAAAGGAAACAAAGCCAAGGCTTATCCGATGGATCTTGCTTTTACATGAGTTTAACTTCGAAATCAAAGACAAAAAGGGATGGAAAATCTGGTGGCAGATCACTTGAGTCGAATTCCCCTTACCACATCTGACCCACCACTTAGAGAAATATTTCCTAAAGAAAAACTAATGGTGGCTCAAAGCATAACTCCATGGTTTGCGGATATGGTTAATTATTTTGCCACATGTAAGTTACCATTAGATTTGTCGAGAGCTGAAATCAATCGAATTAAGCGAGAATCCCGATATTATATTTGGGATGATCCTTATTTATGGAAACACTATTCAGATCAGGTAATTCGGTGATGTATTGCCAAAAATGAGGTAAATTCAATTTTACAATTTTGTCACTCTTACTCTTGTGGCGGTCATTTTGGGCCAAAACATACAACTCGTAAATTTCTTGAATGTGGTTTTTTTTAGCCTCACATCTTTCAAGATTCTTATTTGTTTTGTAAAACTTGTGAGAGATGTCTATGTACATGTAATCTAAGCCGTAGAAACGAGATGCCACCAAATCTGGTAGAAGTTTGTGAAATTTGTTATGTTTGGGGAATCTATTATATGAGTCCTTTTATTTCGTCATCTGGAAATACTTACATTATTCTAGCTGTAGATTATGTTTCTAAATGGGTAGAAGCTAAGGTCACTCGGAATAATGATGTTAAAACTATAGTTAATTTTTTCAAAAATTCTATTTTTCCAGGTTTGGCACACCACGGGCTATAATAAGCGATAGAGAAACTCACATCATTAACCGAGTAATCGAGTCGCTAATGAAGAAATTTGGAGTAACTCAAAGAATTGATACCGCTTACTATCCATAAACAAATGGATAGGCAGAAGTATCGAATTGGGAAATTAAAACAATTCTTGAAAAAATTGTTAAATCGGATTAAAAGGATTGGAGTTTAAAATTAATTGATGCACTTTGGGCATATCGAACCGTTTATAAAGGTCTTATTGGGATTCACCATACCGGCTTGTTTTTGGTAAACCATGCCATTTACCCTTTGAGTTAGAACATCGAGCTTATTGGGTTGTTAAACAGTGTAACATAGACATGGATGCAGTCGGTGAAGCTCAGAAATTACATATTCAAGAACTTGAGGAAATCCGAAAAAAATTCCTATAACAATGCTCGGATATTTAAAGAAAAAATAATTTCATGATAATCAAATTTCTTTTAAAACTTTTCTGTCGGTCAAAAAGGTTATGTTATTTAACTCTAAATTTAAACTTTTTGCAGGAAAACTCAAATCAAAATAGCTCGGACCATTTACAGTGACTCAAGTATTTTATCACAATGCTATTAAAGTTGAAAATAGCTCAGGAGTTCAATTTAAAGTTAATGGTCAAAGATTGAAGCCGTATTATGGAAATGCTTCGGTTGGTCTAATCGAAGAAATCAATTTAGAGGAACCCGCAATCTGGAAAAAAATCAGGTCATCAAGCTAACGACGTTAAACAAAGGCGTTTGATGGAAGGCAACTCATTTCGTTTTATTTTCATTTTAATTTTGTTTTCTTAGCAAACTTTATTTCGTTCCATTTATTTTATTTTATTTTATCATATGCTTAATTTTATTTTATTTTTCTCTGGACAGATTCAAATTCCTATTAAATATATAATGAAGGAGCAGTGTCTCACTTCTGGAGACAACAAGTTGGCACACGTTAGCATAGCCCAACCCCCATGTGGCGCACATTATTATTCCCTAATTTTTTGTTTCCTTCCTCTGTCGAAATTTCTACTTGGGGGGTTTGAAATTCTTTTTCCATTTTTGATGGGATCCACTTTATCTATTCTATCAGTATCTATATCTTTTTTCTTTTAACCAAACTTTCAATCTTCCTCAAAATTCTTTATCTTTTTTCTCCTATATTTTAAAACTTCCCATGAACCCAACATTCTTTTTCAACTATTTTAAAACTCAAACCCCAAGTTTATCACAATCCTAACTGACCACACCCACCCGTCAATCCAAAACTCTTTTACTTTTCCAACTCTTTTTCCCTTTTTATTTTATGTATTCATTAAAATCCAAGAACCCTTCAAATTTCTTCTTCTCTTTGGGGTCTTCATCTCCATCTACCTTGCACCAATCAGTTTACCGATTTATTTTTAAGTGCCCACACCGTCAACTACACCATCGGACACCACCTCCCTAGCACCGGTTCTCCGCCTCTCCTTTCTCCATAATGGTGCGAACACGCAACCAAGAAAAACCAAGGGGTACCACCGCCACACAACCTTGGAGGACGCCACTGCCACACTGCTTCGAACTATAATCAACGTTCCAAGCGATTCTGACTCACTTCCCGCTCCAACTCCCCCTCCTCGTCGTGGAAGGTGACCGTAAGACTCTTCATCTAGAATTCAAGCGCCCAAATATGAAACCACCGCCTCTCCTCCGTTCATCGGTCATTCCACCTTCTACCACCATCACGCTAGCGGTCCGAGTAACCCACGACCATCCTGACCTTAATCACCGGCCACACCGATATTCTACTCAATTCCATTAGGTTCCACTTCCCGTTCTACGTCGGATGTTGCGTCCCCGTCGTTTGCAGCACATGAACAACCCGAGGTAAATTCTATACATATCGATATTGAACCATTACTAATGTGACATCTTATTTTTGGCTATTCTTAAGATTTTAGGAATGAATTCAATTTCACGGGTGGTGTACTACTACAACCGAGCCCCACATCCTCATATGGACCCGAACCTTCTCCCCGGTTACTCGGGCAGCCCCAACATTTGTCCTTTGATGCATGCTCGGATGAATACGAAGGGCCACCAAACGAAACACTTGATCCTTTCTATGAAAGGAATCGAAGAGGCCGAACATATTCTGTACCACCCGAGGAGATACTACAAAGCTACCTCGATTTCAATGGCGATGAGGCTAGGAGTTTCGATAGTATTCGTCACCGTAGGTTTCAAGTTTGTATCTCGGACATTTGGCACTTTACATTTACGTGATGCTATGATGCATTATTTTGATACAATTGGTTAGAATCTCTATTCAAATATTAGATGTGATACTTATTACGAGTTAGTATTTGAGTTCTACACCACTTTCATTTTTCTACAGCATCGTGCCATTTTTATCAATACACTTGATGTTATTGCTTTTCAATTACTAGGATAATACTTTAGGATGTCATTAAATGATTTTAACTTTTCTATGGGGTTTGTGACTGATGTCATGGACTATGGTTATCTGACATCTTTACGTGAGATTCCGCAGGACTTCGATACTGGTATGGCTTATGAAGTACTTACAGGATTGACAGACGTTCAATTCTATGCACGCGTTACAAAGGCATGGCATATTCACGACCTTGCTCTCTATTACATGCACCGGTTCCTTACTTACAACTATTCTGATCGTAATGATACTACATCTTTTTAAGTAAGGTTGAATGTTTTTTTTTCTTATGGTGTATAGAAACTGGCACGAAGGTAAATTTAGGATATTGGTTCACTCGAGCCTTCACGCGAGTTGTACGAACCAATCAACCCTTGATCCTTGGACCTTATATTACATATTTAGTATCCCGTTTATTTCCATTGACCTTTGACACTGTGAAATTTACTCATGCTTTTGCTATGGATCCACTTGATGCTATGTGTTTGGACTCAATGGGACTTCTCGTATAACTCACGCTGCCTCTCACATTGTACTCCCAGCACCATTACACCTCGTAATGGGGGCATTTACATGAGGACAGAAACGACCTCCGGCAGCCAGCACACAACTGGCGCCCGGGCTCTTTTCGATGTGGTCGTGGCCGCGGTCACCACTAGATCGGTGAGTATTTTTTTCCTCTCTTTGTTTTTAAATTTGATATACATTTTGGGACAAAACGAATTAAGTGAGGGAGAAGATAAGCATGTCAAATTTTCCCTTGACTTGTTTGATTGTTTGAAATTGAGTTATTTTAATATTGATATATTGGGTTCGTTGGTTTCTATTCTTGAACTTCACTTTATACTATTGCTTTCTTTTGGATTGTGACCATGTTTTGATCAAATTTAATTGCATTATGGTGATTGGTATAGCTGGTGAAATTTTAGTATAGTTATTTCATGCTTTTGTTGATAGAGATGAACTTGACTCAGTGCATATAAAATTTTTTGTGAGATTCGAGCCTAATGAGCATACATTTTCTTTCTTGCTCATTGTTTGATTTGAGTGTGCCATACTAATTAGGATATTCTAGAACTTGTAATCACAATGCATATCGAGACTATATGTTAGGCATTATGTTTTAATGTGATAGGGGTACCTAGGATAAACCCACTTTTCCCAAAAAAAAAGTCCTACACATTTATATATCTATTAGTGAACCACATTTGAGCCTATTTCCCTTTCTTTGTTTTACACCTCATAATTAAACCCGAAGCTTTTCTTTTTATTTTTCCTCTCTTTTCACACCCATGCCGAGACTTGAGATCTTGTATCACTCTTGTTCCGCAAAAAAAAAAAAAAAAAAAATTGTTCACTCTTTCGAACAATAGAAAAAAGAAAAAAAAAGAGAAACTTTGTTCAAATGAAAAAAAGAAGAAGGAAAATCGATCGTTTCAATTGCCTTTCATTTATTCTTTTTCCTTGTTTTATTGTGCTTCATGTTAGTTCGTGGATTGCTCCTAATTGTATTAATCTCTTGTTTTGGTATTTAACCTGATCATCATGGGCTTTTCCCTACCCTAACCTAAGCCTTGTTACACCTTGTTTAAGGACCCCTTGATTATTGCATTATGTTCATTTTTAGTAGTGGAAATTTGATTGGATTCCAAGCCTATGGTAATATTTTTGGTTAGTTTCAGTTTGAGCGATTGCATTTACCCCTAAACACTTTGAGTGGATATGTGTGAATCTTTGTGAGGTATTGAGTCATGTTTCATTAAACTTGGCAATTAATTGGGATATCTTGCTTACTTTATATTTTCTTAGTTGTTTCTCTGCTTGATTATAACTTGAAGTGGGTAATTTTCATGGACTTAGTTCGATTGGAATTTTGAGAAATAAATTGAAATTGAAGATGGCAACTTGTGATTTTGATATGTTAATTGAGGAATGCTTGAGGACAAGCATTGAATAAGTTAGGGGGAATTTGATAAGTGCTTTATTTAGTTATTATTTTCCTTTTAAATTGCTCCGTAATCAATGGTGTATGTGGCTTAATTATTCGTTTTGATTCATTTTCTGTGCAGGACACTAGATTCTGGAAATTGCACTAAAAGGACAGAATTCTGCAGTTTTTTTTACTTTCGGAATCAAAGTTGGATTAGTGGGCATGTCTTTGGGCATGAAACATATAATGAGATGATGATGTCAGCACCTTCTAGAAGGTCCAGTCAGCGCTTCTAGAAGAACGAATGGATCAGTCGCACATTTTTGCAATTCAGATTTGAATTAAACAAATGTTTATGATATTATTTTAAATATTATATTATATTTTATCTTATCTTTGTTTTATGTATTTTAGTTTAAATAATTTTAAGTATTTTAATTAGGATTTATTTTCTTTATATTAGGATTATCTTTACCTTATTTTTAGGATTTTGAAGGCTATAAATACCCTTAGTAAAATTGTTTGCTAAGAGGAAACTGATATCGGAATCAGTTATTATTATAACAACATAATCCGATTCGGCAGCTTTTTGAGCCTCAACGATTTTAGATCTACAACATTGTTGTTGCTTAGATCAATTCACAAACTGATATTGAAGATTGCACTTGGGTATTCGGTATACAAAGCATACTCACAAGGATTTGTCCTTGTAGACAAGTAACCGGTGTGAATCATGAAGTAAAGATCTTTTTCGATGATTCAAGGAAATTGAGTCAAAACTGAAAGCCTGAGGCTACTTTTCACAATAAGTCTTCTTTTCAAACTCAAATTACTATTTTATTATATTTACTATTTTTTATTATTATTTGTCTTTATCTTATGTTCAAACAGTCTTTCAAAACCTCCTATTTTATCTTATTCTTATCTCATCTTTATTTTTATATTTTTATTTTTTTTAATTTAATCTCTATCCAAACTCTACTATTCAAAAACAAAAAAGATAATTAAATCAGAAACTGAATAATCTCTGTGGGATTGACCCTTACTTTCCACTTGATATATTTTCTTTATATTTATTTTGGGAATAAGGAATTATTTTGACACGAAAACGACGCATGTCAAGCTGGAACTGATGTTGAGACACGATTGGAGTCCAATAACCTATCGATAAAAGGTGTGTTGCTTAGAAGATATCTAGAGGAACCAAATATAATTAGAGGATTAAATTTATACCAAATATAACTTCTTGGGTAAGTAACAAGGACAAAATATATAATTATACCAAAAAGTTAACTCATGAGTCATTTTCTCGATTAAATTTTAACTGTCATATCACCTTCACCATTAAAAGTTAACGGTTAATGGTTTGATTAACTATTTAAATAGTTGTGTGGTCTGTTTGATCAAGTTAAAACATCGCTGGTCAAACTGATTTCTGACTATAGTTCAGTGGTCACCCATGAAGTATACCCAAAAGTAAAGTACTACTCCACTTATTTTATAGGATATGCCCAAATTAACAACCAAGCGAATGAAACGGCTAAGCAACCACCGAACCTATGATAAAATCACGTGCTAAATCAAATACTTGTTTTATAGGCCTGATGGTTTTGTCCACTGATCATACCAAATCATCTGTTAAGGAAAAGGTAGTTATTCCCTAAGTTTCGAGATCGAGCATAATGTGAGTTCGAGCATAATGCGAGTTCGAGTAAAATGATTACAAGTGTGTATAAATGTTTATTATTAAATAGTCGAAAGTATTTTAGACATTATTAAATTAAAAACTCTTTTTTATTATTTTATTGAAAAAACAACCCCAAACAATAGTAATTGAAAAAAATACTCCAAATTGCATACATAGGTTACCTTGCATTCTATAAAACGCTTTTTTGAATGTTATCTTAAAATTTGATGGAACTCGCATTTAATAAAACGAGAAGTCCTTTAAACGTGTTATGTAGGACTAGAGATAGTACTATTGTACAACTGGGAGGTATTTTTCCAATGAATGTTGTTTGGGGTTGTTATTCCAATAAATGATTTTTTGAGGGTTTTTTTAATAATAATGTCAATATTTTGAATATATATTATTTTTCATTATCTCGTATTAATAAAAAAATATTGAAAAATGTTTTAAGTATTAATTTCATATTAAAATGTATTTTTTCTCATTTAAGTATTCAAAATAAAATATTTGAAACCAAAATCATAAATATCATTCCTCAAACAATTTAATTCTTTTTTTTTTGGTTACAAAAGTAAAAGAAAAATTAGCTATTCAGTAGAGCATGTCCAGCCTGCACATCACTTTAAGTCAGTGAACTAATAAACTCTGGCTGGTTTTGCCACTCAGAAATTCCTAGTTGCATCGTACCCATGCCGGGCAACAGCGTCGGCCACCTCATTTGCTTCCGATGGGATGAGAGTGAACTCGACCGTCCAATTTTTCTGCAGCACCTCTCGTATCCTTTGGATTAGAGTCGGTTCATGTTCTTGACTGTATGTGGATTAATCTAATGGCTTCCGCATTATCCATTTCCACCATGAGACGATTGACTCCATGTTTCCAAGCTACGAGCAGACCATCCAGCAAACCCCAAAGTTCGGCATGAAGAACCGAGCAGCTTCCAATGTGTCAACTATGCCCTACAATCCAGTTTCCATCATGACTGCGCACGATACCTCCACTCGCTATTTATTTTAACGGACTATTCAAATTGATGTCCAAAAACTTTTATCATTTCTCATATTCATTGCTTGTAATTAGGGGTGTTTAAATTCGGGTACCCAAAGTTTCAGGTACCCGGATCTTCGGATAGTAGATTGGTCGGCCTGTGTCTCAACTAGGTTTTTGTGGTTCCGGATTTTACGGCTACCCGTAATCCAAGTAATCAAGTACCCAATTTTTATCATTTTTAAATTATTGATTATAAAAAAAATATAAATTTAAATGTTCGAGTTACATACTTCAACGTCAAAAGATAGAATTTAAAGCTACGAATCAAAAGTAATACTCGGATATTAATTTTTCTCTTTATATCTTATTGCAAACCTTATAGAAAGGGAAAGTAAACAAAGATTTTTCTTTTTCATTAAAGCAGTAATGGAACGAACGCACACGAAGAAAAGAGGTATACAGTATTTGATTCAGATTTGAAGCTTTCTACTTCTAAAAGTTGTTTTTTTTATAATCTGCTAGAAAGAAAGTATTTCCCCCCAAAAAGTTATTCTCTCTAAACATCATATTATGAACAAGCAACAACAAAAAAATTCAGAAACATAATATAACCGGGTACCCGAAATTTTTAAAATTTGTGACCCGGGATAGACCCGGGAAATGTCGGGATGGGTACCCGACCCTATCGGGTACTTTTTTTTTTAATTACTCAATTTTTTTAGTTCGGATCGGCAAATCAACGGGTCCAGTCAACCGGGTCAGGTATTTTTGAACACCTCTAATTATACTTTGTTCATATGAAGATAAATGAAAGTTCAAAAATTAAAAAAAAAACCCCAAATCAAACTGAGTAACTTCTGTTTTTGTTTGGGTGCCATATAATTTGGTCTTCATTATTGGTAAAATCGGTGCTAACATTTTCATTTTGCAGTATACATTTTACCGACATTTGTATTTTGAGATTCTTATCAACATTGAACCTATTGCTTTCTTTAACGGCCGATAGAAGAAGAAGAATAAGAGAGTGTTGAAGAAGAAGAACATGGGTTTTGAAGAAGAAGAAGAAAAAGAAAAGAAGAATGTGGTTGTTGAAGAAGAAAAATGTTGAATGTAGCAGCAGTGAATGACACACTACAACAAAATATATTTTTAATGACACACGAACGATGACTCACGCTAATTTATGACTTGTAAAACACGTGTGTCATAAAAAATGTTATGTTTTTTAAAATCTGAATGATTTATGACTTATAATAATATGTGTCATATTTAATAGTCGTAATCCAAAAAAATTACAAAAACACAGAATACACTTTTAATTATGTGTCATCTTTAGGAGTCATATTCTAATTCCCCCATTATTTTCATCATTTCCCGCTTCCCCCTCCATAATTATCAGTTCACGCCGCTTCTTCCGACCATGTATCACACAACAAATGGAATCCCACTCTGGGTAGTTCTGCGGTGCGGTGCCTAAAAAACGGCTAATATACGGCGTGACCGGTTAAACAAGTGACCGGTTAAAATTTAGACCGGTTATGTTATATTATTTAACCGGAAATATTATAAATTACAATAACATACTAGGTAGCGCTTATATTGACATATTTATAAGTAAACCGGTATATTTATACCGATAGCATTGCAAATTTACCTATTACATTATAATATGTTGAAAGTGTCTATACTTTTTTATAAAAAAGATCGATACTTTTTTTAAAGTTATGTAATTTATGTTTCAATTTTTTAATAGTGTTTTATGTTTTCCACCTACAATATTAATTTAATAATTTCATTTGCACAAAAAATTATTTAATTGTTTTGATATTTTATAAAATAATATTTAGAATTTAAATTTAACAATATTAACCAAAGATAATAATAAATATGTAATATATATGTTTATTGTTTTTAATTTAATGATATATACCGTAACATAAAAAATAAATCATTAGATACATATAATTACTAAATTGATATCTTAAAACTCACTCAAAAGATAACCTTAAATTATGTTTTCCACAGTGAAATAAGTATACACACTTTTATAAAAAGGATAGATACTTTACAATATAAGCATTACCTATTACATTATATAAACGCTACCTATTACATTATATAAGTGCTACCTATTACATCATATTTTTACCTATTATATTGAAAGTGTCCATACTTTTTATAAAAAGGATCGATACTTTTTTTAAAGTTATGTAATTTATGTTTCAATTTTTTTTAATAGTGTTTCATGTTTTCCACCTACAATATTAATTTAATAATTTCATTTGCACAAAAAATTATTTGAATGTTTTGATATTTTATAAAATAATATTTAGAATTTAAATTTAACAATATTAACCAAATATAATAATAATATGTAATATATGTTTATTTTTTTAATTTAATAATAATATATCATAACGTAAAATAAATCATTAGACGCCTATAATTACTAAATTAATATCTTAAAACTCACTCAAAAGATAACCTTAAATTAATGTTTTCCACAGTTAAAAAAGTATGGACACTTTTATAAAAATGATAGATACTTTACAATATAAGCAATACCTATTACATTATACTTTTGGGTTCGATGTTTATGGGATCGACACTTTTATATATGGATCGACACTTTATGGTTGCATCCTGTTTTCCATTCATTCTGGACCAAAAATATCGACACAAACTACAAAAGTGTCGACACATTATTTAGACCTATTCTCTCATAAAACTGGTATACTTGTACCGGTTAGATTGAAAAATTACATATTACATTATACTTTAGGTTCGATGTTTATGGGATCGACACTTTTTATATATGGATCGACACTTTATGGTTGCACCTGTTTGCCATTCATTCTGGACCAAAATATCGACACAAACTACAAAAGTGTCGATACATTATTTAGACCTATTCTCTCATAAAACCGGTATACTTGTACCGGTTAGATTGAAAAATTACATATTACATTATACTTTTGGTTTTCGATGTTTATGGGATCGACACTTTTTATATATGGATCGACACTGTATGGTTGCACCCTGTTTGCCATTCATTCTGGACCAGAAATATCGACACAAACTACAAAAGTGTCGATACATTATTTAGACCAATTCTCTCATAAAACCGGTATACTTGTACCGATTAGATTGAAAAATTACCTATTACATTATACTTTTGGGTTTCGATGTTTATGGGATCGACACTTTTTATATATGGATCGACACTTTATTGTTGCACTCTGTTTGCCATATTGTAAATTTGCCTTTTACTTTAAAATATCAACATGACCCTTAATGTGTATAAGAACATGTACAACAACATACTGCTAACTTTTCTCATCTCATTCATAATTATATTCACATACAAATTATAAATCGTATACAAAATTATAAATCTTATACAAAATTAACCCTACATTACATCATTGCATTTTTTGTTATTCTTATGTATCATGGCAGCTTTTGTTATCTCCTGTCTTCGTTGATTTTGATTGTGGCTTACGAGATCGTTTAATATTCGCGATCGATCCCACTCTCCAACAACCTATATTCAAATTGTCAGAATGTTAAGTATTGTAAACTACAGCATTCAATCTACGACTTTTAACAATTTTACCACAAACGAATTTTTCTTTCCACTTACAAAATCACCAGTTGCCCCTGTAGAACCGATCGATTCCATCCACATCATCACATACATGCCGCAATCATGTCTGTTACAAAATTTGAAAACCACACATGTCAATTATGATGAATACTGTATAAATTAAGCTTTCTATTTATGATAACATCTCATACCCATTCAATTGCTTATTCTTCTTATGCTCCACAAATTTGAAATTTTTCAAGGGATACTTTCCTAGAGATCCATAGGATTCAACCCAAATGCGTTTCTTATTATAAAAATCTAATATTTTAATCTGCATTAAAATAGAAGAAGTTATGATCCAAAAAAATTATGCATTATAATTTACATAATGTCCTTTCATACATACATACATACCAATCTCTTAGCATCCTTCACTCTCTGTTTAGCTGCTTCAGTTGTAAACATACTATCATATATTGTTGCAACACGATCTACCAAATACAACACCAACAGATACCAATGTGAATTATGGTAGTTTATTGTGATCATGATCTGCAACAAATTTCACACCCAATTTGACAAAATTCAACATTCTATATCCGAAAACATCATTTGCAATTGGTATGGTGTCTTACCTTCTCACAGTCGGTGAATTTCACATAGTTATTCAGTATGGGACCCCAGAAGGTAGTAATACTCTCAACACTTTCTTTGTTGTTGGCACCCAACGCCTGCTGCTGCAATTACGCAACAAACATTATTAATTTACTGTCTATAACACTACTTATCTCCATTTATTAATTTAACTCACCACTAAGTGGTATGGAAGGTAGCCAATCCTCCGGAGTGACTTTTGAGAATCGTAGCATACTGTCCAGGCGAGCAAATCAATAACCTAACAAAATTAATTATACAATCAGAACATATTCAATAAGTTTTAACATTTTCTACTTTCTACTTACCACACCGCCAACCCATTCCGTAGGCTTCAACGTTGCAACGTCGTATACACTAGCGAATTGATTTCCCATTGAGATTACAGAATATCTGTATGAATCATTAGGATTATATGTTGTCATGAATATTTAAATATAACTCACAAAGAAATATATTTACTTACTCCGATTCTAACTCAATATTCCATAATAATCACAAATTGCAGCTTCGATGTCATCAATTCCGCTTGGAATATCCGCTTTTTCAACCTACAATTTTGCATACAAATTTTGTCACAACAACATAATAAAAATCAAATTAAGTTTTTTTTATTCAACTTACCTTCTGCTTCTTCTTCTGTGGTGCAGGACATTCCGAATCCAAATCTGTTGCTATAACAATCTCCGGTGTATAAATGACATCAACTTCCTTCCTCCTCATTTCTTCCATCTCTTCTTTCCTCCCCCTCTTGTCTTCTCATATTTTTCAGTTCATCGTATTTTTTTCTACATAGCTCTTCATCTCTTTTATTTCACCCTTCAATTGATCTCCTTCATCCAAGTATTATCACCACCCCTTCACCCCCGTAAGTTCACTCCTCAATTCCACAACCTCCTTCACCACTCCCTCAAATTTTTCACCCGTCACCATCTTAATATCACCCCTTAACACCCCAACTTCTTTCACCACTTCACCCCTCAACACCTCTACTTCTTCCACCACTCCATCTATTTTTCCTTCCACTACCCCCTTATGCCTCTCAAGTGTATCTTCGACTCTCTCAAGTTTCTCTTCGACTCTATCAAGTTTCTCTTCGACTCTTGATTGTCTTTGCATGATATCAATTTGGATTTTTTGATATCAGCCAATTCAGACATCAAAATGTCGAAGTTACTATGTTTTCCCTCACCGTCGTCCCACTCACCGTCATCCCCAAATACAACCATCTCTTATTTCTTCTCCTCTCCCTCCACTGCCTCCTCTACATCCTTTCCAATAACCTTCAAAATTAAATTACAATATTAAGACATTGATTATATTCTTAATATTATTTAATTACATTTATTACCCTTTCTTGCTTCTTCGCTCTATCCAACTTCAACTTCACCATCACTCTAACCATCTCTTCCTTCCCCCATGCACGGATGCGTGCCACTCCGGTTCTTTCATAAGCAGGCACTGCCTCACAACCTGACCAAAAATCGAACAGTGCAACCTGCATTTATAATAAAATTTATATTTTTATATAAAAACACAAAAAAGTTCTTCAACTCATTTACCTCTAAGATTGCTATGCACCCTTTGAGGTATCTCTGGCTGCCCTTTTTAAAGGTGATTATTGATTCAATCAATCTCGAATGGATATATTCAGCCCAATTGAATTCACCCTTCAAGCCTTCATCGCAAATGAGCTTCATATGTTCCTTGTTCGTTGACGTATAACCCGTTAGACAAAGAAAGATACCGACAAGGTATAATAGAACTCTGGCCTTCAGCTCATCCCCAACGTAAGATCCACTTTTTATTTCCTCTTCAATTTCAGCATATGTCACCTTCTGCTTCAAACCATATTTGGAGACAGGTGTTTTTCCAGTCCTTACTCTTACAGACTCTACAACACTTTTGCCTTCATTTTCTACCCCCAATACGGCTGCAGCACATGGGATCCGAGAGGAAATGAAAAATCACCATACTTAGCAATACATTGTCTGACATCAAATTGCGCCATCAAGGATCGACACAATTCCCTCCGAATAGGTCGATCCCTTACTCCTACCAACGATCCAAAACCTATTTCTCCCAGCACATTAAACTGACCCTTCTCCTTAAGGTGTTAATTAATGAATTCACCCTTTTAATGCTGCATCTTGTCGACACTTCCTACATTTTTTAACATATATAATGTTATAGTTCTTATATATTTTGTATCAACGTATTTACAAGTTTAATGAATACCTTATTTTCATGTGCTTTCCTCCGTTCTTTGTATTCTTTACTATCATTCCTTGACTGTGTGATGTAAGGTTCCTTTTCAGCATCACTCATTGAATTCCATTTGGACCTCACATCTTTTGTCACCTAATATTAAACATAAACGTTTCTTAATCAATACATTAACACTAAATACTACTCAATGTCAATTTCATTTTACGTACCGAACCACTCTGTGTGCCATCTTCCTTCATCCTTTTGCATTCGGCCATACTGTCAACATTTAAAATTTGTAATCAATTTAAAGTTTATCGATACTTTAATCCAATTACCATTTCAACAATAATAACAAAAAGACATTGATACTTACTAGAAGTACATATATCCACCCTTTGGTTGCTTTCGAGTCTCGGCCTCAATTTTAAAGTCATCTGCGCCACCAACAATTTTCCAACCCATTGACTCCATTTTTCCTTCATATATCAGTTTACGCAAATCAAATTATTTTGTTACATACACTTTATTCAATATACAAATATAGATAACTACTCTTGTGGTAAACGGTTTTCTTCAAAAGAATTTGAATGGCCACACAAAAATGTGTCGGCACATTATACAACCTATAATATCATTTTCTACCTATAATATTTAATAAAAGTATCGACATTTATATTTTACCTTCAATATCACTTTCTACCTGCAATCAGTCCCAAATGCTTCTTTACTCCAAAACCTCAAACAACACATAAAAACCCTATTCGCGATTACTGTAATAATAAAAAACTAGGGTTTCGACAACATACTTTTCGATTCGACTGCATCAACAACAAACAAACTTCGCTTTAGAAACGCCTTCTGAAATGCAGCAACAATTACGCTTCGATTTCAAAAACTCGTCCGTTCTATCGATTTTCAGAGGATATTTAGATATGGCCTTTATATTTCATCGGATATATTATTTATTTAATCGATACAAATACAAAAATGTCGATAATTTTATGTCAGGTGTCGATACTTTTGAAAGGATAATTACCTATTTCTTTGAAAGTGTCCATAATTTATTACACGTACTTACGAAAGTATCGACACTTTCAATATATCTGGTATCATTTTACCGGTTTTATCATTTTGATACCGGTTTTATCATATTTTTACATGTTATATCGTTGTGGATCGATATATTTTTTTAAAGTATCGACACATTATAGGCGCTAAAATTGCTTCTCTTTTAAATTCACAAAGTGTAGATCCTTATATAAAGTATCGACACTTTCAATATATCCGGTAACGTTTTACCGGTTTTATCATTTTGTTACTGGTTTTATCATATTTTTACCTGGTATATCGTTTTGGATCGATACGTTTTTTAAAATTATCGACACTTTATAGGATTTAAAACTGCTTCTATTTTAAATTCACGAAGTGTCGATCCTTATATTAAAGTACCGACACTTTAAATGTATCCGGTAGCGCTTTACCGGTTTTATCATTTCAATACTGGTTTTGTCATAATTTTACCTGTTATATCGTTTTGGATCGACACATTTTTAATTTGGATCGACACGAACCGATAAGTTAAGTTTGCCGGTTGCATAATTTTTTAATATTTGGGGTAGTACATCATAGTAATTGGGAAAGTCCAATTCATGTGGTTCCTAAGAAAACGGGAGTCACAGTGGTCGAAAATCAAGAAGAGGAGTTAGTGCCCACAAGGGTTAAAAATGGATGGTGAGTTTGTATTGATTACAAGAAGTTGAACTCTCTTTCTCAAAAAGATCATTTTCCTCTTCCCTTTATAGACCAAATGATTAAAAAATTAGCTAGAAAAACTCATTATTGTTGCCTTGATGGTTTTTCAGTTTTTTCCAAATCCTAATAGCGCCAGAGGATCAAGAAAAAATGACTTTTACTTGTCCCTTCGGAACATTTGTATACAGACGAATGCTCTTTGGCCTTTGTAATGCACCTGCCTCCTTCCAAAGATGCATATTGAGTATATTTTCCGATTATATAGAGAAAGGCATCGAAGTCTTTATGGATGATTTCATGGTTTATGGTAATTCTTTTAATAAATGTCTTGATAATTTAATTAATGTGCATAAAAGATGCTTGGAATATAACCTTGTTTTAAACTATGAAAATGCCATTTTAGGCCATATTATTTCCTCAAAAAGGATTGTGGTTGATAAAGATAAAACAAATATTATACGCTCACTTCCTTACCCCACAAAAATAAGGGAAATTCGTTCTTTTATTGGAAAGTAAGAATTTTATCGCAGGTTTATTAAAGACTTTTCAAAGATAGCACAACCTTTATGCAATCTTCTTCAAAAGGATCAAGACTTTGATTTTGATTCAAAATGCAAGGCGTCGATTCATTAAATGAAAAGCTTATTTCAGCCCCATTTGTTCAACCACCAGATTGGAATTACCCCTTTGAACTTATGTGTGATGCATCGGATACTAGCGTTGGAGTCGTTATCAGCCAAAAAATAGGCATAGAGCTGCATGTCATAGCCTATGTGTCCCGAACTTTGGACTCGGCTCAGAAAAATTATTCAACTAGGAAAAAGAGTTTTTTTCTATATTTTTTCTTTAGAAATTTTAGATCTTACTTGCTTGACACTAAAATTACTATTTTTCTGATCATGCAGCTTTAAGGTATTTGATGAGCAAAAAGGAAGCAAAACCAAGGCTTATCCGATGGATCTTGCTTTTACATGAGTTTAACTTGGAAATCAAAGACAAAAAGGGATGGAAAATCTGGTGGCAGATCACTTGAGTCGAATTCCCCTTACCACATCTGACCCACCACTTAGAGAATATTTCCTAAAGAAAAAAATGGTGGCTCAAAGCATAACTCCATGGTTTGCGGATATGGTTAATTTTTTGCCACATGTAAGTTACCATTAGATTTGTCGAGAGCTGAAATCAATCGAATTAAGCGAGAATCCTGATTTATATTTGGATGATCCTTATTTATGGAAACACTGTTCAGATCAGGTAATTCGTGATGTATTGCCGAAAATGAGGTAATTCAATTTTACAATTTGTCACTCTTACTCTTGTGGCGTCATTTTGGGCAAAAACATACAACTCGTAAATTTCTGAATGTGGTTTTTTTTAGCCTCACATCTTTCAAGATTCTTATTTGTTTTGTAAAACTTGTGAGAGATGTCTACGTACATGTAATCTAAGCCGTAGAAACGAGATGCCACCAAATCTGGTAGAAGTTTGTGAAATTTTTTATGTTTGGGGAATCTATTTATAGTCCTTTTATTTCGTCATCTGGAAATACTTATATTATTCTAGTTGTAGATATGTTTCTAAATGGGTAAAGCTAAGGTCACTCAGAATAATGATGTTAAAACTATAGTTATTTTTTTCAAAATTCTATTTTCCAGTTTGGCACACCACGGGCTATAATAAGCGATAGAGAAACTCACATCATTACCGAGTAATCGAGTCGCTAATGAAGAAATTTGGAGTAACTCAAAGAATTGATACCGCTTACTATCCATAAACAAATGGATAGGCAGAAGTATCGAATTGGGAAATTAACAATTCTTGAAAAATTGTTAAATCGGATCAAAAGGATT